>NC_059425.1:117639541-117977085 GCF_021028975.2 Sphaerodactylus townsendi | reverse complement strand
AGAGATAAAATATTGTTTTCCCCAGGGACAGAGGAGAGGTACTCAGCAATTTTTCATAACCTTTGCAAAAGATACAAAGCCACCCACAAGGAGGAGGTATACAGGCAATGAGTCTGATGCGTCTCCACCTAGATTCATTTAGCTCATTAGGTCCAACTGCAATGGGAATGCACATTAAGATATATATCCTATTGCAAATACGGATAGACCACATCTGCATTTGTTTAGAGATGTGCATTCTAATGCAGATGTGGTTTATCTGCATGGCACTTTCAACAGGATGGGCATCTTAATGTGCATTCCCATCCACATTCTGACCCAACTAATTATGTGAAACTATGTGAAACCAGAGCCGGATCAGGCCAAAAGTCCTGCCATGCAGGGCTGCCAGCCAAGGAAATGACCAGTATAGTATGACAGGAGAGGGAATGTTGGGCAGTGAGATGGGTTCTCTCTTTCATGCTTGCACAAGAACTGCAAGGTAGACCAGGAAGGCTTCCCACTATTCCATTCTCAGAAAAAGACTTCTGTTCTTAGCAGCAACCAAATTTTTTTGAAGTAAGCAAGATCATAAACAAGAATTTTAAATGCCAGCTGCAACTCTAAATTTATATACTTGGATGTAAAATAAAATAGGAATCTAGTGCCACATTAAAGATTTCCAAAATGTATTCCAGCATAACATTTGTAAATCAGAGCTTACATTATCGGATATATGCATCTTCCATGAGCTCTGATTCATGGACGGTCATGCTGGAATAAATTTCAGAAGTCTTCTGTTGAACTCCTGTTTTATTTTGTTGCTAAAGACTAACAGGGCTACCCACCTGAAATTATCAAGCGTGGATGCAAATTTTAATGAAATTGGATGACATGTAGTTCTAAGTAAATATATTCAGAATCAGAAAACTCGTGAAACCAATATATTTCTTTGGACGGCTTCAAACATGAAATATACATTAAAATTGACTTCACCCCTTCTCTGCCCTCCTCCCAATATTTCTTCTAGCAGCTGTCACTATTTGGCAGGCTGGTTCAGCCCTTCCAGAAGTTTGAATTCAGTGTAACATTTCTCACTTCCTGGCCTAAATTGCTGTGCAAGTTCTGCTGTGCATTGTTGAAGAGGTGCCATAAGTCATGGTTGCATTTCAGCAATGAGTGAAGTGATTCTTCACATAGATGCATATTTGTTCCCCTCTGACCATGCAGTTTCCAAAGCAATGGGATTCTCCTTGATCAGAGAAACCTCTACAGATGTAAACTAGTGGGAAAACATTATGTTATGTGTCTGCTTGATGATCAGAAGAAGGAACACATCTTAAATGACATTAATTTCCCTTTCTGAGGTTGTCCACAGCTATGATCTCTCCCAGAGCCGTTAAAGCTAATGGTAGTACCTGACTGATCAATAACTCCAAGGAATAAATTGAGGATTAAAAAAAAGAAATGTAAAGGAAATTTAAAGGAGAGAAAAATTATAAAGGAAATTCAAGGATGACAATTCTCTGCGGCATTTACTTTGAGACACACATCTCATCTATGTTCTTCTGGTGCTTCAGTCTGAACTGATCCCATAGCTAAAGGACGGGAGTCTTGGGATTATAGAATTGGGATAGACTATGAAGAATTTGCAGCTAACCTTTCTAGTATATTCCGGGAAGGAGAGGTCTGGTGAAAGATACCTGCTTTTTCTAGACATTATTTCCACACTGCTGACTGTGCACCCAAGCACCACTCCTATTTCACAGCAAACAGGAATATGTCCCTGTACCAAGAATGCCCCCTGATTGTTACTGTCTCAGGGTCCCATACCATACTAATAGGCCCTACTAATAAAAGTTGAGAAATAGATTTAGACCATCAGCTTAAGCTACTTGGAAAGCCAATATTGTGAAGTCTTCCAAAGATCCCAAAGTGGAATGGAACACACTGAGCTGTCAATAGCTTTAATCTTCATCCTTTCCCAATACACTAATAATCATCTGCCATATCCACATTCTAACTTTATGTGGAACTAATTGTACCATTTTGACTGGTCATCTGTCTGATAGACAATGAAAGGGGGTAATGAGCTCATGACCCAGCCTTAGGTCTGTACTCTCAGGATAGAAAACAATTTTGATATTCCCAGCCTGAAATCCTGCCCTTTGCAAACACATTTGATGATCATACATGGTCTTTTGGCAGGCTCTACTCATGACCATCTGTTAAAGATGGCTTCATGCCTACTCAGATGTGGGCCTGCCAGTTTCAGTAGGCTATACAATAGAAGCCAAACAAAACTTATCTACTCTTCCCCCTGAGTCCAAATTACATAGTGATACTCATCTGTATTTTAACATTGCTGCATTTTAAAGGAATTAACACTTGGTTTTAGCTAGGTATTGCATAGATATTTTGGTAGGGCACCAGCTGAGAGAACAGAATTCTGTCCAGTGAATGGAAATGGGAAGACTTTTAAAGTAATTTTTAAAATAAATTTTTCAAACTTAAAACAATTATTTTTTGAAAAAATAACTTTTTTTAAAAAGTGCCTGTCATGCCCCTAATTTCTTTACAATCCTTATGCACTTCTAAGTATCACATCAGTTCTATTATAATATTAAATGTGCATTTACAGGTGGCATATCATGTGAAACCCATATAGAAATTCATGTATCTGCTGGTGGTTACCACAGGTTGGATCAAATGATTTTGCAATCTCCCCCTTCTTCACTGTGGAGTAACAGCTTCCCAATCCTTGCGGCTGTGACTCCATGTGGGTCTCGTGGGTGTTGGTGGAAGGAGAGCAGTGAAGATTCATGGTCACTGCACAGTCCTTGCACTGGATCTAGCCCATAATCTGTGAAAGTCTCCCAATCTGTATTGCCCATGAAAGAAAATAAAGAAATTGAAGTAAAAAGGTTCAGTAGAGCTCTTATTTGGCACAACACGGGGGAGGCAAATGATACAACCAGGAAGGCAACAGGCAGGGGAGCCACAATTGCCTCTTCTCCTGATAGAATAACAAATTTAATTTTAAAACATTCATGGTGTCCAAATTGCAAGGTGGTTTACATTCAGCAGGGTCACTTGGCAAAATAGTTGAATGATACTTTTTTGCAGCAACTGATGTGCCTATTTTTTTTAAAAAAAAACATTAACAACTCTGTTAAATTTCTTCCTTTCAAGACCACAGTTAGGGTTAGGCCTTTTTCTTGATAAATGATAATTAGTCATCAACTGTATAACTTAGCTATTCATGCAACAAATCTATGGTAATCACAGAGGTAATCCTAAATCCCCAGAAACAAAGAAGGATGATCTTCACACCCACGCTTTGGGGGTGCATTGGCTTAAACAACGCTGACGCACCCTCCCAGGACCGTTCGCACGGATGATACCGGTAGGGGTGGGGAAGATGGTGCAGCCTACACAGAGGCTGTGCCATCCCCTGAATGCCTTACCATCCCCTCCGGCCTTCCAGTGTGTCGCAAAGGCCAGGGGACACACACCCTGTGTGACACGCCGGAAGGCTGGAGGGGATGGTAAGGCATTCGGGAAAGGGGGGGAAATGGCGCCTTCCAGCCACTGTTGTTCGCACGGCAGCGGTTGGAAGCTGCTGCTTTCGAAAAACCTCACTGAGGGAGCGAGATTCGAAAGCAGCGTCTTCGCACCGCTCAGGGGTTGTGAGGCCGATGCTGCTGCAAAGCAGCAACAGCGACCATGTGAACCCCTCCCCAGGGACACTGTTTTTAGTGTCCCTGGGGCGCTCTTTACCACCCATGCGGAAAGGGCCAAAACAATCATCTTTAGTCTGGCATTCATGCTTATAGTAACATTTATTTAAAAATATAAATCAACTAAGTTGTACTGAAGAAGAGTTGAGTGTACATAATATATCCCTTAAAACATAGCTGGCTGTAATATTTGCAAGAGAGAGATAATTTCCCAGATGATGAAAGAAATGCCAGAAGAACTTCCTTTGGGACTTAGCAACCTGCTTCACTTTTTAGTTACCGGTAAGAAACATGGATATAAAGTTCTAGACCACTATGACAGTCAGGGCCCATAAACTGATGAACATGGCCCTGTTTCTGACAATAAAAATTTACTGTGAGGTTTATCCTGTGCATTAACCCAATGTGTAAGGTTTAGAGAGTGAAAGGAAACAAAAATCAACAAGATGACTAGAATAACAAAAAGCTGTATTGGATTAAGCAGTGCAAATTGGCATTCAGGAATACTGGCTTTAAGCCAATTATGTATATATTAATCACTGACATTGACATTTACATCCTTATACTAATGGCACATCAGCATGTAAGAAATACATTTCAACTTGGAAGCAAATGCTTAAATGGAAAAAGTACTTCCGCACATAGTGTAATAAGAACACTGCACCAGTGGATCCCAAATGAGCCATTGTTTAAAATGCCAAAATTAATGGAACAGGGTATTCAGGGTGCTTTGTTTTTGCTTTAGGAGAACGCAAGTTCCTATCCTTCAGCACCCTAATTTTCCCCTCATGGGGAAGAGAAAAGGAGGAAGCAAAGTGAGCTGGATGAAGAACCTCAGATAGTAGAATGAAATGCACTTCTTCAGACTATAGAAAAAGGGGTCATGGAAAACAAAAAAACCAACACTGCAAGTAAAGCAGAGCAGAAAGAACAAGTGTATCACAGGGACACCATGAGATAGGACCTTGGGCCTTCCTGAGGCAAAGAACAGCACCCGAAATACACTGCTCTATTAATTTTCATGCAAATATTCAAAGCTGGATTCCACTACCTGCATATGTGAAGTGATTTGTTTCAGTTTTTCATGTGGGATTCTTCCCTCTTGTTTAGTCAAATCATGAACGCAGAAACCTCCACAACTTAGGGCATTCACACTTAAGTAATTCATTTTGAATACTCGTATGCAGCCTCATCATCATGAAGCTGCTGTGGTAGGTTCTCTGTAAAAATCCAATGGACTTCCTGCTCTTTTTTGAGTTTTAATGAAAACTTGTGTGCAGAAATGCTTTGATTCCACTCAAAATTCTATACACATTCAATTTAAAAAAACTCTTAACAATATAATTTATTACCTCACTACTTCTGCTGTAAAATATTTTGGCTCTGCAAAAATAAATGCTGTCAACAACAAATGGCCAGTTTTTCAGTATACTGAGACAATCATAAACAATCTAGGAAAAAGTATCTAAATATACTGAGACAATCATAAACAATCTAGGAAAAAGTACCTAAATAATGAGTCCTGAACACCCAAAAGGCTAATAAATTTATTGTGCCATTATCTTTTTTGACCCAGAGTCCATGTTGTCAGGTGCGTATAGTAAGCTGTAACTAGTTGGTAAGAGAGTAGATCTCATACCCAAAGCCACAGTGCTCAACTTTCTAAAGAAGAAAAGGAAAGACTATTACAGAGACAATCAGAAGGCTTCCTTTCCAGGACAAAGTGTAAAACACTACATGCTGAAAACACGACCTGTTAGGAAGGCTTGAAATACATCCCAAATACAGATGAATTAGCAAAGTAGGATGAATCTAAATTGTGTACAAGCCAGAATACAAGCTGAGTAAATGACTATCTTCTGCCGCTGTATCATCTCAGCTAGTCAGTGTCAAAGACTTCACCAGCAGAAAAACAATGCAGTCACATAAATGTAAACATTTTAAGTCAAAGTTATTTCATCTGCTGAAATAAATTTAATCTAAAATGTTTCCATAACTTCATCTTCTGAAAATTAAAAACCAGCCTATCAGGATTTGTCAGTTTGGCTAAGATTAATGTAAGTTGCAGGAAAATCATCAGAGTAAAAGAAACCAGAAGACAGGATAGGTTAAAAAATGAAGTTGAGGAAAATGACAGAGAAGAATAGAACTCAATCAAGATGGAGCTCACAGTACTTCATGAAACTGAGGTCAGGAAAGACTACATGGTAGAAGGATGCAAGAGGAACTAATAAGGTTGAGCAAAGGAGAGATCTGCTACAGTTCAAACATGATACCAAACTGAGGGAGAGGTTGTCCCTCTTGGCCCCTTTACTCCTTTCTTGTTTCTCCTTTCTTGCTTCTCTTATTATATATCAACTGTACAAACCATTGTTTTACTGGAAACTAGAACCACACCCAAGCCAAGGTAATCAGAGCCCAAAGTGTGTTTACCAAAGCCTGGTTCGGCATTATGTCTGAATGGAGTTGACTAAAAGAAGCTGGGCAAAGAGGGTCTGAAAAGCAGGAATATTGAGGAAATAATGGGTGGCAGAGCTCAGGAGTTGTAGGAAGGAAGAGCTAAGGAAAATATAGGACTGGAGCCAAACTGGAAAGTTGGACCAAAACCATGAACAATTTAAAAAAGGGGGAGTGGACAAGGGAGATATGAAGGCCTTGGCATTAAGTGGAGAACAAGGAGCCAGTTGGATTGTCAGCTTTTAGGTGAAGCCCAGAGATCTCCTGGAATTATAAGAAATCTCTCGATGACAGAGATCAGCTCACCTGAAGAAAATGGCTACTTTGAACAGTGTATTCTATGACCTTATGCTCATTGGGTCTCACTCCTACCCAAGCTATACCCCGAATCTCTAGGAATTTCCCAACCAAGATCTACTAACCCTACCCAGTGTACCTAGAACTGGTAGTTCTACAGTCTATACTTTGACAGGGAATTCTGCCCATCATCTGAGTGTTGTGATCTAGCAAAACTATGGGGGCAAAGAGGGACAAACATAAAGGGAGAGAGAGAGCTAAACTGATTTGAACTTGCCAGTGAAAACTTTGATCACAGTCTTCTTGTTTCTTGCATATGTATTGTGTATCCGTGAATATTAAGGTGAATCTGCTATTTGTTTCTGCCTATATTTACATAACAAAAGCAGAAGTGTAACCTTCAACTAAGATTTCTCTCAATAGTGCTATGAAAAGCATTCAACCTGCCCTTCCTTGAACACTGTACTATTGTGGTTATACTCCATTCCTTTAAAACTCATGAAAATTTCATCTACTATTTGGAGATGGAAAAAGAGAATTTTCTCTTGGATGTGTCATCCTCATATATTTGTTGTGATAGCGATAGTTATTCATAACGCAAATGCCTTTCTCCACATCCTACCTCTTGTCATAATAATCCCAGTAATTAATTAAGTGAAGAGGCTGCCAGTTAAACACTGATACTAATCTAGATACAAAAGCTCCCTTAAGAAAGACTATTTGGCAACATATTTTATAGCAACATTGGGGTTTGTTTCGTTCAGTCCAGTTCCCAAACAATTGAATGCTATACAGCTAGGCAACACTTGTAATGGTGAATTACCCCAGCTATAGATACAGCTCCTGCAAAGAATGCTCGGGGAATAAAATGTCTATTGAGTGCTTGAGGCTGAATGGATAAAAATGGATATTACATCATTAATTAACACAGTATCTATAATGAAAAGCTGGCCAAGGACAATTAAGGAGATGATTTTAAGTGTCCTTGGAAACTAGAATACAGTTTTGATTTTAGCCTTACTTTGAACAAGTGTAGTTTAAAGGTCAGTTTCTTTGAAGTGTGAAAATGTGAGCATTGTGGAGCACTGTATGTTAATCTTCAGAGAAATAGAATTATACAGAGGGCTTTTTCTTTTAAAAAATAACCTGAATAGTCAATGAATGTTAATGCACAACTTGTGTCAAGAAATTAAGTAAAATATGTTGAATAAAGAAGTTTTTTCGTTGTGCCTTTTCCTGTATTCAGTGTAACTTTGACTCATATGATCTCTATACATATCTTCATGGGCTTTAGATTCATATCTCTAATCATTTACAAAGCAGTTTATTATTGTAGCATCTTGGAAGCCCATTTATGACTCTTAACCACACTAGAGTCCTTTTTTTGCATGCAACTTCTTGTCTATTAGCAACTTCTTGTCTATTAACAAGCTGTCCACCCATGCTCTCTCAGATTTCTTCCAACTTCTTTTCAGACACTATATCTACACCATGCATATTGAGGGTGCACAGTACCTCCCAATACTCCTGATATACATGGTCACCATGATGTCTGAATAGGGGCAACATCCATATTTTACTGTGCACATACATCATATAGCTTTCGGCTGGTACAGCTCTGTGGGGCATAGGCTCTTCTGGGTTGGGCACTGCAGAGTTCCACGAGTGCCTGCCTGCCTCCAAATTTGCCCTCCCTGCCAGTATAAGTGCCACTTATGCCAGTGGGGTGCACCAATGTGCTGGCACTGCCCCACACCAGCTCCAACAGCCAATTTGCCCCACCCCCAATTTGGGCTGTTAGCCTTGAATATATTTAAGTGAAATACCAGTGAGTTTACCACATCAAATTTCCACATAAGTTTGTCTAGTTATATATCGCTTATTTTGCTCTTTGTTCATGTTACCAGAGGAAATGGTTCCTATCACATTTGGATGTAGTTTTAGAGGGTAACCACATTCATCTGCAGTAGAAAAACTAGACACCTTGGAAACCAACAAGATTTTTGGGGCATGAACTATTGAGAGTCAGAGCTCCCTTCATCAGATATTTGATGATGATGAAGAAGAAGAAGAAGAAGAAGAAGAAGAAGAAGAAGAAGAAGAAGAAGAAGAAGAAGAAGAAGAAGAAGAAGAAGAAGAAGAGGAGGAGGAGGAGGAGGAGGAGTTTGGATTTATATCCCCCCTTTCTCTCCTGCAGGAGACTCAAAGGGGCTTACAATCTCCTTGCCCTTCCCCCCTCACAACAAACACCCTGTGAGGTGGGTGGGGCTGAGAGAGCTCAGAAGAACTGTGACTAGTCCAAGATCACCCAGCTGGCTTGTGTGGGAGTGTACAGGCTAATCTGAATTCCCCAGATAAGCCTCCACAGCTCAGGTGGCAGAGCTGGGAATCAAACCCGGTTCCTCCAGATTAGATATATGAGCTCTTAACCTCCTACACCACTGCTGCTCTGACTCCCAGAAGCTTATACCTCAAAAATCTCATTGGTCTGTAAGGTGCTGCTGCACTCAGATCTAGTTGTTCTATGTAGAAAGGCCTCTTTAGTGGATTACAAACTCTTCCATTTTTTTCAGTGAAAGCAAAAGTAGTTTTCCCATCCCAAAGCTGAAGTAGAGCTGTTCTCTTCTACAGTGCCACATATTATAAGCACGACACCACAACCTAACTAAAAGAGTAATCAACCAACAGAAGGATGCAGGCACTCATTTAGCATAGTTTTAAAGAGAATCAACCAATCACCCCCCCCCCCAAAGCTGTATATTCCAATCTTGTGAACTCATTTTATATGCTGCTGAAATGAATTAGATTTATCTCAAAATATTTCATGAAGGGTTGGGTTGTCCATGTGTAAAAATATTCTACTGTCTATTAATTATTGTGAGAATGTTCAAGTTTGAGTGATTAACATAAGTTTGTGGAAATATTGTCCAAAAAATTACATTTCATCTTGACATAATAAGTAAATCAGAAGTGCTAATGAAACATCTAATTTGCAGGAGTGAGTTTAGATTTAAAAAAAAACTTTGTTTCCATTAGAACAAGATGTCCCCTCTTTGATGAACATGTTGTCAGCCCCTAATTGCTGCCAAGTCTCATATTGTTTCTGACACTCCTGTTTTTAGTTTGGACTACTGACATCCAGTCATGCATTCAAGACAGCCCAGGAAGTGAGAGCTTACCCCATTCTTTTCTTTTGTTTACCAAACATACTGTTTTGTGTGAAGCCATCGAATAATGGTACTGAAGTTGGAAAACTGTCTACTTGACAAGAATGCAAAGAGCTGTCAAAAGTGTGAGAAGTCCTCCATTTAAACCAACAAGTATGCTGTCTCACCTTTGAAAATAATAGGATGTAATTCTTACTTTTGGTGATCCAAAACAGCAGCTGAATTCACCTTCTTTGACACAGTTCTTCCCAACCTTTTTGGTCCATTGGTTCTGCAACATTATTCACATTAGCCAGCCTAAATAGTTGACATTGCATTAAGCATAAAATAGCAACATCTCGCAAATCAATATCTAAATTACATACTCATTGTAACTGATACTGTATCGCTTTAGATTCTAGTAAAGGATCAAATGTTTGAATGCTTCCTGATTTAAAATCCTGTTGCACCTACAAATTGGAAGGTCAGGACAATGACAGGAACTTGGTCGTTTCCTTCCTTACAGAAGAGTTTTATACTTGACAGGAGTTTCTGAGTTTTTTTGTGTCATACTTGATTCCTCTTACATCCTGAACTCAATCTCAATGGAAGTTGTTTTCAGGTAACTGGCTCAAGGTTGACTCAGCCTTCCACCCTTCTGAGGTTGAGTACCCAGCTTGCTGGGGTAAAGTGTAGATGATTGGGGAGGGCAAAGGCAAACCACTCTGTAAACTTAATCTGTAAACTTAGGGACCCAGTGTGGTTTAGTGGTTAAGAGCAGGTGGACTGTAATATGGAGAACAGGGTTTGTTTCCCCACTCCTCCACATGAGTGGCAAACTTATATCTGGTGAAATGGATGCTCCCAGTGCCAGATTTAGATGAAGAGAGGCCCAAGGCTATTCTACTTGTGAGTCCCCTCCCAATCCCCCACCTTCACTACTACAGGAAGATCAAAGAGTGTTTTAAACAAAATTGAGTAAAGCCGAGGATGATGACAGGTGTTTAAAATTCCACAATTCACAATTCCTCCTCTGAAGGACAAAATATGTTATTGTTAAATACTGTAGTGATTGAAAAAAATGCATAAATATGTAAGAAAAGTCTATGACAGTGTCAAAAATATTAAACACCTTGGCTAGAGGCCTCCTGGATGTCAAGGCCTTAGACTGCAGTCTTCCAAGCCTATAGATAAATCCAACACTGCCTGCTCCTACACATGAAATATGCTCCTACACATTAAGGGCGACCTTGGGATAGTCACAGTTTTTCAGAACTCTTTCAGCCCCACCCTCACAAGTTGTTGGTTGTGGGGGAGGAAGGGAAAAGGAGTTTGCAAACTGCCTCGATATTCATTAAAGGAGAGAAAGATGGGGTATAAATCCAAACTTGTTGGGATTTTGCAAGTGTGTCTGTCACAACTCAGTCATAGAAGGGTTAACTGTTTGCATGTGAACAAGTTGCTGATGTCACTGTTTATGACCTGATCTATTGAATAGCTATTGGTCAGTGAGATAGCCATTACTTACATGTTAGTGAGCACATACATCTGAAGTTACAAAGTTAACTTTGTTTCGTTGTTTGAGTAAACATGACACCACCACCACCACAAGCACGAGACAGCAGATAGGTACCAAGATGTAACCAAACATACAGAAATGTAGATGTGTAACAGGAAAGAAATAATTTCTTATTTCATCTCCATGTAACCCTTTCTTTATAGTTAGTAAACTCATATATAAAAAGCAACTGAGAATATGTCTCTTCTGTTCTACTCGGCTAATACACACACACACATATATACACACCCACACATATACATACATATACATATACATATACATATGTATGTGTATATATGTATGTGTGTGTGTATATATATACACACACACACACATATATACATATACATATACACAAACACACACACACACACACACACACACACACACACACACACATACATATGCATACACATACACACATACACACATACATACATATGGTATATATCTCCAACAAAACTCTTCTTCTGCCTAACAAATATCATGGTGTTATGTTACCCTTGAGTCAGTAATAACCCAATGTTTACATACCGGTAGTATACCTTTACAGTCCAGCACAGTTTGCAGTTTAGTACAGTCACTCACAGGAATGTGTTCTTATGATTGTATTGTAAGCTTTTAAAAAAAAAATTATATTAGCATTTTTGGTGGAGGATGGAGAAAGGCCCCAGGGCACCAGGGATCTGTTACAGACCTAAAGTTTTATAGGATCTGATACCTAAGTCCAATACATCATTGCTACAAAGTCCTTTATTAGGGTTCGTTTAACTTTCCTCCCATTGTCTGTATCAGGAATGGAAGGGATAGACAGCAATCCAGTTGTGAAATATGGGAGAGAGTTCTCTACATATCACTAGCCATGATATGGCCTTGATTGTACGGGAAACTGGTATGGAATATGCACACAGAGGCAACCAATAGTACCGGTAGTCTTTTTTTTTTTTTTGCAATTGTAGCTGCACTGTTTGCAGCCACTGAAATTACAAAAGTCGTTTTAGATGTATTAGTGGTATTCATTCTCATTTCCCTATTCTTTCTTTATTTATTTAAAGCTGTGTAATCTGCATGACATAGCCCAATTTTGTCAGATCTCCAAAACTAAGTAGGGTCAGTACTTGGGTGGGAGACTACTTCCAAGGATGACTCTGTAGGAGAAGGCAATGGCACCACCTGTGCTTCTCACTTGCCCGTTGCTGGGCTCACCATAACTTAGTTGTAACTTGACAGGCATCTGGATAATCTGCCTAAGTACTCTTAGCACAAATATGAGGTAGTTTATGAAAGGACAGCCTATTGTAATCATTCAAACATCATAAAGAACCATTCAAAACCCCATAAAGCATACTACTCCCTTTAAGGGCAATAGTCCAAAGAGGACTTTTTGCTATGACTTTGGACATATTTACATTGCAGATTAAACTGGTTTCACACTCCCTGCTCCTCAGGGAATCACAGGCTTTTCCTCAATACCTCAACACCTCACCAAACTATTTTGGGGGTTCTTTAAGTCAGCTAAAGTAGAACAAACCTGATGGAATTCTATAGTACAGACCTGTCCTGTGTAAACATCCTTCTAAGCCCTGACTTTATGGATTTAGAAAGATGTAGCTCTGGCCAATTATGTACAAGTTGCCTGCTGCATAATGGGGAGAATGTTCATCGCAGCAAGATTTTTGTACAGATGTATTTCCTTGAGCCTCGCTTTCACTTTCCATTCTTTCTGTGGCAAGTGAGACCACTTCTAGGGCAACTTTTAATTTACTTCACCACCAGAGCAGAAAGATTTACTAGTGAGCACAGCTTTGGCTCAGACATGTTCTTTCCACCTATGACCAACCTATCTAGTTCCATCCTTCCCATGCCTTCGCACTGCCATCTATGCCTTCCCCATTGCTTCTCCCTTCCATGTTGCTGACTCCTTCCTGCTCCTCTAAATGCTCATTTTGAGAGAGATAGGCATCTGAATATAATAATAACAGAGCGGGCTTTTCCAAGTAACAATACAACTGGAGTCTTTGGATCTTTTTTTGTCTCTACCCCACCTTCCCCACTCTACTTCTGCCCTCCCTGATGACCAGGAGGGCTTTTAAAAACTGTATTTCAAACAGAGGAAGAAACCTCTCTTTTCTCCTGCAGCAGCAGCAGTTAAAAGAAGTGTGTGGGGGGGAGAGGGGCGGAGGAGGGAGGAGGAGGGCGGAGGGAAGGGGAGGGGGAGAGAATATCAGCTCTACACAGGGTTCCCTTCTTCAGCAGTGTGTGGTTCGGGGAATTGTTTTGCCTCTTTCTTTTAGAGACGAGATTATTTTTGGAAAGGGCTACAATCTCAATATATTGATATAACAGTAATTAAAAGGCTTTTACAAAGTCAGCAATCTTGAGACTAGCGGGTGTGATGAGATCTGTGCCTTTAATAAGAACTTGATGGATAGAGTTAAGAGAACAAGGAAAAGCAAGCCGGGAAGAATTCTCAGAAGAAAAACTGCGTGGCAGGAGTGAGTGTCTCATGTGTAAACATAGAAACACAAGGAGACCCCACTACAAGCCCACTGTGCAGTGGAAAGCCCCAAGGTAAGCATTCCATGTAGAATGGCTTCTTTTTAGATGAATGGATAGCGTATATAACAGATACTCTCAGCATAGGATAATTCTTAAAGAGTTTTGCAGATGTTTGTGAAGTTTGGTGAGAGAGGCTGCAGCAGTTGAGGGCTTCCTTCCAATGAGATTACAGTGTGTGTCTAGTGTTATGTGGAAATGCTGAAAATAAAGCTGTCCTGGAGCAACAACCCACCCAGTATTTTCATGTAGACTACCGGATCTCTTTGCTGGCTCAAATACTTTAGCACGGTGCTTTCCTGATGTTGACAGATTCCATCTGCTCCCCCTAATTAACATCAACTATGTGAACCATCCATCACACATTGCACTGCATTTCAAGGGATTAAGATATTGAAAGTAGCCCTTCATCATATGATTGCATCAGGCAACATCCTTCTCTGCGGTTTTAGTGAAAATTGGAACAAGCCAGAGACTAAAACTGTATGTGGTCATACTTAGAATCACCATATAATCCTTTTAGCCTAGGGACAGCATAATGCAAGTGGCATGAATTGTGGTGTTTATGGTAAAAAAAATTGCATGACTGGTGTGAACATTCCACCATTGCTGACAATGAAGATTCTCTAATAGGTACACTTCCCACCATTTCCATCTCACATTACTTCTTTGAACTAGCTGGTCCACAGATAACCCCCTATCAGAAAGCTCAGTCAGCTAATATAATTTGCATAATATGCAAATCCCATCTCCTGGAGTCTGTGGAGCTAAAATAAGTGTGTGTGTGTGTGTGTGTGATTCCAGTGCAAGCCCATGAAGCATACTTTTAAGTAATTATTATATGATATATGTAATTATTGATATGGAAGTTTCTTGTATTGCTGATAGTATCAGCAGTGACTAACTTGAGAAGAGATGACTAGCAGCCCTGTCCTGAAGTTGGTAATTGTGATAAGGGCACAGCATGTCCGTGAAATATTGCTGTGAAGGAAAAGCACAGAGCCTTTGAGAAGTCCAAGGGGACTCACACACAAATTATTTTCTTACCTTGAATGCTGTTAGGAAGCATTTTTCCCCCATGCTTCCCTGCAACATTGTGGCATTTCTGTGTTTTATTAGGTATTGTTAAAGTGCTATAGTGCTATAATGTTATAATAATAAATTTCAACAACATATCAGTTCCCAACTTTCATTTTAAAAAAATGTCTCTAATGCCTTACATTGTGGAATAAGAGGAAACAATCAAGTTTCCATCAATTCCTAGAGAGGCATAACAACACTTCTGGTTTTTCCCAGAAATAATATCACTCCGTCACCAATGGTGCTCTCCATGTCCCCACCCCCTGGATTCCCTATGTCTAACAGCCAGCCTGTCAACTGCCAAACAAAACAAATTATATTCAGTGGTTGATCAGCAAAATTCTCCCTATACCGTGAAGAAGAAATCACTGTTGCAGGGGCATGGGTGAGACTGGGAAAATCTAAACCTTTTCAAACACCCAACAGTCATCTAGGCTTTGTTGTGATCTTTCACGAAAACTGCAGCATAGTCAGAGAGAGAGACTCAGAGAGACTCCAGGGAAACTCCAGGAGATGCTTTCCAAAGGGAAATCAAGGTAGATGCACAAATGCACCCTGATGCTGTGGAGAGGGAGACCCCCACCCATTTCACAACAGCATGGAATCCAGGACAAACAACCCCTGTGGAACTGGCCCACGTGGAAACCTGCAAAAATCTTTTGTTTTGTCCCACTCCTTTGTATTAATGTTAGAATTAGCTCTCACTAACCAGTACCCTCTGCTTATCCCAAAATGGCTTGGATAAGAAAGCTTCCCAATGGATGGTGCTCTATGTTAACTGATTATGGACAGATGATATTTAGATGTTCATCCTCATGGCATCAGAATCCTTTAGTTGTCTCTGTTGACTATATTTAAACTAGAAGAACTGTATTGTATTTGGTATTTTATTGTATTATTTTATTTGTTCTCCTCTTCAAAAGCTTGGCAAAGGATCCAGTTTGGTATAGTATTTAGCACAGTGGACTTGGACTGATGACTCCTGGGTTCAAATCTCTACTCAACTTGTTATGTGACTACGCTGCTCACTAACTGTCAGTCTAGCCTTGACTAATTCACTGAGCTGTGGTGAAGTCAAGAAAGCAGGGAAAGCTATTATGACCTTTGAAGAATGGAAAGGCAAAAATTACATTGAGAAATCACCTAAAATTGAAGCAATAAACAATAAGAACATAAGAACATAAGAACAAGCCAACTGGATCAGACCAAAGTCCATCTAGTCCAGCTCTTTGCTACTCGCAGTGGCCCACCAGGTGCCTTGGGGAGCTCACATGTAGGATGTGAACGCAATGGCCTTCTGCGGCTGTTGCTCCCAATCACCTGGACTGCTAAGGCATTTGCAATCTCAGATCAAGGAGGATCAAGATTGGTAGCCATAAATCGACTTCTCCTCCATAAATCTGTCCAAGCCCCTTTTAAAGCTATCCAGGTTAGTGGCCATCACCACCTCCTGTGGCAACATATTCCAAACACCAATCACACGTTGCGTGAAGAAGTGTTTCCTTTTATTAGTTTTAATTCTTCCCCCAGCATTTTCAATGTATGCCCCCTGGTTCTAGTATTGTGAGAAAGAGAGAAAAATTTCTCTCTGTCAACATTTTCTACCCCATGCATAATTTTGTAGACTTCAATCATATCACCCCTCAGCCGCCTCCTCTCCAAACTAAAGAGTCCCAAACGCTGCAGCCTCTCCTCATAGGGAAGGTGCTCCAGTCCCTCAATCATCCTTGTTGCCCTTCTCTGCACTTTTTCTATCTCCTCAATATCCTTTTTGAGATGCAGCGACCAGAACTGGACACAGTACTCCAAGTGCGGTCGCACCACTGCTTTATATAAGGGCATGACAATCTTTGCAGTTTTATTCTCAATTCCTTTTCTAATGATCCCCAGCATAGAGTTTGCCTTTTTCACAGCTGCCATGCATTGAGTTGACATTCCCCTGGAACTATCAACTAAGACGCCTAAATCCCTTTCCTGGTCTGTGACTGATAGCACTGACCCCTGTAGCGTGTATGTGAAGTTTGGATTTTTTGCCCCTATGTGCATCACTTTACATTTTGCTACATTGAACTGCATTTGCCATTTCTTAGCCCACTCACCTAATTTATCAAGGTCCACTTGGAGCTCTTCGCAATCCTTTGTGGTTCTCACCACCCTACATAATTTGGTATCATCTGCAAACTTGGCCACCACGCTACCCACCCCTACTTCCAGGTCATTTATGAATAGGTTAAAGAGCACTGGTCCCAAAACGGATCCTTGGGGGACACCACTCCCAACATCTCTCCATTGTGAGAACTTCCCATTTACACCCACTCTTTGTTTCCTGTTTCTCAACCAGTTTTTAATCCATAGGAGGACTTCCCCTCTTATTCCTTCATTGCTGAGTTTTCTCAACAGTCTCTGGTGAGGAACTTTGTCAAAAGCCTTTTGGAAATCCAAGTAGACAATGTCCACCGGTTCACCCCTGTCCACATGCCTGTTTACCCCCTCAAAGAACTCTAGTAAGTTTGTAAGACAGGATTTGCCTCTGCAAAAGCCATGCTGACTCTTTCTCAGCAGGTCTTGCTTTTCTACATGTTTTATAATGTTATCTTTAATGATAGATTCTACTAATTTACCAGGAACAGATGTCAAACTGACTGGCCTGTAATTTCCCGGGTCCCCCCTAGATCCTTTCTTAAAGATTGGTGTGACATTGGCCATCTTCCAGTCTTCAGGGATGGAGCCTGATTTCAGGGATAAGTTGCATATTAAAGTGAGAATAATCAAGATGTGCTGGCTGACCCTGATGAGCATAAAGAAGGGGGGTTGAATATACAAACAATCTCCTTATATACGACTGCCCCCCCATATTTAAAAATTTCCCTGCATGCAGAAAACCTGTATATCAGGGAGAAGGTGAAGCTAGTGTTACCCAAAATGGTGGAGTCTGCCCCTTTTAGAGTGGGGAATTCGCAAAAGGCAGAACTAGCACAGCTAGAGGCTGGGTAAGCTTGAGAACTTTGTCGCCAAAGTTTAGAAAGATGGGTTTCCACAAGAAAACTACATGAGAGCAGAGTAAAAGTTTAACAATTTTATTGAAAAAGCTAAAAATAATAAACTTACAAGCACACAGATCAAAGCAGCAGACAATTCTCACAGGACTAGGATTTAGACAGTGTTGGGGGTAGAGGTCTGAAATAGGAAGGAAGTTTGGGGAATAAAAGGCTATAATTACTTGATCTAGAAGCAGAATGGTTGGTTGAGCAGAGTCCAGTGACCCAGGCTGAGCTCCAATGAAAGGAAAAAAGGCAACACACTGGGAACAATATCAACTAGACAGAGAAATGTCCAGGGAGATATTGAACACTAGGTGCTGGGTGAGGGGGCTGGATATAGGGAGAAACAGGCCCTCAGATAAGTGACCATAATCTCCCAGTCCTTACTTTTCTAGAAACAAGAGCAGGTAACTTATTTTAAATGGTGGACACTTAAGTTAAGTGGTGGATACATAATTAATGTTTGATGCTTAGACTTAAGGCTCTAAGCTAAGGAGTGTCTGAAGATATTTAGATTTAGGGGATAGCTGACTTAATCTCACTTCAGGACAAAGCCAATATAAATGAAGGTGGTCTTGGAAGAGCTTAGTCAGAGACAAAAAGGGGATATTAGTATTTTAGAAGAATGGCTGCCAGGAACTCCTTGATGAAATCATATTAACATATCTTTGTTTCATGGAGGCAGGTATGCTGAGGCTGAAGGTGGGAACTGTCTTTTCCAGTTGAAGGCATTGTCTTTTACTTAATCTTTTTAGGAGAAGGTGCATCAGACTTGCTTTGCAAGTGGGAGCTATTCTAGGCAGGATTCTGTCCTTGTGGCTAACATTTAGCAAATACAGAAGATGGTGTCCATCTTGGCACTGCATCTCTAAGCCACCCCTAGGATTGGCAGGATGGGTAGAGACACTGTTGTCCTAAAAAAACAACAAAAAAGACAGGGCTTCTCCACCCACCATAGTTCTTTCTGGTAACACTAGCAGCCTTCTCTCTGACATGCTAGTGTTTCACAAGCATGGACTTTTTGGCATGAAGTGAACTCAAACTTACAGTTCACTATCTGGATTCTGATTTTTCTCCTTTTGAATGTAAAGATTATTCCTTAGAAATATTTATGACAATAAGTGCCTTCAAACTTCCAGGTACCAGTGGCTAATATTGTATATACTGTATAATCAATATATATACAAATATATTCTGCCCAAATGTTTCAGGAGGATTCCTGATGAAGAGCTATCTTGCAGTGCCATCCCAAGCAGTGTTGGAAGGGGGTAAATTTGCTTAGGATAGTAGCATCCATGCAGCTCCCAGAAGATGTTTGAATGCTCAGACATATCACAGGCACGCAGCACCATCATGACTCACCATTTTCTGGCTTCCGCTTCCAAACATGTCTGTCTGTCTGTCTGTCTGTCGGTTGGTTGGTTGGTTTGTTAGACTTAATAGACCGCCCAACCCCCAGAGGGCTCTGGGCGGTGTACTTGTAAGTTTATTATTTTTAGCTTTTTCAATAAAATTGTTAAACTTTTACTCTGCTCTCATGTAGTTTTCTTGTGGAAACCCATCTTTCTAAACTTTGGCGACAAAGTTCTCAAGCTTACCCAGCCTTTAGCTGTGCTAGTTCTGCCTTTTGCAAATTCCCCACTCTAAAAGGGGCAGACTCCACCATTTCGGGTAACACTAGCTTCACCTTCTCCTTGATATACAGATTTTCTGCATGCAGGGAAATTTTTAAATATGGGGGGGGGGGCAGTCGTATATAAGGAGATTGTTCATATATTCAACCCCCCTTCTTTATGCTCATCAGGGTCAGCCAGCACATCTTGATTATTTGTTTATTGCTTCAATTTTAGGTGATTTCTCAATGTAATTTTTGCCTTTCCATTCTTCAAAGGTCATAGTTTAGTAGCTTTCCCTGCTTTCTTGACTTCACCACAGCTCAGTGAATTAGTCAAGGCTAGACTGACAGTTTCTTGAGTCATCAGTGCAATCTTGATTATGTGGCAGAGTACAACATTAAAACAAATTGGTTGATGCAGCTGCAAAACAAATCTGTCCCTGTCTCAGATGGCATTCATATCCTGTGACCAGGAATCACAGATGAAGTTTATAAAATGGATGCATTCATATTGCTGGCTCTTTATTGGCTAATATTTAAAGAAAGTAGAATAAATGTGACATTGAAAAACACAGAGAGTTGCAGGAAACATACTGAAATTAATGTAAGGCTGATTCCGCATGGGCCAAAAACAGCAGTGTGAAAACGGTGTAAATCCTTTTACACCCTTTTACACCATTTTCACACCACTGTTTTTAGCCCATGCGAAATCTGCCCAACATAGGACCACATCCACACAGTATATGGCACATGATAGATTAAGACAACTTGGTTTTTTCCCCCAGTATGATATTGATTTACAAACAGTGGTGGGGATGCAGTAGAACCAGGTTCTTGGAGAGAGTCCAGCATGTATAAAATGAGTTTGCATTGGTATATTTCCTTGTCAATGGTGTTGTTGGCTTGCCAAACTGATAAATGTATCCGGAGAAGCTTTATCACACAGAGAACTATCACTTCCTATATTTATTTTACTTTACAAAATATGCATGCAGCCTTTCTATCCCATCAGGGCCTTTATTTTAAACAAATTATTAGAAGACAAATAATAAAAACCAACATTAAAAAAAATATTAAAAGCACACCAAACATTACTTAAAACACAGGGCAGGAAGGAGGGTTCAAAAAGCATTCACCTACTGGAGGAAAACAGTGACAGAAAAGGACAGACTGATGAATATCCTTAGGGAGAGAGTTTTTTGGTTTTGCTGCTACAGCCAAGAGGGTCCTCTCTCAGGTTGCTGCTTGCCTAATCTAAAAAGACTGGAGGACCCGAAGCAGGGGTTCAGAACATGACATTAAGGCTCTTTCTGCACGGGCAGAATAGAGCGACTCAGGGACGGCAAAAACGCCATCCCCAGGGAGGGGTTCGCACGGCCACTGCAACTGCATTGCAGCAGTGCCGGCCTCGCCACCCCAAAGCAGCATGAAGATGCTGCTTCCGAAGCAGGGTCTTCCAACTGCTGCCATGTGAACAGCAGTGGCTGGAAGGCGCCATCCCCCCCCCCACCGTCCCTGTCGCTGTACCTTGTCTCCTGGCTTCCAGCACGTTGCAGAGGCCAGGAGACACGCCCCCCATGCCTGCAACTTTAGAGCCGCCATTCCAGCCTGCAGGGGGGTGTCCCCTGGCCTCTGCGATGTGCCGGAGACCAGGGACAGCGACAGGGACAGCACAGCCTGTGTGAAGGCTGCGCTGCCGCCTGCACCCCTACGGGGACCATCCATGCAAATGGTCTGGGGGGGTGCATTGGCATTGTTTATGCCGACGCACCCCCGCTTGTGCCCGTGCGGAAAGGGTCTAGCAGTTGGGTATGTTCTTATGGGAGTAGGCAGCCCTTTAGTCCTTGTACACTTCCCACTACACATGTAGGACCCCTTTTAATTTTTTTTTTGATGATTTGATACAACTGGTAAAATAGCATATGACCAGCCAAAGCTTTTGCCTGTTCAATTCAGTTGGTTTCAATGGGGCAATTAAACATGTACTGATGTACTGATGTAGCTCTCTGGATGGTAGCCAAGGGGACTTAAAATTACTCACTGAGACTGAACGCACACACCTTTTACTCCAAAGTAGGCTTTGCAAACATATACCTTGTAGGCATTTGTATCACACATCAAATTAAAAACTGGCTTCTGCTTGGTAAAACTATGTTTGAATCTGTGTTTGAATGTTTGGAGAGACCAGCCGCTGAGGGTGCCCCAGCCCCCTCCCCTCTGCTCCACATGGGTCCCTAACATCAACAGGACCCACTATCCTGTTTTTATGTATGCTGTTTTTATACTGTACACCGCCCGGAGTCCTTTGGGGATAGGGCGGTATATTAAATCCAAATCATCATCATCATCATCATCATCATCATCATCATCATCATCATCATCATCATCATCATCATCTACCCTTAGGCTATACTTGCATTCCTGTTAACTTTGCAAAACCCACCCAATCTTGTGAGTTGTCTGAAGCCATTCTAGGAAGATTGTATAGGCAGATAAAGATGTCAGGAGGCGAGGATAATATACTCTTGTGCACTATAGCAGCTGATGTAACAGGCATGAAATTTATGTGGCTAAGGATTTGGGATTGCCACCTTTCATGTCCAACAAAGTTACATGAAAGGTCAAGGCCACTATGTCTTTCTGCTAACATCTGAGCAGAAACTGGCATTTGGATATTCTCATCCGCACGTATATATAGTAAGATAGATTAAACTTATACAGAACAGCTGTGGTTGGACTTACAATGCTTAGTGAAAGGGCAGAAAGATTAGAGACCATGTTAATAAGACATGAGACCTACTGACAGAGAAGTAAAAAAGAACTGCACCCAACTTGCAGTATTTTTTAAAAAAAGTTTTAGAACATGTTGAAAAGATGAGAAAGGAAGTTTACATCTTGAGAGCCTGGATTTGTTTTGTAATATGAATGGCAGTTTGTTGTGTCTGTGGGATGTATGCCTATTGTATGGTTCCAAATTGTCTCAGTTGTTGTACCACTTTGAACCAATTGGAATTCCAGTCTTGTAAATTACATTCCATTGGAATTTCTGGGCTATACAGATCAAGCTGGTCTCCCTATCAGAGGAATAAAAATAGCTGCTTTTAGTTTCTGGACACTATACAATTGAGCATCTCTTTCCATTATTTAAATACTCTTAAATTCAGTGAAACACACATCTGTCCTTAAGGAGTTTAACAGGTTTAACGGGAAACAGACAAATGATTAATCGCTTTATGAAAAATGACAATATGTCAAAACAACTTTGATTTGCTAAGAACAATGTTAGTAAGTTATAACAGAAATATATCAGTGTTCTTATATAATTTGGATTATTAGAATTTATTATAAACAGAAATCATTGGCAGTTAAATTTTAAAAAATATAATATTATATGTAGAAATTTATTTTGTCTCTTACTGTGAAATCTAAAGGGGGAGAGGCTGAAGCCACATTGTATGCAGTGTGACCGCTGCATACGCGCCAGTGACCATTGTGTCATGCAAACTGGCATGGAAACTGACTTAGGTTGGTGCAGGGCAGCAGAGCAGCAGTACAGCACCCAGATCTTGAAATCAGGCAGGACACTGTTGCTGCTATGCTGTTCAGGCCTATGCTGGCATCCTGGGGGAGCTCCAGGGCCATTCCCATTGGAGGAGCTGACTTTAGTTGACTTTCAATAGTGTTTCAGGTCAGGAAATGCCTCTTTCAGTGGTGCAGACTTACACATGCAAAAATGGACGACTAACCAGGGAATGGACAACTAACCAGGAAGAGGTGAGTGTTTTCTCTTTCTCTGCAGGCACCTGGGCCACTGATTTCCCCTTTGGGAGCAGTGCCACAGCGGTGTCCCCAGCCACTGCTCTACTCTTCCCCCCCCCCACAATTGGATTGAGCAGTCCATCTGTAGAACTAACTGTAACAATGATTCAAGTCCAGTTTCTTTTTTTGTGGAAGGTCCAGGGACTGATGCTATGCTTTTCAGGAACCCAGTGCTGTGGGGTATCTTGCAGCTACAGTTCACTCACCTGTTTATTAGCTGGGTTCTTTTGTCCTTTGGAAGACTGGCTGTCCTTTTCACTGAAATTACATGAAAGGACAGGAGGCAAGAGGTAGAAAGAGAAGGAGACATTTCATATGACGTGCTCTTCCCAGGCACAAGTCATGGAGTTCATATATTTACATCCTGATATAATGACAGATCCAAATAAAGAAATAAAGAATAAACATAAAATGAATTTCTTTCTATTACACCTTCCCCTTTAACATTTCCACACTCTAATATCCTTACCAAATAATCCAATAAAGTATAATATTACTCTAGGATTCTATAGGTGATATATGTATCCCACTCTCCTTTTTAATGTATCTCATCCAGTGTTCCCAATTGAGTTTGTAAGTTTCAAAAGGCGTTGTCGAAGGCTTTCATGGCCGGACTCAACTGCCTGTGATGGGTCTTCCGGGCTGTGATACACCTCTGAAGATGCCAGCCACAGATGCAGGCGAAACATTGAGGGCAGAGATCCACCAGACCATGGCCACACAGCCCGGAAGACCCATCACAGCCAATTTCAAAAGGCACATTACAAATTTGATGGCTCATTCTGTCTATCATACACAATTCCTGCACTTTAATAACCCACTCTTCAATTGAAAGAATATATTCTGTTTTCCATTTCTTTGCCAATATTATCTTTGCTGCCATTATCATGTGGTATAAAATGTGCATATGGGGTTTTTAATTTTTGTTGGACGATAATACAGCGTCTCAATAAATGTGCAACAGGCTCACATGAGAATTTGATTTTTTTTAAACTTTCTCATTTGAATGTGTATCAGTTTCCAGTATTCCCTAACCCTATTGCATGACCACTAGAAATACTGAAATGACCCTTCTTTCCATTTTCAACAACAGATTCAGAGAAAGAACTTTCTTAAGTGGGTGGAGTAGTGTTCATATGCCCATACTTGGCAGTTGGTAGAACCTATGGCACGGAGTGCCAGAGGTGGCACTCAGAGCCCTCTCTGTGGGCATGTGCAAACCCCCCCCCCACACATCTAGGCTGGCCTGGGCCGCTGGGCTCGATTATTAGCATTAAACCTAAGACCTAAGTTTTGGGGAAGCAGTGTAGGTAACCCTGTTAAGCGCTGTTAAACCCCACTGATTTTCATGCGAAGAACTAAAGCGCGATCCTTTACCTGGGAGTAAGCTCGGTTGCTGGCAATGGGGCTTGCTGCTGAGTAAACCCTCCTAGGGTCATGATTCACCCATTGGAAAAGTTGCACGGTTGCTCCAAAGCAAAGCCACCGACTACCACCAAGCTTACTCCTGAGTAATACATGCCTTGGAGCCAACCATTTTTCCAAACTAAAACCTCAGTATTCAGGTTAAATTGCTGTGTTGGCACTTTGCAATAAATAAGTTGGTTTTGGGTTGCAATCTGGGCACTCGGTCTCGAAAAGGTTCGCTATCACTGCCATATGAGAACCACCCTTGGTTAAGTTTTTGCAGTAGTGTTTGCCTGATCTCCCCCAAAACATTACTGAAAAGTATGTCCTGTTAGCACTGCTTCAGAATGCCAGACAAATGATTTGTGGTTTTTAAAACACTCCTTCAGAAACTAATTAGTAAGTTGGTATTTTAAATGATGGTTTTAAGGTTTTATGTTATTTAACTGTTTATTGTTGGTTTTCAACATGTTGTACACAGGAGTGGGTGGTCTATCAAATTTAAATTATAAATAAATAAAAATAAATAAATTACAAACTTATGTTTAATTGTTTTTATCATTAGGGGTACAAATTACAAATTTGTGTTTGATTACTTACAAATTTATGTTTGAGTTCTCTATATACTGTCTTTCCAGCTACATTTATGAAAGTATAAAGGATATTATGTACTATGATATTTCTCATCAAGATAAAAATTTTAAATTTAACTACTGGAGACTTATTGAAAATGTTATTTTTGTTGGACTTCTGATGCAAAACTAAAAGTACAATCTTTCAGCACCAGTTGCACTTTCTGATGAACCAGTCATCAGAAATCTGATACTAGCTGTTGGCAAGGGCAAAGACCTTCTGTTGTTGCTACTGACAGAACTCAGTAGCATTTAGCTACAAAATCTGACAAGTGGCCACAGTCAAGACAGTCTGAAGTTTCTACAAGAGGAACTTCAATAGCCGGGAAAGCAAGCCGATTTTGAATTTTTGACTATGATCATTTTGTACCTCTCTTTTGGGAACACTCCTTAACAGGATGGGTCAGAGTATGTGTGTCAAAGAAGCTGGGAGCAATACCTTAAGGAATATAGATGCTGTCAAAAGGATGAACTCCTAGCAGAGGCACTCAAGGCAGAATAGTCACAGCTGAGACTCCAGGCTAAGATTCATCCACTCCCCCCAGCAGAAAAGAACAAAAAAGTTCCAGTGGTGATGGGAGTGGAGGAATCCTTGATTGTTAGTTACTAGGCAGCAGCAGAAGTGAAAGCAGCAATGGTGGAGGATCTTCTGTAAACAGTGGCAATGCCACTTCAGCTAACCCTGACTAGTACTGCACAGAAGAAGGAAATAGTAAACCACTTCTGACCAACACTTACCTTTAAGACCCTATAATGAGACAATCCAAAAATGGGAAAAAATGAAATAAAAAAAATATAGTGCCAGAAGACAGGACCCCCAGGTCAGATGGCATTTAATCAGTGACTGTGGAAGGGCAGAGGACAAGTATGAGAAGCACCATTCTTGATGATGCAACTGAACCAAAGCTGAAAGGATGTTCAGTTGTTGACATGAACGGATACCAAAGGAAAGTCCAATTTTTTTCATATAATAGGAATGAGAGAAGCATAGCCAGACAATTGAATGCAGTAGAAAATGACAGACAGCTGGAATTGAAAGAAGCAGAATAAGAAGAGTGTGATGTGGAGCTGTAAATTTGGACAGGAGAAATAAAATGTTTCAGATTTGACCCTACAGCAAAGGTAAAATGTTTTGAAAATATTTCAGAAAAAAGGAATCATTTAAAAAGATGATTAATTTAAAACTTTTCGAGTCTGGAAATAAATAACGGCACTAGAGTCAGCTAGGTCCATAATTGCGACAGGGGGCAGGGCACGTGGTAAGAGCTCTGGAGAAGGACCATGCGTGTCCCTGGGCTGCTGAACAGCTACACCTTACCACCTGGCAATAGCGTGCTGACGCATGCGGGCTTGAGGGTGGAGCAGGCTGCCTTTATAGGGCAGCACGCGGTGGCCTCGGCCTCTTTTGGCGCCTTTGAGGCAAACTGACCTACCCACACTCCCGGAAGGGATGGGACATTTTAGTTTCTCGTCGCAGTCCTGAAGGGGGCAGTTTGGGCAGAGGAGCACATAGTTTTGGGGGAGACCGGGCTTGCATGCCGGACCTCCCTGCCCTTGGGAGCCTCCACAAGAGGCTTGGAGGGGGGCGGGCTTGGGAAGCATGCCTCTAAGGGCCTCTGCAGGCGAGCCCAACACCCCAGATGGGTGGGCCACAAAAGGAATGGGGCGGATGCCCCGTGGCCCAGGAACTAAGTCCTCCCCAAAATACGGTGAAGCCAGGATCAGCCGGGGAAGCTGACCGGCTGAGTTCATGCACTCCTCTTGCTCGCCCAGCTTCACTTGTTAAGAATTATGTAAATAAAGAGGGCTGCAGCCCTATTTCAATCCAAGCTGTGTCTGTGATTACTTGAGTTGCCTCTGCACATCTGACTGCAAAACATTTTCAAAATGTAAGGGGATAAAAACAATGCAGAACTCCACAGAAGAATTTGTGGTGTTGGAGGAAAATTCCACAGACACAGTGAACCACCAAAAAGACAAGTGGATTGTAGATCATGTCAAACCTGAACTGTTCCCAGAAGCTAAAATGACTAAACTGAGGTTATTGTACTTTGGTCACATTATGAACAGCAAAGACTCACTGGAAAAGTCAGTAACACTAGGAAAAGGTGAAGGCAGCAGGAAAAGTGGAAAACCCAACATGAGGTAGATAGACTGTATAAAGGAAACCACAGCCCTCAGTTTGCAAGGTCTGAGCAAGGCCTTTAACAACAGGATGTTTGTGAAGGACATTGATTCATGAGTTGGAAGCAACTTGATAGCATTTAACACACACATTTGTACAGCTCTTTTCCATGTCCCTGAGCCATTACTACCACTAAGAATATGCGGTGTATCCTTCCTTTTTTACTTAAGTTTTTTTTACAGAATGATCTCTTCTAAACTTGTTTTATGCCTGACAGTACTGCCTTCATTCATAGTGATAATACATGACAAACTTTCACTTTTTAAAATAAAAGGTGCTTAACTTGTTAGCTAGATATATTTGTATTCAAAATGCTGCTGCTAGGATAAGGAACGCTAACAAGTATTGTTTTGCTCTTATCTCCCCCACTGATCTGAAAAGAAAGACTTGCTAGACTTCCTCTAGCTTAAGGTCTGCTTCCTGATGGGGCCATTTCACAAATAGCAGTATTGTCTTCTCAACACCTTGAGGCACTCAGACTGCAATTTGTGTGGTGAGTGTGGGAAGATCTAAACTCTACATTCCTGATTTCTCTGTTTGCTTTCTTAGGGATAGTAAAGTTACCATAAACACAGTAAAATGCAGATTTCTTTGACTTGGTCTTCTGTTAAACATCCAAACAATAACAAGTGTTGATCGTTGGTCTCAAAGGAAAAGCTCTTTAAGGGGGAAATTCCACATTATTGAAGACTATTGAGCTGTAAAAGATTAAAGCGGATTTCTTTCCATAAACTGCAACTTTTAGAAAATTAACTTAAGTCAAACATGTCAGTGGAGCTTTTCATCTTTGTTAATCGTTGCACTCCTCTGTCAAAATGACAGGAGATACCTAAACTGACTGCTTTGGACATGACACTTGAGCCACAATTTTTCAAAACTGTCCACCCTACACAGAAATCTAAGCAACCATTCTAGGAACCTACCACAATGATGAACCCCTTCACTGCTGGTAATGACCAAGATAATGGTTGTGGTCTGGTAGTTTTCCTCACCTTAAATGACCCTGGGGAGCTTCTATATGTCTATTTGTCCCCATGCCCCCAGGTCTTTTCAGGTTTGAAAAAGGGCACAGAGGGGAGGCTTAAGCTCCTTTCCCACATTTTATTGTCCCCCAAGGATCCATTTTGGGACCATTGCTCTGTAACCTATTATAAATGACCTGGAAGTAGGGGTGGGTAGTGTGGTGGCCAAGTTTGTGGATAATACCAAATTATGTAGGGTTGTGAAAACCACAAAGGATTGCAAACAGCTCCAAGCGGACCTTGATAAATTAGGTGAGTGGGCTAAGAAATGGCAAATGCAGTTCAGGATATCGAAGAAATAGAAAAAATGCAGAGAAGGGCAACGAGGGACTGGAGCATCTTCCTTATGAGGAGAGGCTGCAGCATTTGGGACTCTTTAGTTTGGAGAGGAGACATCTGAGGGGGAATATGATTGAAGTCTATAAAATTATGCATGGGGTAGAAAATGTTGACAGAGAGAAATTTTTCTCTTTCTCACAATACTAGAACCAGGGGGCATTCATTGAAATTGCTGAGGAGAAGAATTACGGCTAATTAAAGGAAACATTTCTTCACACAACGTGTGATTGGTGTTTGGAATATGCTGCCACAGGAGGTGGTGATGGCCACTAACCTGGATAGCTGTAAAAGGGCATTGGACAGATTTATGGAGGAGAAGTCAATCTATGGCTACCAATCTTGATCCTCCTTGATCTGAGATTGCAAATGCTTTAGCAGACCAGGAGAAGGCCATTGCTTTCACCTCCTGCATGTGAGCTCCCAAAGGCATCTGGTGGGTTATTGCAAGTTGTAGAGTGCTGGACTAGATGGACTCTGGTCTGATCCAGCAGGCTCTTTCTTATGTTCTTATGGTAATATAGAATCCAAGTTGGAAAGGATGTGAGATATTTTATCCTCAAAAGTGTGTCACAAAATGATCACCACAGGCTGAAGAACAGTTCACCTCCTTTCATTGCCAGAACTCAACAGGCCCTTAACCAGCTGAAACACTTCTACGGGTCTGCACTGTGCAAATCCTATGGTGGCAGAAAAATATTGATTCTTTTCCATCATTGCCATCATAGGCTTTTAAATGAGCTCTAACCCATGCTTGTCAGATTTGCTCTAAATCTTTCTCCATCATTGCTCTAGCCATCTCCTGTATTTTCATCTTATGGAGATAATAATACTGAACTGCCTTATAGGGTTTGCGGCAAATCATGATTACTTCAAATCATGCATTTGAACTGTTTTAAAGGCTCAAAATGTACTGTTATAATTTTTTAAGTAGTCCATATGCAAATCCAGAATGTTCTAATGACAATTGCTTGGCGTGAACAGTGATTGTTTCCTGGATCCTTATTTTTTGTATTCTCTGTTCTAAAAGGTTCATGTGGTTTATTTCATAATGCATGTTAGATTGCTACATGAATGTTTGTGCGATATTTTCCCCTGGCTTCTACAGTTAACTTCTCTCCTTAACCTTACATCAAACCCCTTTCATGGCGGCTTCTTGTCTATCCTATTCAGATGTCTATTTTCCTTGTTATAACACATATACAAAAATGTATACATAGGTGTATTGAATATATAGTGTGAGTTTAATTCAACATCGACAAAGACAGATCAGGTTCATGGCTCTTTCATCCTTAAGAAATTGTGATTCTTTTCACAAGAGGAGAGGATCTCATTCTGTGGACTTCCACACAAAATGCTGAATGCATCCAATTGGTACTGTTGCTATCAATACACCAAAACATGAATAGAATCTCTTTCTCAAAGGAAAGAATTAATTAAACCATGACTGTAGAGATCTAGCTTCTAGCAGAGCTCCCTCTGACATGACCCTTTTACCTTGGCTCTGAATCACTTCGCATTCTGCAGGAAATGCTTTTGATGAAAACACACACCTGATGTTGTTACACAAGAGAAAAGATTTCCAAGAACATCATCTCTGAGTCTTTCAGTGCAGCACAAAAAAAAAATCTGTCTCAAAAGTGTACTACCATTTGTTTGCCAATTAAAAAAAACCACATTTCTTTTCATACATAAAATGGAAACTGATCGCTTTAGATTTTAAAATCTGTTAATGAAAGAATTTTGCCTTTGTCTTGATTGTGGTTTCAAGAATTGATATTCACGTGTATTGAGCGGGGAAGGGCCTTAAAACCTATGTGGTATGAATCAGTACTTTTCTGCACTAGCGATCTGTCCATCTGATTCTGACCTTCTGACCATCTAATTCTTTTCTTCTTTTGAGAAAGAGGGGAGAAACTCATTGGGGATTCACTCAGTCCCTCTAACAATGAAGTGCCCACTACTACGAAAAAGCTGATGGTAACATCATTCTCTGAGCCTGTAAATGCACCAGGCAGGTATCACTAAATCCAGAATGTAGGTACTTGCAGGTCCCCCTGTTTTTGTATGTTTCATGGGAAAAGATCTACTTTTCCATATGTGAAATTCTGTTTTGAATCTGGCGATACATTTATGAGCACCTGATGGAAAGGCATCTACAGAAAACAGATCAGTAAATAAGGGTTTTCTTAGGCCCTTTCCCCTTGTCGGAGGGTTGCTGTGTGCAATTCACACCGCGCGCAATTCCTGGCGCGTGCCCCGGCTTCCCCATGACCCCGCGCTCTGTGCGGGGTCATCAAAAGGTGCTATTTGAAAAGACGCCAGGAATTACGCGCACTGAGGGGGCGTGAGAGAGGCAGCGTCAGGGCGGCTGTGTTCTCGCCACCCCTGAAGTGGGGAGTGCAGCTGGACCCCGCGCTACTTTAGGAGAGTAGTGCGGGGCTTAAGGTAAGTGGGGAAAGGGCCTTAGTCATTTGTACATCATAGCTTATCATGTCTTATTTGGGAGGTTGATACAGGTCTCTAATATATCTTCATACACATCCCATGCATTTTTCTTCCCTTGTTTCAGGGCCCCAGCCTAGAAGATACGTCTCTCTAGATATGAAAAAGTAGTACATAGAACAACGTTACTGCAGTATGAAACAGTTTCATCTGTTCATTTTATCTTTGTAAATAGGCATAGGGGTATACACAAACTAGAGTATGTCGATCATTACTGCCCACATGTAAGACTAGGTTGCCATTTATTTTGAAAGGACATATTTAAAAGTTCAAGGCAACTTTTGATTGAAAGGGGAAAAATACTAAGGCTATCAAGCATAGCTGCCACATGCTGCACCAAAAGAACCTTTTACACACAGTTATATTTTTGCTAATGGAAGCATTGTTCAGGTAAATACAATATATGGTGCTCACTGCTATTTCTCCAGAGCCAGCATTTAGCACAAGGGAAAATACATTGACCTTTGACTTGAAGCAGGTAAATGTTCTATTACAATTTAGCAAGCCAATGTAAGAGTGGTTTCATTCTTTCCTTTCTGTTCTGTTTTGTTAGCTTGAGTAATATTGTTTATGGTTCCTTCTAATTTGGAAACACATTCCCTTTAGAAGATGCTTGCAGTATTTTAGAAATACTCTGCTTTATTTGGGATGTGTAACTTTATTCATTTGGAATTTTCTAGCTAAGAAGCTTTAATGTGAGTTGTAATCACTTATGGGAAATTACTGGTAGCAAATATTTATGGACAAGATTCAAATGGTCTCACCATGCTTGGCAACCTGCATTTGCTGAAATTCTGCAATCTGTTTTGCACAGTAATTAAAGGACAGGAGCCCAAGCCTTTGGTCACTTTAAACATATTACTAGTAGCAACACAATGCAAAACAAATATTATCAAATAAATTTATTAAGACACAAACAAAAATCTAGATTGTGCATAAAGTGATTGGAGGCCATTTCCGCACGGCCACGCTCAGGGTGTGTGTCAGCATATATGACGCTGATGAACCCCCCCGGGACCGTTCGCACAAATGGTCCCGGTAGGGGTGGGGAAGACGGCGCAGTGCTGTGTCGTTGCCCGAATGCCTTACCTTCCCTCTGAGCTTTTGGCGTGTCGCCCAGGCCAGGGGACATGCCCCCCCTGCCCTGTGCGACAGCTCTGGAGTCGCAGGCCAGGGGTGTGTGTCCCCAGGCCTGGACAACACGCCGGAAGGTCAGAGGGAAGGTAAGGCGTTCGGGAAAGCGGGGGATGGCGCCTTCCAGCCGCTGCCATTCGCACGGCAGCGGTTGGAAGCCACTGTTTCTGAAATACCTCTCCCAGGGAGCGAGGTTCGGAAACAGCAGCTTCGTGCTGCTTGGGGGTTGCGAGGCCGCTGCTACTGCAATGCAGCAGCGGCCGCTGTGCAAACCCCTCCCCAGGGACACTGTTTTTAGCGTCCCTGGGTTGCTGTATTCTGCCTGTGCGGAAACAGCCTTATTTTAGTCTGAGTTAACTCTGCACAGGATTGCAATGTAAATGCTCTACACTTTCATCTAATTAATGGCAAATGACAGTCTTCAACAATAAGAATAAGCTTTTAAAAATGTGTGTGTGTTTATTTAAAAAGTGATCAAAACACAGGTGACTTACGGGATCCTTATAGCATTTTCAAGGAAAGAGGCTTTCACATGTGGTTTGCCATTGCCTGGTTCTGCATAACAACACAGAACTTTCTTGACGGTCTCCCATCCAAATTCTAACTCAGGCTGACCCTGACTGGCTTCTGAGATTAATGAGATCAGGGCAGTCTGGGCAATTCAGCTTTGGGTTTTAAAATGAATACCCCCAAAAAAATCCCAGTCCCCCCAAGAATACCAGATATCAAATTCACATGCCTGAAAACAGCCTAGATTCCATCATAATATTGACAGAAATGCACACAATAAAGCATTCATTGTGGGGACGTGGTTGCAACATAATATTCAGGTACAACTGTTTCTGAGAACTATACAGATAATTTAAGGGGCTCATTTATGACTTTGGTATGAATAAGTTCTAGCCAACTGCAGTGTGACACTACAGTGTGAATCCTTGTTACACACTGTAGAAGTATTTTGTGAGATTCCACCGTGGATTCCATAACTTGGTTGTGAAATTCCTTTGCTTAGTTACATCCCCTGACATGAATAGCCAGCATGAGGTTTTAACCAACATTTCTTTCAAGTTACTGATATTCAGGATGACTTATGTGAGTGGAATGCCATTTAGTAATGAAGAAAGGACAGGGAATGATTATTATTGAACTTTTAATTCCATCTAGGGTTGCCAAGTCTAGCTTGGGAAACTCCTGGAGATTTGGGATCAGTGCCTAGGGAGGCTGGAGACTGGGAAAGGGTGGGAGGATTTTGGTGTGGATGTAAATCCATGATCATAAAAAAACTGATGTTTCCCCCTAGGGGAACTGATCTCTGTAGTCTGGAAATCCATTGTAAATCTAGGAGAACTCCTATCCCCACATAGAGGTTTGTAACCTTGGGCAAGCCCTACTTGGAGGTTGGGGGAGAGATCTGGGGTTTGCTGTTTTATTTTTTATTTCAGCTGGGGATGTTTTTAACTATTATTGGAGACTGCCTTGAACCACGAGGACAGGTGAGATACAGATGTTTTAATTAACAAAGAAGCTAATACTGAACTGAGAGCTCGTGTCCTTGGCTAGAAACTCTAACTTTTCTGTGAATTCAGCAAGAAATGTGGTCTATAACTTAAGTCAATAATGAGGTAAATAAAATAAGAAACTTATTTAGTGAGTTTGAGCAAGTCTTCTTGAGCTTCCATGAGAGCCAATATGGTACAGTGGTTGGAATATCAGATGAGACCTGGATTAGACTTTGCAAGCCTATGTATTTATTTAGAAGATGTCTGTGATGCCTCTCCAAAGAATCAGTTCAAGCAACTTATGGACTAAAGTTTGATAACAAGATAAAACAGCATTACTATGGTTAAAATTAACAAACTATTAAAATGCCATGAGCACATAAAAACTGCATAAAACATAAAGCAACTTATGCCTCTTAGAGCAATTCTGAGGCAGATTGTCAAAATAATTTAAAAAGATCAACCATGAATTCAAAACCTGGGTAAAAATAAATGTTTGGGCTTCAGGTTAAAAGAGGGTAGGGTAGGTGCATCAAGAGGAAGGGTGTTACACAGACAGGAGGAGGACCCCTTTCTCTGATTGGCTGATTTAGTGAGTTTAATCCAGTGCTGGGATTCAGCAGGTTCACACCACTTCGGCAGAACCAGTTGTTAAAATGGTACTTGTAAACAATTATTTGAATCCCACCACCGGAACCGGTTGTTAAATTGGTTCTGGTGGGTTTTCCGTGGTCTGGTGGATTTTGTCCCTAACGTTTTGCCTGCACAGACTGCACAGGGAGTTCAGGACAACTTCAGTAAGAAAGAAGAGACGTTAAAAATTAGCAAAGCCTGGCTCCCAGTACTTAAAAAATGGACTGATAACCCCACCCGCAATACAATGCACTCAACTACACCTTTGCATAGCAAGTTCCACCCAAACACATAATGATTGGTTCCCCACCCTGGGACCACACTAAACTTTCCCTTCTCACTTAGACACTGTGTGAAACAGACTTTTCTCTGTGATACACCTCTGAAGATGGTAGCCACAGATGCAGGCGAAACATTAGGAACAAAATCCACCAGACCACAGCCACACAGCCCGGAAAACCCACCAGAACCAGTTGAATCTGGCTGGTTTAATCCATACATTACCTTACTAAAAGATTATCTTAACTGGTTGGGAATGGTTTGTTTGTTATTAGAATCTTCTTGTAGGATTTCCCAGGACCCTAGCAAGACAGATCAGCAGCAATTTTTGCAAGAATCCCAGTAATAGGGAAGAGTTGGCAGTTTAACTCCTTTCCACTACCCAGCCCTATTTCTTGGTTTCAGCCCACACCAACCATTCTCTCTGTGACCTCAGAAAGAAAGGAAGATGGTGCACTTACCTAAGTTCTCCTGCTTTTTCCTGATCCCTGTATAATGCTGCTAGGGAGAATAGATGATCAGTTAGCACATCCTTGGCTGATCTCCCTGTCATTTGTATGATTTGAAGCATGTACCGTGTTTCCCTGAAAATAAGACAGTGTCTTATATTAATTTTTGCTCCTAAAGATGTGCTATGTCTTATTTTCAGGGGATGTCTTATTTTTCCGCTGCACAGCTGCATGCTCTGGTCGACGGGCATGCTTCCAAACAAAAACTTTGCTACGTCTTACTTTCGGGGGATGCTTTATATTTAGCACTTCAGCAAAACTTCTACTACATCTTATTTTCAGGGGATGTCTTATTTTCGGGGAAACAGGGTATGCACTTCTGGCCTCTCACACAAACTCCTTGTGCTCTACTCTTCTGTCCCTGCCATGATGCTGGGCTGCCCTTCCCTCTGTCTGATGTACAACTGGAGAGACACCTCCGCTGCAGAACCCTCCTCTCCTGCCTGAAGAAGTCACCAATCAAAACAGATGAGTCCAAACACCCAGCAAGCAACTGATATTTGTAGGCCACTAGAATAACAAGATCTTCCACCACCACCCCTCATAGAGAACTGTTAAAAAGATAATGTATATGAAATGCTAAACATTATGAAAATTTTATAATACCCAAAATAATTATTTCATATACTCTGACCTTTCATGTGCATGTTCACATAATTATTTCATATACTCTGACCTTTCATGTGCAGGTTCACCCCAGACTAATTACAATCCAGTACAAAAACATGTTTCTCCACGTAGATACATTTTATAACTTGTCAGGTGTGAGAGAAAGAAATTACCAGCTGTCATGGGTGTCCTGTTGACAAAGCTTTTGGTAATGGCTAAGTCTCAGAACTGCTTCATTCTAGGACTATAAGTGCATTTCAGTTTATTGTGCCTCTATATGATGGTGGGTGGACATACATATATATAAGCTTTGGAGCAGGCTAGTGCTCTATCATTTGAAAGCAAATTATTGATCATTTTTATTGGTTTGTATTTATGAATTCTGTTGCAAACTGCCCAAACTCAAGTGAGATGGGAAACAAAATAGCTACATGTGTTATTCTGGAGTTGCTCTGAGGAGTTTATAGACATATTTTCATTCTCATTGCCTTTTGTAAAGAATTATCCTATTTTCATACATGTGGCATCTCAATCAGGCATGTTGTTAGCTATAGCATCCTAACATATTCTTTTTTTATTGTTTCCTGTAGTATGGAAATATCACATTGCTTCTTTGGGCAGAATGCACATATTCTACAGTTTTTCATGAGGTTACCAAGGGGTTTCATAATGGTAAATTTCTCTCTGGCAAACAAGATTATGTGGCTGTCATCAATACATACCTTCCCCCTTTCTCCCTCCCTGAGAGGAACACCTTCCATTTGACAGAAGGCCAGCTGCTATGTAAGTGCTGAGAGATTGAGGGGCCTAGAGAAGTATGAGAAGGCAGGCTGTACAGGAAGTAAAACAGAATTGAAAATGAAGCAAGTTAATGTCTTTCAAATTAAGGGTCAGTATAGAGATTTGCTACAAGGCAAACACTGGGTTCATAGGTCTAAATGGCAAGAAATAGTTTCAAATCAGATGTTACATACATCTTTCCCCCACCCCTCCCCATCACACAAACATATTTATCCCACATTTCCTCCCAAAAGTTCAGAGTCATGCATGAATTTGAGCTCTTCCATTTTACCATCACAAAAACCCAGTGGAGTAAACTAGACAAAGAAATACCCAGAGAATTTTATGGTTAAGTAGGATATCTGACATACTAAACATGACATTACACTGGCTCTCTCATTTATTCATCGTTTGAAGATGTTAGTTTTCCTTTCACGAAAAAACTGGTCCCTGGGGTGCTGTTCGCACAGGAGGCGTTGCTGTGCCATCCTGGCTCCCCCCAAGCAGCGTGAAGGCACCGCTTTTAAACCTTGCTCAATGAGTGAGGTTTTTTAAAAGTGGCATCTTCAAGCTGGCATAGTGCGAACTACACCGGCGGGAAGACACTGCTTTCCCCCTCCCTTCCCCTCACCTCTTCTTCCAGCTTTGCCCTGGAGGGCTGGAGAGACACATCCATCCTGCCCTCCGACCCCTGGAGGTCGTAGGGTAGCATGGGCATGTCCCTCCAGCCCTCCAGAGTGATGCTGGAAGAAGAGGTGAGTGGAGTGGACCGACAGAGAGGTGGCTCCCAGCTGGGGAGAAAGTTGGGGCTGCTTGCATGCTACCATACAAACAGTCCCTGAGCCTCCACCGGCATAAAAACCCCAAAAAACAAAAAAAATTAAAAACGCACGAACAGAGGGCGGAGCTTTGAACATGCAATGGGGGGGTTGAACCCGAAAATGCCCCCTTACCTGTGTCCTTGATGTGAAACCTATACTGTAGGCACTGCAAGCTTCATTTGAATCACTGGGCTGCAAACCCATAATTTCTCAGGTTAACCAAATCACCATATACTTTAATTGTCTTTCCTAGTTGGAAAAAATTGAAAAAAACCTCTTGGCTATGCCTCACTTACACACACATACACACTTCATGAGGAAGGTTTCTTTACTGGAGAATGTGATCTGATTGCAAGGACAAGGTTTAAGAAATAAAACTTTCGTATGCACACCACCCAGTTCTGATCCATCTGAGATCTATGCCATAATGGAGTTGATGTTGAAGTTCACTACACTATTGGTGACCATTACACTACACTTTTCTCATGTAACAATCTCTCATTTGAGGTAAAAATTACTTTACCACAGAATGATTCAGTCAATCTGTTCTAGAGTGTGAGCAATCTTCCCTTAGGGTGGCTTGGTCATCTGTATGTTTTAAGCAATTGTTGCTGGAGCTGAATTGGTTCCCAAAGACACTGATTATATATCAGTAGGTTTAAACCAGTCCAGTTAAAGTGGCAAAGCCATCTATATTGTGGCAGTTTGTGTTACAAATAAATGATTTGAATATGCTATAACAATCGACTTTCAAAATGTGGTTAGCAAAAAAGATATTTCTTCCATTTAAGATACATGATGAAATTCTCCATGAAGGCAGCGAGCCAGTTCTTCGTCTTATAATCGTCATAATCCACCAGAAACAATATATAATTCTGAGTAACTGCACGGCTGTCTCACAGATGGATGCACGTAATATGTCCCTGTTCTCTCCCACCCCGTGTTCTTCTTCCTCTCATTGGAAGTCCCTGTAATTGTCACTTTGTAATGTATATTCCAGCACATGGGCATACAGAGCTAATGCTGCATGCCTGTTTTGCAGTACAAATGATGTGTGCTGCCTTGTGCCACAAACAGTCAACCCTTTATACCAAAAGGCTGTTTATTTTCACACCACTCGTTTGTTCAGTAACAGTTGTCCATTTTTTAAAAAAATCAACCCTTTTACTAATCCAGCAACTGCTGGCTTTAAACAGGTGCAGGGATCAAACAGGCTCAGTAAACTAAAACATCTGGCTTGGAAATGATAATAGACCCATTTACTCTCTGACTCAGAAAAGGAATGTGAAATTTACCAATGTTAAATCATGCAGTTAAGCATTTTTAATGGCTTTTAGAATACTTGAATCACACTGTTTCAGTTCTTTATATCTCTCTTCCACCATATTATTTGTACGATTTTATTACAAGCTTTTAAATAACAGCTGAAGGAAAACAAAGGAAGACAGAATACAAGGAGCCCAATTATTTTCTATTGTGAAGTAATGTTGCTTTTAGACATGGTTGCTCTCCAGAAGCTTTTCCGGGCTATTTCTTTAGTGAAGGTATTTGCAAATGAAAGAGAAAGGCTGAGTTAAGATATTTGCTTTATTGCACGCTATTGGTCACAGAAGCATACATGCAACCAATAGGCTTAGGGATGCCAGCCTCTAGGTGGGACCTGGGGATTTCCTGAAGTTACAGTTGACCTCCAGACCACAAAGATCAGCTCCCCTGGAGAAAAGACATACTTTGGAGGGTGGAATTGAGACAAAGAATTTTGTCTCAATTCTTTGTGGCTCCACTGCAGGAAGGTCATTTCTCTCGCTTGGCCTCTTCCCATGTACAGCGGATTTCCTCTGCTCGATCCCCAGCATCTTTCCCCACTTGATATCCTCCATATGGAGCTTTGGTATAACCCCTAACCATTAGATCTGGTAAGAAGAGGTATGGCCCATTCACTCCCAATGGTAGGAGCTTGAGAGTGTCTCTTCTGCTCCGGTTGGCCCGGCATTGCCATGGGTACCTTCTGGGGGCCACTCTCCAAAGCCCATAAGAACATCCCCGACAGCCCTGCATCCACACCTTGGGCCCCATTGTTGCCATCGGTTCCATTCTTGGTTGTTGCCCTGCCCATTGAATCATCCATTGCAGTAGGAATGGAAGAAGGTGTGGGAGTCTGGGAGAGCTGGATTAATTTTAGGTCTCGGAACCTTAAGTCAATAAACAGATTCTGAAATATCAATCAGCAACATTTATTGATGAGGTATTGAAGCACCATACTTGGCAAAAACCATTTCTGGCGAAGCTGCCATTTCCAGTCCCCTTTATCCCCCACTGAAAGCCCCCCTCCTGGTTTCCCAAGAATTTGTGAAAAATAGTATTTGGAGTCGAGATGCCGCAAGGTCAGCAGCAGATAGCGAGAGAGCCACCTGGCTTCCTGCCCTTATGAGATAACAGATATAATTCTTTTCTCATGGGACAGAGGTGCCAAGGGAAGCCTAGTTTCCTACAAATTATGTGAAACCATAAAGTAAAGATCAAAGAAAGAATGCAAAGATGCCAGTAGTTACATATAGCAGGCTGGTTACATATATCTCAGAGTGGCATTGATTTGTTATTCCAATCTGTTACATAGGAATAGGGATGTATCTCAATCACTCAGATAACATTTCCCTGTCACTAAGGTTGCCAGGTACTTCCTAGCAACCAGTGGGAGAGGGGGTGGGGTTTTACCAGGAACAAAATAACTATTTTAAATTATAGAATAAATTATGTTGATCTTTATAAACTGTTAATGAATACTTATATTGTTGCATTAATTTATCATCTATAATGTTTACATATTCCCTCAACCCCTCTGCACACATAAGCAGCCAACCCAAGGAGAAAGTTTTTCAGTCTAGTTTTTCCCCAGACATTTTTTAAAAGATAGCATACATATGTTTGACATGGAAACACACATCAAACACATCTCATGCTCCTTCCCAGCCTGAAAAAGTACAGCCCAAGAAAATCTTTATCTGGTAATTATGCTACTAGAAGTTAAAATGACTAAATTTAAATGATTGTACTTTAGTCACTGGAAAAGACAATAATATCAGAAACTGTTGAAGACAGTAGGAAAGCACGGGATGAGATTGACTCATGAGATGGGATTGACAATAAAAGAAGCCATGGCCTTCAGTTTGCATGATCTGAGCAGGCTTTTTAAAAGTTTTTAAACTTAAAAAAACATTATTCCTGCTTCTGAGCAGGTCTCTGAATTGATTGGGTAACTAGCAGTGCAGATTTAAGCAGACTTACATCATTCTAAGGCAAATTCCGCACGGGCTGTAAACAGCGGTGTACAGCTAGAGTAAATAGTAATGCAGCTGCCCCGGGGCGACTGCATCGCCGAGCACCCCATGGCCAGCATGCAAATTGGCTGGGCCATGGGCCTTCGCACCAGTTACCAACCCCTGTGCCTGCATGGCGAAGCAGACCAGAAGTGGCAAGAAAAGAGGTATGCAAGCACGGACAGACCAGGAGCGCTTCCTGCATGGCTATTTGCGCAACACTGGCTGCACACCGGCATTTTAAAAAAGACTCGCTCATTTAGTGAGTCAAACAAACAAACAAAAGCCTTTAATGGCATATTAACACATTACAGTTATAGAACAAACCAATTTAGTGAAACACATCCAATGCTAGTCCATAAGGATATCGATCCATGTTCACGAGTTCAAGTGAAAAAGAAATTCCTCATTCACATGCTGCCAGATCTAACCCTTCCAGCAGGATGCAAACACTATCTCGTCATATTGAGCATGAAAACTTTCAGAACTAAGTGGCCATATTTTACTCTTGCCCTTATATAATATATCTAGCACAACGCAGAACACAGGCCTTTAGTAACATAAGATAAATAATAATAGTATACACTTAAATTAAAACCCAAATGGCTAAAACTTACAGAAGGGCTTCTCTCTAAGTCCAAAAGCTTTTATTAAAAACCTAGCAACTAACTCTGTGGTGTCAAAGTGTGCGTCACTGAGCAAGTATGCAACTTTTTCTTTGTCTGATTTCCCTGGATATTTCTTTAAGGTGGGTTCAAGATAGAGCAGTGGTGGTGAACCTATGGCACGGGTGCCAGAGGTGGCACCCAGAGCCCTCTCTGTGGGCACGTGCACACAGAGTGCATCATGGGGGGGGGGGGGAAAGTACTATTAAACCCCACTGATTTTATGGGAAGAACTAAAGTGTGATCCTTTACCTGAAAGTAAGCTCAGTTGCTGGCACTGGGGCTTGCTTCGGAGTAAACCCTCCTAGGGTCGTGATTCATTCAATGGATAGTTGTGAATTTGTTTCAGTTTTAAATACTAGCTTTAATGTTTCCCTGAAAAGGAGCCCCTTGAATATGTATTCATTGTTTTAACACCAAGCTTGCACATTTAGTGCATCTTAACTTTTCTTAGGGAGTACCTAGCGCACATAAATCCTGAACTGGAGGATTTTAACTGGAGCAGTTCAAAGTTCCTGCTCATGCAATAGTTTATGTTTAGATGCTTCTCCATCAGAGCTTTCATTCTGTTCTTTTAAGTTCTAAGAGAGGCAAACAAGGCAAAAAAGACTCGCCAAACAAGAATTTAAAGGTAGATCAGAAGGAACGTCCCATACTGCATGTGTACAAGTTGCAGTTTCTCTTTAAACAGTTTTCAGATCAAATCTTCTGATTACTTTTTAACTCAATAAAATAGTTTGAGGATTCTCATATTTTTCATCCTAGGAATTTCTCCAGGGCATTCATGGCAACATACACAGTTCTCCCTGCTTCCATTTATTAGTCACAACAACCCTGTGAAGTAAATTATGCTGAAAAATAGTGACGGGCTCAAGGTCACTTAGTAAGTTTTATGGGGGAGTAAAAATTTGAAGCCAAGATTCCACAATTCTAGTTGGACTCTCTAGGCATTACCTCACACTGGCTTTTTATAGGAAATATTAATCATTTGGTATGCATGAAGAATATGTGCACGAACCCCCTGGGATACCTATCCTTAATCAAGAATTAAATGTACATGTACATACTAGTGATGGAAAATCAGCCCAATAAAAAAGCCTGACAGCTGGTTGAAATAGTCCAGCCATAAATTTTGCCATTTATATGCAATGTAATCTAATGCTAGGGTTGCCACTGCCTGGCTTTGTATCCTTACTTGTTGTGTTTACAGTTTCACAGCAGGAAAAGTTTAACAGGTGGGAGTTCTTCCATGTTCACAGTACTGTGACCACACTTACTAAACCTCTACCTACTGTGCCATTATTAAAGGCACCAATTCCTTCTTTGGATCAAAACATTGGCAATTCTCTATAAGACTGAATAAGAATTCAGCAAATAACATTCCCCCATCAATTTATTTGTAAACAGATGTTGACCTATATTTAGTCTTTGAGGGGACACCATTAAATTTTGATTTAAGCTATGTATTTAAGTATGATAGGATGAGAGATCCAGAAAACTAAGCAGGATCAGTGCTTGGATGGTGGACCAGCAAGGAAGACTCTGCAGAAGAAAATGGCAAACCAGCTCAGTTTCTAGCTTATCTTGAAAGCCCCTGGCTGTGGTCACCATAAATCAGCTGCAACTTACGTCCATTGCTAAGGGAAATTAAATCAAAAACATTATATCAAAAACATATGATGGACTAGACTGTGTGGTTTGCCAGGGTCACAGAATGGTAAAAGGTTCCATTTACAGTCTCTGCCATGCCCAGCTGTGGTTTGACTAAACACCCTTCAAAGGTTACAACATTTCCTCAGAAAGTGGCAGGTGATTAGTGTAGCTAAATTCCAGAAGCTTTCAGATCTTTTTTAAAAAAGAATCCATTCCTGTATTCAACATTTAAATGGAAAAAATACATCACAATCTCCATTCCCTGATTGATAAATGTACTGAACTATATTGCACAGCTGGAGCAAGAGTGTGAGGGGCCCCATCTTAGTTTCATGGCATTATAAAAGTGGCATCAGAAGCTCCACTACAGTTGTCAACATCAGGTTGGGAAATTCCTGAAAATTATGGAGTGGAGCATGGGGACGGCAGGGTTTGAGAGGGGAGGAAACTCAGCAAGGGCTTAATGCCATAGCGTACACCCCCCAATGGGGGCCATTTTCTCCAGGGGAACTGATCTCTGTAGTCTAGCTGTAATTCTGCTGTAATTCTGAGAGATCTCCAAGCCCCACGTTGCAATAGATCAGCTGTAATTCTGAGAGAACTCCAAGCCCCACGTTGCAATAGGCAGCCCAAAGCACTGCAAAGTATGTGTGCGTGCATTTTCTCTGTGTTCAAAGAAATTCATTCTTTACATATTCACATGATACTGATGCAAAGGGTGGAGAATAAATCTTAAATAATAAATAAATAATAAATATATGTTTACTGGAATTATTCTATGGATTCATTTTTTTCAGGACTGTGCTGTGGCTTCATGTGATGGAAAGTGCCACCAAGTCACAGCAGACTTATGGCAATCATGTAGGGTTTTCAAGGCAAGAGGTAAATGAAGATGGTTTGCCATTGCCTGCCTCTGCATCATGTCCTTGGATTTCCCTGGTAGGCCCCTTCCACACATGCAAAGTAATGCACATTCAATCCACTTTCACAATTGTTTGAAAGTGGATTTTGCTATTCCGCACAGTAAAATCCAGTTTCAAAGTGCATTGAAAGTGGATTGAAAGTGCATTATTCTGCATGTGCAGAAGGGGCCGTAGTTTCTCAAGCAAGTACCAATCAGGGCCAACCCTGTTTTGCTTCCAAAATCTGATGAGAATGGGCTAGCTTGGCCTAATTAGTGCAAAATAGAGTGATGTTCCATAAATGCTGTTGGTCAACTATACCAGACTTTTGCAAACTGACTAATGAGGCTGGGTGCTGGATGACCTTTAAAGGCCGTCATTCACTTCCTTGATATTATTCAGCAACAGCTCTGCAAGCTCCCTCTCTCCCTACAGTATTTGTTGATCATTTCAGGAGCATTGGATTTTTCCCCTCCAACATATGGCCTCACTTACTGTGTAACGTACAACATAAGAGATTAAAACATTGGACATTTACACACAATTCAGTTTAAAAGAGAAGAAAATCTGATTATATGACTGCCTTTCCTGATTCCATTGTAAGAGTGAAAAGTCAATTTGCCTTTGTAAAGTCACCTGAGCCAAACCAATAGAAAACCATAACAGGTTCTTGCTTGATGTTTGTTAATTTCACAACATTGGAGGACACATCTTGAAAGTGTGTGAAGGTTTATTTGTGACATATCTAGCCACTGACTCTTATTTTGTGAAACTATCTTTCTATGAGCAGTTATGCAGACACATTGCTAGAATTAACACTCGTGCTCCAATATGATAGTGCACTTTATATAGAATTTTCATATGTATTCATAGAACTGCGTCAATAAGTGCTTGTGCTGGCCATTCTATTTCCCAGTAACTGGCAACATTCAGGGTCAGTTATTGTATAAAATAATGTCTTGTTTTCACCACCTTTTATCTTGCTTCTGCCTGGCCTTCCATTAAAGTTGCTTGGAAACTGCTTAGAGAACAGTAGGCTGGTTCTCCTGATTGAGATCTTCCTTTGTGCCTTCTCTTCCACACTCTCTTTTATTTTATTCCCTTGCCAAAGCTTTTTAAACTAAAAGAAGATGAAAAGCAGCCTAATAACTTTGACCCAATATTTGTTCCTCATGAAAAGAAATGACAAAACCAAGCCTTTGCCAATCTGCACATTTGTCTGAAAAAGAAAAGAGATTCCCCTAGTAAAGGATGGTTGGGCTTTAAAAAAAACACGTATGGGGTTTTTTTTCAGCATATTACAGGTTTTTCTTTTTTCTACAGCAAACTCATTCAGCACTGGAAACACAGATTATATGGTCTCATTTACATCCTCTGGTCATAATTTATGAGCAGTGAGCAGCTAAAGATGATTTATGAAATATCTAAGGCATTTGTATCTGGTGACCAAACATTGCAGAGGACTGAAATTCAATAGGTATAACTAGAATAGAAAATTTTCTGGGTTTTTAAAAAATTAAAATAAAGGAATAAAAGAGAGGGATTTGCCTGCACTCCCACACATGCCATTTTGCAGCCTGCTGGTGTAGTGGCTAAGAGCAGCAAATTCTTATCTGGTAAACTGGATCTGTTTCCCCACTCCTCCACATGCAGCCTGCTGGATGACCTTGGCTCATTCCGCACATGCAGAATAATGCACTTTCAAACTGCTTTCAGTGCTCTTTGAAGCTGTGCAGAATGGCAAAATCCACTTGCAAACAGTTGTGAAAGTGGTTTGAAAACGCATTATTTTGCGTGTGCGGAAGGGGCCCTTGAGCTAATCACAGTTCCCTCAGAACTCTCTCAGCCCCACCTGAGGCTGTTGAGGTGTTAGTTGTGGGGAGAGGAAGGGCAAGTCACACAAGTCAACCTATGTTTGCTCATATATATGCACGTTAAATATACCTTATAATAATTTGAGAAGAACCAATTTGAGAAGAAAAAAATAATTTGAGAAGGAAAAAAATGCATTTCACTGGTGTAGAAGGATGAAAGACAATCTATGGGAAGAGAACTGTCCAGCTGCTGACAGGGACCATTTCAGACTTTCAGCTCTGAGAAAGCAGCTGAGGTAAAGAGATACCATTCATGATTTCTGACTATCATTTGAACTAGAAATTTCATTGATTTTAATTGTATTGGGCTGCATGCTTAGATTATTCTAGCTGCCCAATGTTTTTGCTGTGTTTACCATAATTCGTCTTCTTGGGATGGGGTGGGGGGTGGGGTAAATATAAATCCAAACTCTTCTTCTTAAACGTCTGATAAAAATTTTTCATTTCCTCTCTCTCTCTCTCTCTCTCTCTCTCTGTGTGTGTGTGTGTGTGTGTGTGTGTCAATAATACATTTTAATGATTCAAATTAATACTTTTTTCCATATTTATGATTTTTTAAAAAAACTGTCAAAATTATCTCAAAACATTTCTATTATTAGTCTTGAATAGGAAAAGATTTCCTACAGTAAATGAGTGGTCTTAACATATTGCTAATCTGACCAACCGGCCAGACCAGAGTTGGGGGAGGTGAATGGAGTTTGGAAGGCAGCAGGGGCTCACAGGGACATGTTTGCCCACCCCTGCTGGTGTAAGGGGCACCTATGCTGGCAGAGAGAGTAAACACACAGGCGGGCAGGAGCCGCACAGCTCTGTGGCACCCACAGAAAGCCCCACAATGCTGAAACCATGCTGGCATAAGAGATCATGCCAGCACAATGGAGGGAAGGCTGGGGACATTCCTAGGGGTGGAGACAACTTTTGGCAGCTTCTACTGGGCTTTCAGCCTTGGAATGCCCCACTCCCTTGCACAGAATGTTGCTACTGGAGATTGTGGCGTAACTCCGTTTCTTCAATTCAGGCAGCAAGGGGGATTGTTTTGTGACCTTCCCATGGCCCCTAAAACCTCTTTGGAGGTGATGTGTTGTGTGCTCTGGATTGGGCAAGTGAGAGTGAGGAGAGAAAGAATGAGGAGAGTCAGTCAATACATATAACTGGGGGAAACACTGTTACTTTTCAGTTTCACACAGATCTTACCACTCCCATTCCAAAACTGCACTGATAAGTCTACTGTTCCAAAGTATTGCTTATATTCAACAAATTGCTATATTACTGTTTTAGATTGAGGACTTGGATTTGGTTCTCTATATGCAGCCTCAGCTCCTGCTTGCTTGGGTACTCTTTTTGGAGGAGATAGGAAGGATGAAACTGTACTAATACACTGTAAAATTTTCAGATGTTAATACAATCACATAAAAGCAGATATCTTATTTTAAATTATGTCTGGAAACAGACTGGGAGCCAGTTCAGTTCTTTCAGCATGGAGATGAAACAATACCTATGTCTTCTCTTTGACAGTAGTCCTGAGTACATTATTTTGGACTAATTGAAATTTACAGACAGAGACCCAAAGAAAGCCTTCGTGAAAGCCTTCGACAATACAGAGACCCAAAGAGTTTATTACAAGTTTATCCATCAAAACTGATGAAAGGTGTTATGTGCCATGGAGAAGATCTGAACATCCAACCATAGCCAGGATCTAGCAACACTTCATGGGCAGGCTGGCTCCTCAGTTCTCTAACAGCTTTATCATTGATCAACAGCACTTTAGTCTTGCCTTGACTGAGTGTCAGTTTATTGGCTCTCACTTACCTTATACCTTCTCCAGGCCCCTGTTCAAGGGTGTCATCTGCTTATTGGAGGCAGTTTACTTCATATGTTTAGATGAACACTCCAGTGATTTTAAGCAGATTTTAAAAAGCATGGGGGACACAATGGTTCTCTGGGGGCTACAAACCATAAAGGCCATGAAGCTCCAGCATCATTTTCTGGAACTGGCCTGTCAAACACTGGCCCACTGCCTACTCCCATTCCAGACAGCCTTTCCAGAATTATTATATCATTTTTGTATTGAAAGCCAAGAGATCCACAAGAACCAACATGGACACACTTGCCCTGTCACTCTCCTAACAATGATAATCAAGCACTATGACCAAGGATATTTTCATGCCTAGCCCAACCTCAATTGGTGCCTAGATATTTCATCTCTTCCAAGAATGTCTGGGGCAGCATATCCACCAACTCCTTGAGCACCTTGCCCAAAAAGTTATGTTGGCTACTGGGCAGTAGCTATTTACAGCACTGAGATCCAGGAACATCTTCTTCAAGAAGGGTCTCATGGCCATGATCATACATATTTTCCTGTAAAACTATATGATTCCCAGAAACTATTGTGAAGACTCATTTTGTTCCATTTTACTCCTGCCACTGAACAATTCCTTCCCCGGAACTCCTGAATTCTTAGATTCCTATAGTTCAATTCCCTGGATCTCCAATAAAAGCTAGACTCCTTAGCTTCAAATAAACATTTAGCTTGAAAATATTACATTTATTTTATATTCGAACTTGGGTTTTCACAGATTGATTCTTGGATGCTATTTTTTTCAATGTGTAGGTAAGCCTTTATATAGTCAAATCCCAAAATAACTAATAAATATCCAGTTGGTGGTGACTTCTGTTGCCAAAGGTACCTTTTATAAGCTTCTGTCATTTGGAAAACAAAGTCTGAAGGCTAATGCTTCAAGTTAGTCTATATATTTAAAGATAATTGCCATGGACATCTCTGCACCTGTGAGGACTGCCAAGATCATTTCCAGGTCAGATGTAGCTTCATTGTTTTCTGAAGAAAATGAAGCTTGAAAGTGTGAACAGTCTGCATCTTCTATACACTATTTATTTGGCTTGCATGGTGCCCTTTGAATTCCAAATTTAGGTATCCCTCCTAATTAATGGTTACTTCAAACTATTTTCAAAAGCCACTAGATTTTGATTAACTAGCAAATGAAGATGGTCTCATTTTCCCGCTCTGGGGACATAGTTTTCCGTTTCCTTAGCAGTTAATTGTATGAGGGAATAATAGCATGCACACACTAAAAGGCAACTGAGAAAGGGTGTTGTTTCGTTGGCCAGGGAGAAAACCTCAGTGATATTAAATTTGTAAATGTGATCCAAAAAAGACAGAAACTATATCTCTGTACTCTGCCTCATCCAGACCTACCATTTCCTGTGCAGCTGCAGCCATAAAAGCAACATATGCCAGCTTTCTTTGTGATGAATACTTCACCTTGCTCTTCTCCATACAGTTCCTTGATTAAGAAGGTACAATGAAGAGAAGAGAGGGTCTCTCATTGTTTTTGCCTAAAATAAGTAAACCCATTTAATCCTTCACTATATCCAGCGTAACTTTCTACAGGAAAGTATTGCGGAAATGTAACTAGGGATAGGTATTAGCAAACATGTCACCATTAAAATCAATGGATAGACACCTTTTTATTCATATTTATATATTTAAGGGAACAGGAATATTTAAAATGGAATTTGCAGAAATAAGCTCATTAACTTAATCCAAATTAGTATACCTCTAGGAACCAACATGGTCACAGTATCAGAGTAAACTGGGCAGTTGTTTGGCACACCTGGTGGGTGCCAAACATCCCAGAAACTAGCACATTTCTAGCTTTTTTGGATAAGAAGAAAAGGTGGAAAATGTAGGCATAATGTTTGCCCAGTGGCCTGGATATCAGAAACTATCAGCCCAAATCTCTCATCATTATAAGGTGCAGTTTCTATGCTGTACACAATTCTGTGTTATTTCATTCTTGTACAAGCAACCAGTGAGCATATGCTATAGCAGCGATGGTGAACCTTTTCGAGACCGAGTGCCCAAATTGCAACCCAAAACCCACTTATTTATTGCAAAGTGCCAACACGGCAATTTAACCTGAATACTGAGGTTTTAGTTTAGGAAAAACGGTTGGGTCCGAGGCATGCGTTACTCGGGAGTAAGCTTGGTGGTAGTCGGTGGCTTTGCTTGGAAGCAACCATGCAACTCTTCCAACGGGTGAACTACGACCCGAGGAGGGTTTACTCAGAAGCAAGCCCCATTGCCAGCAACCGAGCTTGCTCCCAGGTAAAAGATCGCACTTTAGTACTTCACATGAAAATCAGTGGGATTTAACAGCGCTTAACAGGGTTACCTACACTGCTTCCCCAAAACTAGGTCTTAGGCTTAATGCTAATAATCGAGCCCAGCGGCCCAGGCCAGCCTAGATGTGTGGGGGGGGGCGACTCTTTTTGCACGTGCCCACAGAGAGGGCTCTGAGTGCCGCCTCTGGCACCCGTGCCATAGGTTCGCCATCACTGTGCTATAGAGTGCTAAGAGATTACATATCACAGCTACCAGGTGTAGACTGTTTTGATGCTTTGCATATGAACTATTATCACAGTGTTAGCGTGGGTAACTTGGACTCTGCCCTGCTCAGAGAGCACTCAAGGTAATTTACAATTTTTTTCCAAAAAAGGAAAAAAATCAAAACACAGGTTTAAAAGGTTAAAAATTAAAACAAATTTTTGAGTAGCAGTTATACAATAAAAAGCATAAATCAGCATATTAAAAATACTAAAATACTAAAAACACTTCTTGAACATCAATATAAAAATCATTGCAGGATAATTTAGGACAAAAATATCTTGTCAATAAACTGAAGATTTTCTAAAACTCCTTTAAAAAAACAGTTAAACACCTAAGAATCTAAAGAGCTTTTTGGAAAAGAGGATTGTTTGGATTTTTCTGGAAAGCCAGAAAAAAAGAGGACACGTGTTCTTCCAAGAGGAAAGAGTTCATAATTTGTAGGATGAAATGACCCCTTCATCAGTGCCTACTCAAGGCAAGATTCTGTAAGAGGATACTTGTGACCAAAATTAAGGCAGGTTCAAAGGTGTTGGAGATACTTCAGACAAAAAATTAGGGCTTCAAAATACAAAAAGGAGCTCCTTGAACAGGACTCAAAAAAACAAACTTAGTAGACCTGTCATGTTTACTTGTTTACCTTGTCGATGTTGTACTTTGTTCCATGCCTCTTCAATACTTAACTACAAGGCTGAAAATTATCCACATGCACACACTGGACTTCACTTAAGGGCCTATTATGCACCTGCTGCATGGTGAGGCATTTCCTCAAGCCCTGTTTTCAATTTCCATTCTCCTCATTGTTAGCCCACCCCTCATACCCCACTTTGCCAAAAATGGAATTGCTGCAGATGGTGAGACCCTTCTTCGCTCAAATAAAGACACAACAACGACAGGCTGGAAAGGAATGGGCCGCAGCCCAGTTTATTAATATATAATAATCAATAACATAATCAAAACTTCAACTATATACAAATGAAGCTGGGCGGCAAACGGGTCGCACATCAACATCCCAATCTCCATTGGGAAATGCCGGAAGGGGTGCCCCAGAGATATCACCGGTCCACCTCTTCCTTACCTTTGCTTATGCGAGATCGGCACCGGCTAAGCCCATGGCCTATCAGCCCGCCCTTCCTTGCTTGCTGGGGTGTCGGGCAATCGGCTATTCATGCCCCCTGCACGCCCGACCCAACCCCACCTTGGGGTGTCGGCAGCGTCCGCCTGCCGCCTGCCAGCCTGCCCGGCCCCACCCCTGGTCCCTTCCACAGGGTAATAAGCCTGGGAGAACTCCACGGAAGGCTTGTTTTCCCCAGATGTGCGACTTCTGCTGTAAACCCGGTGGGCTGCGACAGTAATAACCCCAACCCAACCCCTAAACATATATAGGAGGGTGGGTGGGCCACGCTTTCTGAGTCCTCACCGGAAGGGCGAGATCTGGGTGAGGCGCTCTTATACACCCTTGGCTCCTCCCGCTTTACTGGCTGGGAGCCAATCACTTAATTCCGGTTCTGCAGCATGCCACCGCCATGCGCTTCTTGCAACTTATTCTTGCTCCTTGGCTCACCCCCGCAGCAATGGCTGCCCCCGGTTATTCGTTGCAGCTTATTTGCTGCAGATGGTGAGACCCTTCGCTCAAATAAAGACAATAACAACGCATAGGCTGGAAAAGGAAATGGGCCTGAGCTCCAGTTTCTATTAATATATAATAATCAATAACATAATCAAAACTTCAACTATATACAAATGAAGCTAGGCGGCAAACGGGTCGCACATCAACATCCCAATCTCCATTGGGAAATGCCGGGAAGGGAAGCCCCAGAGATATCACTCCGGCTTCCACCCTTCCCACCTTTGCTGAGGAGACGGGCACCGGCTAAGCCCATGGCCGCCTATCAGCCCGCCCTCCTCTCCTTGCTTGCTGGGGTGTCGGGCACCGGCTAAGCCCACGGCCTCCTATCGGCCCGACCCAACCCCACTCCCTGGGGTGTCGGGCAGCGGCCTGGCCTGCCGGCCTGCCAGCCTGCCCGCCCCACCCCCAACCCTTCCACAGGGCACAAACCTGGGAGAACCTGCCGGAAGGCTCGTTTTCTCCCCAGATGTGCGACTCCCGTTGTCAAACCCGCCAGGGCTGCGACAGTAATAACCACAACCCCAACCCCCTAAACATATAGGGGTGGGTGGGTGGGCCACACCTTTCTGAGTCTCGCCGCCGGGAAGGGCGAGTTCTGGGTGAGGCGTTCTTATATACCCTTGGCTCCTCCCGCCTTTACTGGCTGGGAGCCAATCAATGCACCCCGGTTCTGCAGCATGCCACCAAGCCATGCTTGCAACTTATTCTTGCTCCTTGGCTCACCCCGGCAGCAATGGCTGCCCCCGGTTATTCGGTTGCAGCTTATTTGCTGCAGATGGTGAGACCCTTCTTCGCTCAAATAAAGACACAACAACGACAGGCTGGAAAGGAATGGGCCGCAGCCCAGTTTATTAATATATAATAATCAATAACATAATCAAAACTTCAACTATATACAAATGAAGCTGGGCGGCAAACGGGTCGCACATCAACATCCCAATCTCCATTGGGAAATGCCGGGAAGGGAAGCCCCAGAGATATCACTCCGGCTTCCACCCTTCCCGCCTTTGCTGAGGAGACGGGCACCGGCTAAGCCCATGGCCGCCTATCGGCCCGCCCTCCTCTCCTTGCTTGCTGGGGTGTCGGGCACCGGCTAAGCCCGCGGCCGCCTATCGGCCCGACCCAACCCCACTCCCTGGGGTGTCGGGCAGCGGCCCGGCCTGCCGGCCTGCCAGCCTGCCCGCCCCACCCCCGGCCCTTCCACAGGGCACAAGCCTGGGAGAACCTGCCGGAAGGCTCGTTTTCTCCCCAGATGTGCAACTCCCGTTGTCAAACCTGCCACGAGCTGCCCCTCTGCAGCTCCCCGCCCAAGCTTCTCAAGCCTGAGCCTGTCCGGTCCTCACCAATCGGAGGAGGGTGTAGCGCACCGATTGCAGCCAAAGGTCCAGGCCCCACCGGGACAGGTGGACACCATCTGGCTGGAAGAGTTCTTTAATGTCCTGCGAGATCTCCGCATGGTCCGCCACCGCCCCCCCAAGGGAGAGCACCACTTTGGCGGCCGCCTTGTTGACCTTCCGGCGGGCCCTGTCCACAGCCGCGGGGTCCATCGCCCACCTTCCAGTGCGCCTGTTGGAGGAGATCGGACCACACTAAAGTCATGCCCGGCCGGTGCTTTGCTAAGCTCCTTAGCGTGGTGGCCACCGCCCATCTCAGTTCGAGGCCCGACCTGGCAGGGAGGTCCTCCTCCCCCAGGTGGACGACTAGAATGTCCGGTGTGGCCAATTGGAAGATGTATTCGATCAGCTTGCATTCAAGCTCGTCCCATAACATGTGCCCTTGCCCCAACCAGGTGATTCTCACGTGAGCCGCGAGTCCAAGATGCCGGCCCCAATCGGATGAGCAGGCGTAGTCCCCGGCTTGATCGATGATGCTGTGCCCCACGACCCACACCTGTTGGAAAACAGTCTGCGGCGTCCTTGGAGGCACTGTGAAGAAAATTAACAGGATAAGTGGGGGCGGATGTAGGCCCGGAATGTATCTGAGAGCCACCTGCCCAAGGTGCGGATTTCATCGTGGGCCCTGCCCTCCTGTGCCGCAGTTGTGGTGGCCCCTATCCTGAAGGAGTGCAGACCGAATTCAGCGGCTGGCAACCCAGCCCGGGCCAGGCAGGCTCTCAGCACCGCCAGCATCTGGAACCTGGTGAGGGGGGACCCATCCTCGTGCACCAGTAGCATCCCGCCTTGCCGTGGCCTGTGGCGGAGCCAGGTGGTTAGAGAGGCAAGGGGGCAGATCACATCACCCGGCAACACCGGCATCGTGACCCAGGCACCATGGCCCTCCTGGTCGGTTTTGGAATGGGCAAGCCAAGCATAGACCATGTCTCCGGACAAGACCAGATGCTGCCGCTGCAGCACTGTGCCTGGAAGCCGGTCCCTGGTGGGGGCCACCAGCTCCCCCGGCCTGAAAGCCCCGTGATGCGCCAGGTGGAAAGCGGCTGCAAAGAGCAGGCGCTCGTAGCGTGAGGCGCACACCTGCCGCAACTCCCCCGTGACGGCCCGGAGCACCTCCCTGGTGATGGGGCGCCTTAGATCTCCGTGGCTGGGGCCCGCACGCCGCCAGCCAGCCACCAGCCGGCGGACTACGAATGCTTTTGTTACATCCGGGAAACCGGAGATCCTGCAGTAAAATGCAATCCCAGCCAGCTGCACCCCCATGGATCGTGGATGCATTCCCCGCCCATGGAGGTGGACTAAGTACTCGAGTAGGAGGCCCGTGTCCACCCCACTGCGAACCGAACGCCCTGTCGTCGCGGCGTAGCTCTGGAAGTCGCGCACGGCTCTGTCGTACTGCCTACACGTGGCCGGTGCCAACGAGTTCAAAACACCTGTGATGACGGTTCGCTGCCAAGGTTCCACAGGGACGCCGGCACTGTCGCCGGGAACAGCTCTGCCCCGGGGGCCAGGCGCCTGAAGCGATCCACCTGCTGGCGAGATAAAGCGTCAGCGATCTCATTCTGCAAACCTGGAACGAAAGCAGCTTTAAAGGAGATGTTATATTTCAAGCAGGTAAGAACAAGATCGCGCACCAGCCGCATAACCCGTGCAGATTTGCTGGATTGCCTGTTCACCACGCGCACAACAGCCTGGTTGTCGCACCAGAAGAGCACCCTCTTATCATGCCAACAGTCGTGCCAGATGTGCACCGCCACCAGGATGGGAAACAGTTCAAGAAAGGTGAGGTCCCTGGTGATTCCCAGCGCGTGCCAGGATGCGGGCCAGAGGCCCTGTGCCCAGTGACCCTGGAAGTAAACACTGAAACCAAAGGCCCCAGATGCATCAGAATGCACCTGTAGCTCCAGGCCAGGTTCAAGAGACGTCTGCCACAAGGAAATGCCATTAAAGCCCTGGAGAAAGGATTGCCAAACCTTGAGGTCCTCTTTGAGTCCCTTTGTAACCCTAACGTGATGGTCGGGGGACCTGTAGCCGGACAAAGACCTCGCCAACAGGGAGCAGAATGCCCTGCCTGGTGCCACCACCCTGCAGGCGAAATTGAGATGACCCAGTAAGGACTGGACCAGGCGCACCCTGCATTTCCAAGAGGGGCACATGATGGGACTGGATTATTAGGGCTGGCAGAAAACCCAGAGCGCATCAGCTTGTCTCTTTAGGGAGTGAGGGACGTGCCTTGGACCGGTGGTCCAGCTGAATACCCAAGTAGCTGAGGGTGCAGGGGAGGGGCCCTCCGTCTCGCTGCTAGGAGCCAGGGGGGACCCCTATCTCTTGGCCTGCCAGCATTTGTAAGGCCCTCAGTGCCACCTGGCACTCCTGGGTGCCCTGTCCTACCGGTGAACAAGAAATCGGGCCCAAGTAGTGCCGTCACTAACCCGAGGAGGGGCACCTCTCTGCCTGGAAGGCCCATTCCGGAGAAAAGGTTGCTGAAGGCCTCGAATGCTGCACAAGCTATAGAGCATCCCATGGGCATTGCCTTTGTCCACGCACCAGTGCCCCTCTTTGAAAGTGGGAGTGCCCAGGAAGCTTCGAAATCGAGGGGAGAAATGGGCAAGAGTCCGAAGGCAGAACTGGATGTCACATTTTGCCAGTAGTGCCCCCGGGCCAGCTTCTGCCTGGATAAGGCTGATGGCCACCTCGTCTAGGAGTGGCATACCGGGCGACTGTGCATACCCCTCGGGTCTATGCTGATTCGCTCACTGAGTTGCCCCGGGGATGGGAGAAGGTGTTGTATCGACAGCGCTAAACTCCCCCGGGGCCTTCTTGGGCACCACACGCCCTATGGGGGAGACCCTACAGAACGGTTGGAGTAGGGGGGAGGCTGGCTGTAGGGACCCGGCAATCCGACCCGGCCTGTACTTCCTTATGCAGCTTGTCTGCCGCACCACCGCCGGGCTGATCCAGGACCGACATTTTAGGTTGGTCGCCTGCAGGCTTTCACCTGCAATTCCCCGTAAAGGGGAGTTCTGAACCCCGCTGTGAAGCCATCTCCCCAGCATGCAAGCCGCACTTTGTCATCAGAGGTAATGCTGCAGCCAATCTAACAGCACCCCAGCCGGGATGGGCGTTGGGGGCCAAGGCAGTCTGGCAGCCGGTGGCTGGAGTTTTCCTTAGTGCTTCTGGGAGGCGATGCAGAAGCGCTGCCCTCTGGCCACCGGGCGCCTTGAGGGAGGGCCCAGCCAGGGGAGACTGGGCCTGCCGAGAAAGGGGAGGACGGCCGACTGGCTTTGTGCAGCTCACCCTGCCTGTGGTTTCCAGAACAGGTTGGAAGCAAACACGTTCATACTTGCATTTTGGATGCTGGCAAGCGCCTCTGTTGTATCCCCAGCAAGTCCCTTTCGCCCCCCCCCGCCCCGGTAGCCTCTAGGGGGCCTGTCGGTGGCGGGGGGCTCCGTCTGTTCCACTTTCATGCGCAGGTGCATGAACCCAATGCGCACCATCCCAAGCGTTTGGTCATGGGATGCAGATTTGTCCCAGCGAGAAGCAGCTCCTGTCGGGACGCTGCTCTTGCGGATAGCCTCGTCATAGGCTATGGTCAGCGGGTTCGCCGGCCAAGGGACCGGGCCCGTATGCACGAATGCGCCCATTTGGGCCTTAAATGTCAAGTGCCAGGAACACGCCGGGGAGTAGGCAGCCGCTATCAGGGGCCAAGTATTCGGTAAAGCTCCCTGCAAAATCTAATTGTTGAAAGTCCGGGCTTCGGCCAAGCAGAAGCCGGATCCCTTCGCTTTTCTTATTGGCCTTGCCCCCAGACAAGCCCTTGCTCCCTCCTTAAGCCCACAGCAGGTGCATCTTTGAATACATCCCAAATGTAATACCCCAAACAAGAGCTCCGCCTCCCTGAGCTTCCGGGGAGGTGGGACCCGGGAGGGTTCCAGCTGTCGTCGCTAGGGCCGGGCCGGTAGATGGTGCCTCCCAACTCCCCCGAAGAGAGCGCCTAAGTGCTTCGCTAGCCAGGGGAGGGAGAGTGGGCACCTTTCTCCCCTGAGAAACCAAAACTCAGCCCCGCCAGGCCTGCGATTTCTGCCATGCGAGGTTGACTCCACCCGATGAGGGAGGAGCTGGGCGCACGCTCTGGGAGTGACCTGGGAGTGTCAGGCGACGCACTGCTTTCTTCCTCCTGGCCCTCCCGGCTTCCGGAGGGGAGCTCGCACGGACGATGTCCCCACCCGACATGGATGCGCTCACAGGAGGAGACAGCTGGGAGTTCTTCTGCCCGGCCCGCCCGCCCGAGGTCGGCCTCCCCACTGGCTGCCAGCGTGCCACCGGCGTGGATGGCTCCGGGTCCCCTGATCCGGCCGGGGTCCCGGGACACTCCCAGACGTGTCCCCTCCCGAGGGCTTTGGGGAGAGGTGAAGCAAGCGTGTCTGGTAGAATTCCGGACCAGGGCGGGATCGGGTTTGCTGCCTCAGTAGGGCACGGAGGAGGCGGAAGCCATGCCTGCAGGGCCCCTGGTGTGCCCCGGGAATGCTTCGGCCAGGATGAAGGAGGATGCACCCGCCGAGCCGCCAATCCCTGCCTCCCCTCGCCCTGTGGGGGATAAGCCCAAAGGCCGCTGGCGCGGCTGCCAAGCCGCTTGCTTGCCGGGCCGCAAGCCGAGTCCCGCTGACCACAGGTGGCTCCTCCCACTGCCCCGGGCTCCCGCCTGGGCTTACGCGACCCCTGTTAAAGCAGTGCCCGGCCCTGCCTGAAGGTGGGACCTCCTGGGAGGAGCTCCTTTCAGTTCCTCTCGGCCTCGCTTTGGACCCATGGGAGCAAAGCTGAGACCCGGCCGGCGGCCGAGGGAGAAAATGAAGGAGAAGTGAAGGGGAGGAAAAGAACGAAGAGAAAGTAAGCACAGGTGAAGTCAGACTAAGAAGGAGAAGCTGAGGAGAGGTAAGGAGTAGACTAAGCAAGAGGGAGAATGGCCGAGACCAGGCTCCTTCCAGGCCTTACGCTCGACTCAGATCTGCACACCACGCCTTTCTGAGTCTCACCGCCGGGAAGGGCAAGATCTGGGTGAGGCGTTCTTATATACCCTTGGCTCCTCCCGCCTTTACCGGCTGGGAGCCAATCAATGCACCCCGCTTCTGCAGCATGCCTCCAAGCCATGTTTGCAACTTATTCTTGCTCCTTGGCTCACCCCGGCAGCAATGGCTGCCCCCGGTTATTCGGTTGCAGCTTATTTCATATTATTTTCCTGTAAAACTATATTGGCAGAAGCCAACTTCTCATATTTGGGTGTGTGAGTAGCAGAGTGACCCAAACCTAAAAGCAGGCCTAAGGCAATAGGTCTGTTTGCAAGATTAGATCAGTGAATGAGTTACTCCAGTCAATATAAACTTTTTTGGGGAACCACATCACTGGAGTTGACTGGAGTAGCTCACACATCACTGATGCTTGGATCCATAGAAGATGACTTATTTCCTCAGCAGGAAACTTTTGTGTATTGCTGGGAGTGCAAAAGATTGCAAAGAACAATATGTGGTAAAGCATAAGGTTTAGCTTGAGGAAAGAGAATTGTCTGCATATTATGAAGTGCACATTTCTTCAGTTTGAAATGTGCTCAGTCAGTATAAACAAGCTTTTTTTTTTACAGAATTGGCCAGGAATAGTTAAAATAACTTCAAAAGGCACCAAGTTTATGACCAGTGTGCTTAAAGTAGCTCAGAAAACCTCTAAAAGGGTTGAAAGGTATGCTTAATATTTTGAAAGCATTTGGACATTTAAAACATTTGACTTGCTTTTGTGTCAACACTAGCTCCAGGCAAAGTATTGACACAAAAGTAAAGGACTATGGTGGCTTAAATACTTTGAGAAAGCTAGCACATAGGATTTGCTGCCATTCAATTGACCAAAAGGTAGAATCTTTTTATTATATTACCACTTGTTGATTTGGAATAATGTCCTTACATTTAATGTGGGCACATTTGAACTTTACACAGATACACAGGAAGAGATGAAGATTCCTTTTGCAGTTATTTAGGTAGAGTGAGTCCCATTGGCTACCAACAGATATGTTCAAACAGAAAATTTAAAGTGTTCAGTATAACAGTGACAATTTATTGCAGGGATTTAAGAACGAGACTTCAAGGTGCAAATCAACATGTTTATTTTAAAGTGAACCAGATTAGAGTACCACCAAACAGTGATCTACTACCTACACCAGTGACAGCGAACCTTTTCGAGACCAAGTGCCCACATTGCAACCCAAAACCCACTTATTTATCACAAAGTGCCAATACAGCAATTTAACCTGAACACTGAGGTTTTAGTTAGAAAAAACAGTTGGATCCGAGGCATGTGTTACTTGGGAATAAGCTTGGTGAAGCAACCGTGCAACGCTTCGAATGGGTGACTCACGACCCTAGGTGGGTTTACTCAGAAGCAAGCCCCACTGCCAGCAACCAAGATTACTCCCAGGTAAAGGATCACGCTTTAGTTCTTCCCATGAAAATCAGTGGAGTTTAACAGTGCTTAACAGGGTTACCTACACTGCTTCCCAAAAACTAGCTCTTATGTTTAATGAAATAATTACACTATTACCTGAAATAATTACCCTATTATCATGCTGAGGGCCTGGTGGGGGAAGTGGGAGGGGTGTGGAGGGAGAGGGAAGTAAAACTTTCACTTTCTGAAACCCAATAAACCCCATCACCACAAAATAGAAGAAAAAAGGCAGACAAGGAAGGCAATCCTAAGCAAGAATGCTGTGCAATGGGTGGGATAACTTCAAGAAAGCTAAATTGGTGTAGCAGTCATCTGATCTGCATTTTTTCCTTCACATATCATCACAGCACTTGACTTCCCACAAACATGCAACAGGAACAGAAAAATAAAAGCAGTTCTAGCAAAGAACTTGATGTGCTTTAAAAAAAATCCTAAATGCATCTCGGTTCCTCCACCCTAGGCCAGGCGATCAGCAAAAAACTTGGGTCTGAGCATTTCCCCGGTGTTTGGAAAGGAAACATTTTGTTTGTTTAACCTCTCAAGCAGCAGCAGCCAGCCTGCTCCAGCCTCCAGCAGGTCCTGCGTGCACCCGCCATGTGTATGTGTGCCCACAGAGAGGGCTCTGAGTGCCACCTCTGGTACGCGTGCCATAGGTTCGCAACCACTGACCTACACTATACATGTGACTATTTGGAAATCTGGTTCTCTGCATCAACCTGCCAAGGTACATTATACATTCCCTAATTTTCCCCAATCACAGAAGTTTATAAATGCTGCACTATGAAAAATTCTTCTCAAGATTGATAAAATTATCCATGCAACTACTATGCATCTAGTTTGGCTCATGGAATGAGATTTCCTCTTTCTACTAGCCTCCTCCTTGAGATGCATTTGATGCTCTTTGCTGCATCAAATGCTGTTATCGATGGTCCCTTTGCATTCATGAGTTATTTTAGAAGGACAGTGGGGATGACGAGACATTCTGTGAGAGAAATTTGTTTGGGTTTTTATTATTCAGTCCAGGGATTGGAAGCTCATGCTTCAGTTTTAAAACTGGCATTGTAAGCATTGGTATGCATTTTGTTTTAGATTCTCTTATATAATGGTTGTGATTATTTTTGTACTTGGCCCACATTACCATCCATGCGTATTTAAAGGAAGCTTTTCAAAAATGTTATATTACCATTCCCAATATTTCAAGTTTTTAATTATAACTAGCGGACCCTTCCACGCGTTGCTGTGGCAATGTTCCTCCTCAGCGCAATGTTCCTCCTCAGGGCATTTTTTCCATACTGGAAAGCTGCAGCACCTTGGCTGGAGAGAGACAGTGCTTGGCACATTCCGGGGGACAGAAGAGCAGCTGCATTTGGAGGGCTGGCGGTGAGAGAGGAGAGAGAGAAAATGCACGGGGATAGGGAAGTGACACCCCAGCCTCCTACTTGGGAGAGAGTGGATGCGGCGAAATGTGGTCAGAAGGAGGCTGTGAGCAGCATGTCCCTGGGAAAGACAGAGGAGTGGCAGAGAGCAAGAGAAGGCGGGGGGGGGGGATATAAATCCAAACTCCTCCTCTTCTTCTATGTACTTTCAAGGAGAGAATAGTGGAAGCAAAAATGCTTCCGAAAAAGGCATCAGAAACAGTAATCCTGCATCAGATACCCAAAGAGCAACATGAAGTCCCTCACTCTGGCAACCAGCAATATTTCTGAACTTTTGCGGACGCCAGCTGGATGACTTTGGGCTAGTCACAGCTTTTGGGAGCTCTCTCAGCCCCACCCATCTCACAGGGCATTTGTTGTGAGCAGGGAAGGGCAAGGAGATTGTAAGCCCTTTTGAGTCTCCTACAGGAGAGAAAGGAGGGATATAAATCCAAACTGTTCTTCTTCTTCTACGTATTTTCAAGGAGAGAATAGTGGAAGCAAAAACGCTTCTGAAATAGGCATCAGAAACGCTTCTGAACTAGGCATCAGAAACTGCACCCAAGTTTGGTGCAGTTTGGTTCGGGGGGGGGGCAAAGTTATGGACCCTCAAAACTGTAGCCCCCATCTCCTATTAGCTCCCATTGGAAACAATGGGGGATGGGGCACCCCCTTTGGGAGTCCATAACTTTGGACTCCTTGAACCAAACCTCACCAAACTTGGGGAGTAGCATAAGGACAGTCTCCTGATGTTATGCTGAAATTTAGGTGCTGATATGTCTAAAAATGCACCCCCTGCAGGCACCAATGTCCTGGTGCAAAAAAAATTTGGTCGTGGTGGAGTGGCTGCCCATGGGGGGGGGGGGCATCCAACTCAGGTTTTGCCCAGGGCTACAGTTTGCCCAGGGCTGCCTCATTATGCCCCTGCCTCCAGTGACCCATTTGATTTTTAAAAAGACATCTGATTGTGAATATTTGCAGTTTGGAATCAAAAATATTCTGTACAGTGCAAAAACATAAAACTAAAAAAATGACATTGCCGTGAAATACAGTTTTAGTGATGCTAGTAGAACTATACTGCAATTTTTTTTAGCCATGCAACATTATCAGTCTGCTGAACAATCCATAGCCACTTAATAGAGACATTGAATAGAAATTCAGTGCGCAAGTCCTAGAGGAACTTCTTTTTGGGCTTGCCTTTCTATCAACACCCCTTTATTTTTACATTATGGGGATCTGAATAGTATCACTGTGGAGACCATTAATGCAGTGTGAAAAGTAATGCCTGGCTTTTCCTGAGGCAATATCAGCCTGACCTTTTAAATGAAGAGCACACCACTTTAGCCTATCCAAACCAATATTAATCCTTCTTTTGTTAACCTAGTGTTGGAAAACCATCACTTTGACTGGACCTCATATTTTGGGAGTTTCTTTTTCTTATGATTGTAAACAAAGAGGATTGGAATCAAACAACAAAAGTATTTGTTAACAGAAAGTGGTAAGTGATAAATTGTTTTCCTCAAGCCTGTTCTTTAAATATTTAGTCATGGGTGTCATCTCACAGAATTTTCAATGAACAAGAAAAGTAAATTTTCAAAGATGAAAAGGTGAAAGGGTTATAGTAAATGAAATGTCTTCTGTCAGCAGAAAGTCCTATAACAGAAATTTTTGAAAGCTCCTAATTTTAATTAATTCAGAATTCAGAAGACAGAGATCCTTTGGCTGGGCCGCCGGGGAGAGGTGGGGGATTTTCAGCCGCCGGAGTGGGAGGGGGCTACATTGGCACCAGCCTCCTCTGTCTGCAGCCTGGGGGTCCACCTGGATTTGTCTCTTTCAATGGAGACCCAGGTGGCCCATATAACCCGGGTTGCGTTTTTTCATCTTCGACAGGCCCGGCGGTTGGCCCCCTTCCTCTCCCAGGCAGACCTCGTCACTGTGATCCATGCAACGGTCACCTCTAGGTTAGACTATTGTAACTCACTCTACACGGGCCTTCCCTTACATCTGATCCGGAAGTTGAAGCTGGTACAACATGCAGCGGCGCGAGTGCTCACGGGCGGTGCCTTTAGAGAACACATTCAACCTGTGTTACGTCGCTTGCATTGGCTCCCGGTTGAGTTCCAAATCATTCATAAGGTGTGGGTGCTCACCTTTAAGGCCTTATGTGGCTTGGGACCTTCGTACCTTCTGGACCGTCTTACCCCGTATGTCCCTTTGTGGCCTCTGTGTTCGGCAGAGGCCAACTTGCTGGTTGTCCTTAGCCCCTCAATGATGCGGTTGGCCTCTACCTGGGCCAGGGCCTTTACAGCCCTGGCCCCTGCCTGGTGGAACACTTTACCACCAGCTATCTGGTCCCTGCGGGATCTTGGAGAGTTCCGCAGGGCCTGTAAGACCGAATTGTTCCACCGGGCGTTTGGAAGGGCCGACCGCTGATGTGCGCCCCCCTCCTCCCCCCCTTTATGGGGCCCTTAGCTTTCTGGGTCTGTTTTCCAGGGTGGGTTTATATTGTTTTATGAAGTTTTTATTGGATGTCATAGTATTTTTAATCAATTCGCTGTTTTAATTGGGATTTTAATGTTATTGTTGTTATTATTATGTTGTTCACCGCCCAGAGCCCTTCGGGGGAGGGGCGGTATACAAAATTGATCATAAATAAATAAAAATAAAAAATAAATAAATGTTTTAATTGATATATTTAATTATTACACGTGCCCCCTGCCTGCAGATCCTTGAATCAGTTGATAGAGAGCACATTTGCCCCCAACAAGTTTTTCTTCAGATTCAGGAGCTCCCACTAGGTCTGGACAAAAATCCCCAAATGTTTTTGTATTGAGGTTTTAAACCCCCCTCCCCCCCAAAAAAACTAAAGAAAGTGTTGTCGGTGCATGCACAGCCAACACACTTACTTCCTTTGAGGTAGGCAGTGGTTAAGGTGGCTGAGGACTTGGGCTTGGCTGCTTCAGCCAGATACTGAAGGGATCCTTGGCGGAGGCTGGGAGCCACTGGCAGAATTGCCTACCCACCCATCGCTGTAAGGTAAACAGTGAGATGGGGAGATGGGATTGCCCTCTCTCCCATAGCAGCAGCAGCAGATGCCAGGAGCCACTCCAGACTCAAACTGACAACTGAGTGGGGCTGTGGGTGTCTATGCTGGGTGAGCTGGCAAGTGGAAATCCATATGAAATAAGTACTTTATAATTTGGTAAATTGCTGTGTGTGCATATTTTGGCCTTTAATTTTGAAGTTCAGGCTTAAGCCACTGAAAAGATTGTATAAGTCTATTGAGACCCATAGAGGCTTCTCAGAGGTGGGGAGGCTTTTTCACTTTGTGACCCTCTGCAAGCCACTGGGAAGCCTCTATGGGAGGACTCGGCCGCACCACATTGGCGCCACAACCCACTGCCTCCATTTTGCATGGGGCTGTAAGTCATTTTCATAAGAGATGCAGAGAATTCTTATTAATGTAGTGGATGTACGAATCAGCTGTGCAAGTTGTAAGTAGAATAGAGATATTTAATCGAATGTACTTATTAACTAAGGGGAGGTTTAAAGCAGGCAATCGTTTTTCAGAAGGCTGCTAGAAGTATTATTATTTATATAGTGACTAACTCCATTTCGATCCCTGCTTTTTTCCATTATGAAATTCAATGCCATGTACGTTCAGCTTCTACTCAGTCTCCCACGCAAACACTGTTGAGATCCATACCTGCTTAACTTCAGCAAGGATGCCGTATCATAGGCCTTCCAAACATACCTTTAGTGTGACGAATTAATGCTGCCTATAGTGTTAAACTATTGTTTCTTGAGAGAGAAAAAATGCTTTGGAGGATTTTGTAATGTTGTGGAAAAATCTTTTTGACCAAAGTCATCTGGGAGGTTACAAAATAGTATGTATGCACACCAGGGATAAGGATGCCTTTTTCAGATCACTTTTAACTGTCTTCTAAACTATCATCTGTCTCCAACCTAAATTTCACATGCAAATAATACATATGGGAAATACATCTTGCTAAAATGACCATAGGCTTGCAGGATGACCTAGTGCTTTATTTTTAAAGTCTGCTTATGTCAATGCTCTCTGTCCTGTGACCATGTTAGCCACCATTATTCTAGGGTGAGGTCAGTCTTTTTCTTTGCTCAGGCTGCCTGCCAGTTTCCCAACACCTGCCTTGAAAGTGACAGCTCTATGGGTGTCCTCATAAATTACAAATCATGTGCCCCGTCCCAATGCCTTGGGACAGGCACAAAGTTAGAAACTGTCCTGTAACTTTAGAACTGTGGCTTCTGGATGGGACAGCTGAGAAGAAAACAGAGAGACAAATCAGCAGGGGGGCAGCTAAGTATCTACCAGGCTGCCAACATGGGATGTGGACAGTCGGTAATACTCATTGGGAACTAAGTGTGTATGTATGTATGTATGTGTGTGTATAACATTATGGAAATATGGCCTGCTTCTTCACAGTTCACATTAGAGCTGAAAGAAAGCAGCCTGTATTACCCAGATTGCAAAACAGAAAAAATATAAAGAATTCAAGCATGGAAGCAGAGGCGTTCCTCCCATTGGGCAAAGTGGGCAGTTGCCCAGGGCACCGCCTTGTGGGGGGCGCAAAAACTGCAGGTTCGTTTGTGGGATTTTTTGTATTTTCAGTGTTTTTCCGTTTTTGGCCTGCAGAGGGCACGGTTTTTAGACTAGCAGCACCAAAATGTCAGGGATTTTTCAGGAGATTCTCCTGATTATATCACCCAGGATTGGTGAGGTTTGGTTTAGGGAGTCCAAAGTTATGGACTTCCATTCATCAACAGCACATAAGCACAAGGTCCTCATTTTTGCACATGGAGTATGAAACAGAAACATTTTTTAAAGTATCCATTTGACTCATGGGGTAAGATTCTCACATGATCTTAGTTTCAAGAAATGAATTTTACCTAAATACTTAGGTACATGCTATACTTATGCTATAATAATTATCCATTGACTAAATTATCTTCTACTAGCTTATATTATTAACTATACTCTTGGGGGGGGGCTTCTTTATAACGCAGTTTTATCCAGAGTTACTCCAGTCTAAGCACATTAAAATGAATGTACTTCAACTGGAGTAACTCTCCTTAGGACTGCAGTGTTAGTGACTTCTTGGAGTCAGCTGATAGGTTTTTGGTACCCTAAATAGTGAGTGACTTCACTGCTCCATCCTTTGTCATGGAAAAGCCATCACTCATCCCTCCCTCAGCAAAGCAGGAAGCTGTCACTGAATCTTCCTCACCTTTGCCAGCATCACAGTGAGCTAGGAAACAGTTACCCCCCCACACCTCACTGCCCAGCACTGTGGCAAGTCAGAAAGCATTCCTCAGCCTCTGCCACTACCACCCCAAAATAGGGAGGGAAGGAGCAGGCCTTCTACAAGCCCCTTACTAGGACTGAGACTGCTCCTGGGACAGACCTGGATAGAGCAACACCTCTCCACTTCTAGCACCCCTGGCCTAGCCTTCCTACCACTTCGTTCTCTTCTTCAAATAATAGTAAACCTTTGAACAGCATCCAAAGTATTTTCTCACTCTTATCCAGCAAATCACAAGGGCTAAGATAAAAAAATCAAATCTTTTTTTTTACAATAAAGCATAAGCATAACAAGCAGTTATGATGATGAGATGGATTCCATATTCTGACACAACTGGTACAAATGTGTGATTTTGTACACTGTGAAGGAAAAGCAAAGCATTTCTAGAATTTCACACAGAAAGGCAAGTATGAGACTCACTAGTATTTCCATACTTTTCCCACGACAAATAATAGATAACTCAGTCTTTTTAAAAAAGGAGCTAGATTTGAGCTGAATAGCACCTTAAAAGCCAACACAATTTCCAAGGCATAAGCCATGTCCATTAAGATTTTAAAAAATTTACAGAAATTGGGGAAAAAACAAACATTCAAAATACATATATTTTATATTTTTATCCACAAAAATTATGAAGAGAAAATTTTAAAAATAGGAAAAGGTTTATTAAACAACAATTCCTCAATACATAAACAAAATTAATGGGGTGGAAGATCAAGGAGGGACTATGAAATTATATATAAAAGCATTTAATTTGAGTACTAAGTTAGGGAGATAAGACTATACTTGAAGTCTGTTTTTATTTTTGAAATTGATTCTCAGAATATTTTAAAAGATCTAAATTTGTTGGTTTTGATGTTAATGAAAAGTGTATTATATTATGGATAACTTTAACAACCGGTTACGGGCAGGAAGTCAACTTCATTACATGTAGTACTAATTTTTGTTGTTCACATAGGCTGTTTCTGCACTAGCAGAAAACAGCACCCTAGGGACAGTAAAAACGCCATCCCTGGGGCACTGTTTGCACAGCTGGCACTGCTGCATCGTACCAGTGCTGCACAAACCCTCCCAAAACAGCAGGAAACTGCTGCTTTTAAAACTTTGCTACAGGGGGCAGTGAGAGATGGGCCCTACCTTTTGGGGGCCCATAACATTGAACCCCCTGAAGCAAATGTCACCAAACTTGGGTGGTGTCATCAAGAGACTCTCTTGAAGATACCGTGAAAGTTTCCTGGCTTTACCTTGAAAAATGTGCACCCCACAGCCCTCTTCCAAGAAATTCCCCATTGACTACAATGGGGTCAAGGCACTTCAGAGCACAGAATCTGGGGAAATTTCTTTGGATTTTAAAATCTACTGGCATCAAAATTTCGGGGTCTCATCCAGAGACTGTCCTGATGGTACCTCCCATGTTTGGTGAAGTTTGGTTCAGGGGGCCCAAAGTTATGGACCCTCCAAGGGGTAGCCCCCATCTCCTGTTAGCTCCCATTGGAAACAATGGGGGATGGGAAGTAATTGTACCATTACATTGGTCAGACCTCACCTAGAGTACTGTGTTCAGTTCTGGGCACTGCAATTTAAGAAGAATATTGACAAGCTGGAATGTGTCCAGAGGAGGGCAACAAAAATGGTAAAATGTCTGGAATCCATGCCCTACAAAGACTTAGGGAGCTGGGGATGTTTAGTCTGGAGAAGAGAAGGTTAAGGGGGGACATGATAGCTATGTTTAAATATTTGAAGGGAGCAGGAAATATGTCGAAAAGGGAGCAAGCTTGTTTTCTGCTGCCTCGGAGACTAGGACACAGAGTAATGGATTCAAAGAAAAGAGATTCCACCTAAACATTAGGAAGAACTTTCTGACTGTCAGGGCTGTTCAACAGTGGAATTCACTGCATATTCTGTGACTTTTAAAATCCATTCTTGTTCTGTTGGAATTTTATTGTCCCTCCATTTGTATGCATATAAAACCTTTGCTGCAGTTGTCATGTACATTAAAAGTATTCTATATTGATCTGGAATATCCTCCCCCATCAACCACAACAAGCATGCCTCAGGTTTTTTCTCAATTGTTATTTTCATGGTCTTTTGCATTTTTATTTAAAATCATATCCTGAAACAATTTTGCCTCTTTACATTATGATTCTTGACAAATGTATTTTTCTTTTATGTACACTGAGAGCATATGCACCGGAGACAAATTCCTTGTGTGTCCAATCACACTTGGCCAATAAAGATTCTATTCTATTCTATTCTATTCTATTCTATTCTATTCTATTCTATTCTATTCTATTCTATTCTATTCTACATGTCCACCACATATGAAAAAAGAACCATCCTGGTGTTGATATTTCCAGCATTTGTCTGATAACCCTTTATACATTGTAGATTATTTTTTTGGTAAGTATAAAATCACTTTCAACATATAAAATTAGTTAAGGTATATTTACTTAGCAGCATTTTTAATTTACAAATTCTCTTATAATTTCATCAAAAGGCAGTTGTTTTAATATTTCACTTTCTATAGGAAGTACTGATAAAGATTATAATTTTGACTAAGATAATTCAGATCACAAATTATTTTTATACAATTTAATGTTGAAAATTCTAGTTCACCTTATGCATTCATCCCCAAAATCTATAAGTAAATTTGAAGTGCAATATTTGTATTCAGGAAGCTTGTCACCAGATTTCATTTAGTGTATGCTGAAAATAATTCTGACACTGTCATGCACTCCAGAAATAATTTTGAAAATAATAAAAATTCTAATTTTTTTTTAAATAATGCACATTTTTCAAGATAGAGGCACCAAACTTTCAGGATGGTTTCAGGAGACATAACTGGCAAATGCACCAAGGTTTGGCGAACTTTGCTTCAGGGGGTTAAATTGTAGGGCCCATCTCCCACTTTCCCCCTGAAGCAAAGTTTACCAAACCTGGGTGCTTTTGCCAGGAGTGTCTCCTGAAGTCACCCCGAAAGTTTGGTGCCTCTACCTTGAAAAATGCACCCCCTACAGATACCCCCAGAAATTCCCATTGGCTACAATGGAGACACATTAGATCAAAAAATCTGCTACGCTCTTCAGCAAGTTCCATGATGAAAACATTTCCCACCATAGATTTGCATGGTTTGGAAATAAAAACAATTACTTTTCCCCACCAAATGGGGTTTGCTGTAATGCCAAGCTGGCTCTGTGCTAGAGATTTTATTGGGGGCTCTAGTGGGGTTTTTGCTCTAGGTAGGTACGATTAATTTCACTTTTCTAGTTTTTTAATATTTTGACGTTAAACCATCAGGACCTGGCACTTTTCCTTTTAAAAATTATTTTATAGCTTGCAATAATTCAAAAATAGATATACTTTTATTTAGCATACCCTTATGTTCTTCTGTGAATTGTTTTATGGATGTCTGAACAATATAATCTTTTAATGTTTTTTCATCCCCATTTTGTATTTTATATAGCTGAGAGAAGTAGAAGATAAACTGTTATTGTATTAGCTTTTCAGAATGTACTGCAATGCCATTCCTTTTAATGGCCATTAAAGTTGGCCACATTTTTAAAGTTTCTTTTCTTAGCTGCCATGCTAAAAATAAGCCTGGTTTATAGGCGTGTTTTAATGTCTTCTGTTTCAAAATCTTCAATTTTTTTAGAAATCTCTTCTGTTTCCAATAAGTTCAGTTGCTGTCTCAAAATCTTTATTTCTCTAAGTATTTTCTTTTTAATTTTTTTATGCTCATTTTTTAATTCCTTCATTCTATTTGAAATGTTCTGTTCCTTTCCGCTCATCTTTCTTTTGCTTAGTGGCTATTGTGATTAATTTTCCTCTTATATATGCTTTACTTGTTTCCCAAATTGTTATGTTGGACATTCCATCAGTTTTATTACATTTAAAAAATTCATCCAAGTCTTCCTTACATTTTTAATTACATCCTTTTGCAATAAAAGATTATCTTCCATTCTCCATCTTCATGTTCATTTATTAATGAAGTCCATGTAATTTCTATAGACCACAGCAGCGCCACAACTGGACATGGCCCACCCACCCCTAGTGGAGGGAGAGGGAAGGGAAGGAGGGGTGGCATGCAAGGGAAGGGGAGGGAGGGAGTGTGGGGTGGCATGCAAGGGAGGGGAGGAAAGGGAGGGGGCCCAGCATCTGGAAATGGCCCACCCACCCTAGTACCGGGAGGGGAAAGGGAGGGGTGGCATGCAAGGGAGGAGAGGGAGGGGGCCCCGGCATCTGGACATGGCCAACCCACCCTAGCGTAGGGAGGGGGAGGTGAAGGAGGGGTGGAATGCAAGGGAAGGGGAGGGAGGGGAGGGAGTGACAGGTGGCATGCAAGGGATGGGAGGGAAGGGGAGAGAGCCCAGCGTCTGGACATGGCCTACCCACCCTAGTACAGGGAGGGGGAAGGAAGGGGTGGCATAAAAGGAAGGAGGGGGAGGGGGCCCGGCATCTGGTCATGTCCCATCCACCCTAGCATAGGGAGGGGGAAGGGAAGGAGGGGTGGCATGCAAGGGCAGGGGAGGGAGTGTGGGGTGGCATGCAAGGAATGAGAGGGTTTTTCAACATAGGATATCTTGCCGCAGTATCTTTGATTTCTTCTAAAACTGTTATACAATTGTTTTTTAAATAGATGGCCAATCCACATTTTTTTTAGTCTTCCAAATCTTGATTATATATGTGGATGAGACTTTGCTTTGGAAACAATTTTGCTTTCTGGCATTGATTTATCAGTAGTGGCATAAAAGTCAAATCTGTCACAAAGAGAATTATAGACAGCTCACCTTTTATTGAGCTCCATTGTTAATCTAACTATAATTAGATTCAACACTTGAATTCCAAATTTATCTGAGGAATTCATATTTGTGGTTTGGTGCAAGTTCTTTGACAGAATTTTCAAACACAAAAAATTATTTTGAGTACTTTTAAAATAAGATAAAAGACTATCACAGATGTTTATAACAGTGCGTATTTAGTGTCAGGCTGCTGTAAAACTGTAAATATTGATATTTTGAAGAATGTCTTCCCAAATAACTCATATTAAAGATGTTTCAAAATGTTCAAATTTTCAACATGCTTTCACATCATGTTTAGCACTTGGTGTTTGTCTTTTACGATCAATTATATTTATTAATTCTTGCTGAATTCCTTCACAATTATCATAAAATGCTTTAGTAGCAACATGTCTAGCTGACCACCTCATTTCAGAGAAGCTGTATAATGTCTTTGTGGTTACATGGTCTTTTAACTTTAGCTATCTCTGTGGTAAAGTTGCAAAGAGTGAAAAAATGTTATGCAAAATTTCAAAATAGTTCAAAACACCAGTACAACATTCCACAGCAGCTACTTCTATCAAATTCAAGTTATACACAGCATAAGGAACCCACACAGCTAAATTATTAACTTTGAATCCTCTCTTGAACACAGTTATATAACCCACTCTGCAATATTTTATGTTGTCATTTTTTTAAAGAGTATTTCATAAGGTATCAAGTGTTTTCTATTATGTTTGACAATAGGGACATATTTGAGAACTTGTCCATTTTAAAGAACTTAGTGCAGTATTATTGTCAATTGAATACTGATTCCATGGTGTTGTGTATTTTTATTTTTAATATATTTTGATCCATCACTTTAGATCCTAATAGGTTTATGAATTCATTACTTGTATCTCAGGATAGATAAGAAATATTGTATTTTTTAATATGATCACTAAGAAAAAGATCAAATTTGGATAACGAATTAATGCACTCAAGAAAATTGCTATTCATAGGACAATTATGTTTAGTAGAATCACCACAAAGAGTTAAGCATCTTTTGGTCAGAAATTTTACAACAACGATGACTCTTTAGCACTTCAGACTAGTACATGTGCAGCCTCTTGTTTTCTTTTTTGCAACACTGCATCTACCTTTCTATTTCATTTATGTTTTAGTAAATTTGATATGGTATCTTGAGATTTGTTCCATGCTGCTCTGTAAGCCGTCTCTGATTGCAGATTCAAATACCTACTGGAAGCAGACACTTTTGATCAGGGAAATGTTACAAGAGGAAGGTTGAAATATCCCTCTTCTGAAACACTGGCTTCCCAACAGATATAGTGAGGAGCAGCTCAACAAGTATATCACTTTCTCCATCAAGTATATGGTATTAATGCCACTATTAGCTTGTATATGGTGATGGAAGTGATCCATTGTGCTCGTTATGGTCATTGTATGGAGTAGCTAACCACACAGAAATTATTTCAACTGGTTCTTATGTGATACGGCACATAGACTTGTCTATAGTTAATGACAATAAGGGAACAAGAAAGGATTCACAGGTGGGGGAAAATCTGATTTCCCAGCTTACTTCTCTCCCTGACTTCACTCAATTGCTTCCCCTTCTCTTATTCATGATCACCTCATCATTCCCCTACTATTGCTGTGTCTGCCTCCTCTTCCTAGCTGCTTACACCTCCAAGTGAATCTCCATATAGTGCCCCAGTGTGTATTGTGGATAGCATAGCAACCCACAAAGGCAGCCAAACTCTGCACGTATTTTAGATGCACAAATGTTGCTTTTTGCATACCATAAGGACCACCTACTTCCAAACACACCTTTGCAATAATATTTAGGGGCTCTCCTTTGGTTACCACAGTGATCATTGTCTTTCACCATCAGGTAAATATTTTTCTTTCATCTAGCATTCATTTACTGATCCTCCTTCTTGTTTGTTTTTAATTGTTGGTTTTACATATGCTGTTTTTAAAAATTGATTTTAATGTCTTTTTAATTGTTGATTGCTATCTTAAGGGTCCTGATTGTGGGGAAAGGCAGGCTAGAAATATTTTCAATAGACTTGGTTATGTGGTTGCTATTTTTAATTTTTTTTTGTTACAAATTTTGAGTTTTCTGCAACCTTAGAGGTTTCCCTAGATATTCAAATCTGTAAATGCTCATCATCCAGGGGAGGGCGGTTTAAAAATGGAATTAAATGAATGAATGAATGAATGAATGAATGAATGAATGAATGAATGAATGAATGAATGAATGAATGAATTACGTGTTCATTGTTCAGGCAGCTGACAGATGCTAAATGTTACTTCAAGTGTCTGGAATGGAGTAAAACATCTCATTAATAAAGAGAAAATATTTCATTTAGTTTTTTTTCATTGTGTTGTGCTATTGAAACATTATTATCACTTTATTTATTTATTTGCACATTTATTCCCTGCTCTTTCTATGGTTCAGAATGACTTGCATCAACCATGTTTGCTCTGCAAACTAATAACATATCTAATCTGTCTATTAACAGAGAACTCAGCCTACAGAAATGATGCAGTTATTAATGTTCACACCTTCAATAAGTGACCATAATTTCAATTAAAACAATTGCCCTCCCCCCCCCTTGTTTTCCATATGTAACTTGGGCAACAATTATTTTGCTTTAGAGTTTAGCTTTGGACATTATAGTTTGTCTTGTCCAATGTAACAATTGCATATAACTACCTTCTTTCCCCTCAGCTTCATAGCCTCTCAATCGTCTATCTGTCAAACATCTTGAAAACAACAGATACTATTACAGCCTACATAGGAAGCTAGCACTGAGACATACTTCACAAAGAGAAATCTTACCTTTTTCCGGTAGCCATTTCATTAGACAAGACAAGCAGAACAGCTGTAAGCAATTCGTAGGATTTCATGCTGAGAGTAATGCTTATTTATTGTAATTATTTTTCACATTTTATCCCACCCAATTCCCCTCAGGGATCAGGGCAGCTCAGGGCTGTTCTTGTGGATGACCTAATTAAAGCTGGGGAAACCCTCCAGCCAACTTGTATCTGTATGTACCAATACACATTAAAGTGTCTGTCATCCAGTTAGTTTCAGGAGAAATCTCTCTTCTTTCACAGACAGCAATTCATTTATTTGGGCAAGATATTATATATCCCCAGATGACCACATAGTTGTTTTGGTGAAGAGATAGTACAAATACTTTGATCCAAACGCTTCAGAACAAGTCAAAAATTAGAAATTCACATGGGATTATTTGATGAGGGGAGTGATTTGTAATGGAGCAAAATCAGAATTTGGTATCCTATGATATCAAAGTTGCTAAGAAGCACAAAATAATTCAGCTGGGTCACACTATCCCTAGCCCAACAAAGTTACTAAAACTGTTTCTACTAAAGTTGTGAAACAAAAAAGATTGTTTTCATTTTCAGTTTTCTTTAACAAAAAATAAAGAGTTTTACTTTATTAAAGCTGATCATTTTCAGTACTAACTTTGCTTCTGATTTCCATTTGTTTCAATAAGAAATTTATACCTATAATTATTTTTTCCTTTATCTGTTTAGGGTGAAATTAACTGGAATTGTATTCCTTGCACAAGGAATCAGCTCTGTCAAATTTCAGATCGATAGGGCAAAGTATTCACATTTAGGAGTAGGCAGAAGGAGGCGAACACAAGAAACATATCATGGCAAAGCAGGTTCAAAAAAAGGAGTCACTGTAATGTAGTGGATGAAGAATTAAATTAGCACCCTCTGAGGCACATTTCACACGGGTCAATAAACACAGGTTAAGAACAGTAAAAAATGTTTTGGAGGGGAACTTCACATTGATCTCACCCCTAAAGTGTGTCTGCCTCATGTTATTTTCCCCAAATCGTTTTTTTTAAAGAATGGTGCTATTTGTGAGTCTTTTGAAAAATTCCAAATTGCAGCTGCTTGCGAGCGAATGACCAGGCAAGAGGTGCTTTATTTGGCTGCATTTTCCTTTTTTTTATTTCCCAGCTTACATCTGCAAAGCCATGTAGGTGGAAATGGTCATATCATGGTATCGTGAGACATTGGCATGGCTGTAGGGGTTCATTTGTGCGTGCCTGCATAGCTATGCATTGGTGGGAGGCAAATAAAAAAAGATGCTCCTCAGTGCGAAGGCATGACAGCAACCTGCATTGTTTCCGTGGGCTCTAATCGCTGCCTGAACGGATGCATGCAAACTCGAAAACAGGTTACTTTATCCCAATTGCAACCCGCTATACATTCACTATGCAGAAAGGGCCTGAGTCCTGACCTAGATGGCCTGGGCTAGCGATTTCCTGCTTTCAACACAAATTCATGTATACACAATTAATAGTCAGCATTCAGGATGTTATTTGAAAAGAGCAGAAGTAGACCCCCAATCATCAAACTGCATTCAATTATTGTTCACTTAAAGATAAGGAAGCATTAAACAAAACAACAAACACTCCTAAAACAATTGGTTTTATGCCTTTTGCTCTTTAATGGGCCTTTGAAACTTGGGCTGTTTCTGAACGAGCGAGTGAGTGGGAATGCACTGACATAGTTGCAGTTGGTGCAACCCCCAGGGTCGTTCACACACCGCTCTGCAAATGGCCCCAGTGCCCCAGCAGCCTGCAGGGCCGCCTTCACATGGGGCATGCCACTTCCCCCCCTCTTACCTTCTCTCAGCTGCCGTAGCTGTCGATAGGCCAAGGAACACATCCCCGTGGCCATGGCAACCCCTCGAGGGACAGAGACCAGGAGGTGTGTCCCCTGGCTTCTCTACAGAAATGGCAGCCAAGAGAAGGTAAGAGGGGGGGGGGAAAGCGGTGTGGGGAAAATTCACTCAGCATCAGGTGGAAGACACTGCTTTTCAAAAAACCTGCTCATTGAGAGAGTTTTGAAAGCAGAGTTTTCGTGCTGCTTGAGGGGGCGAGCATGCGCAGCTGCACTGCAGCAGCGGCAGTTGTGCAAACAGTGCCCCAGGGATGGTGTTTTTACCATCCCTAGGGTTCTGTTTTCTGTCTGTGCAGAAACAGCCTTGCTGTCAGTGTTGCCACTGCTACTGCCTTGTTGTTCAAGGAAATTCTGTGCTGGTCTACTGAAGCAGCAATACTTGGTTTGAAGATGGGAGGAAGGTAGGACAAAGCATGCATGGCTACCCAGGCTGGGGCAGCCAGGCCAGGATGGCTGGCTGGCTGGCAAAGAGGCCCTTGGGCCAGTGGTACCAGGGTTGCTGACTTGTGGTAAGCTGGGGAAGAAAACTGAGGCAGGGAAGGTCCAAGCAAGGAGGTGATTGGAGGAGACCTCCACATTTCCCACAAGATCCCACCTTAATTCAAGGGGTTTTGGGGAATCACAGGGATGACCCATTCCCAGGGTGACCTTCATTAAGCTCGCCAAGGGAATGTTGGGGAGAAAGAGCCAGACCTCTCCTGAGCTATCAACTAAGGGGTGGCTGGATGGAGAGGGAGGGCTCAGGGAAACTGTTAAGCCCTCTCCTTTATATAATCTGAGAGCTTTGCCAAAGCCAGTCAAATGAAAGGGATCCTGTAGGGTGCAGCTGCTCTGGACCTCATCCCAGAGAAGGAGAAGCCAGAAAGTTTGTTGTTGCACCATCATTATGTAATAGCAAACATTTATTCTCTGGATTCTGTTCTTGACCACACAGGAAAAACCAGTAGTAAATGGCTACTATAATATGATCAATCTGCCGCTCAGACAATAAAACGCTTGTATGTTTTCAAGGATTTTATTGAAGACATATAAGGGCAGAAGAAGACAGTTCTGTGAAAAGGCACTAAGCATTTGATAATATGGATAGCATAATCCCCACCCCCTCATGGAAACAGAGACAGGCAGAAGTGTCCAGCCTGGAGGTCCTTTTCAGCAGCAGGGCCAGAGCCGCAGGGCCAGAGCCGCAGGGCCAGAGCCGTTGGTAGCGATTCACCTGCAAAAGAGAAAGCACTTCCAGATATTTCCCCCCTCCCAACAAGAGCATCCTGACAAATACTCAATGATATATAGATGCAACCACAGAAAGATCTAACAGATCATGTGTATGCAATAAGAAATGAAGAGAACTGGACATTCATTCATGTAGTTTGGTTTCTAAGACAGCAGTGTGAAAAAGTTCTTTCTAGTTACAGAATTGTCATAGATTTTTGGTCATAATTTTCAAGTAATTTGGGCTTTTAGTTCAAAATAGTCACATATTATTGTCACATATTGTCACATAAATTGTCACATATTAAAAGTATAACTATTTCTGATGAAAATGATGAGACAATATTTGATGAAAAGGATGAGACAATCTTTGGGCATTGCCACAACACATTTTGTGTTACTGAAAATGTTTTGTATTGCAGCCTTTGAACAGCCTTTGGAACATGTGTTATGCAACAAGGTCTTTCATGCTGATTCTTGTGTTCAGGAAACTTACAAGCACTATGGAATTGCTATGTTTTGTATGACAGCATGTTATAATTGGACCATAAAGTATATTTGTTAAACTTTTCTGTAAACCACAAGAGCAAATCTGAAGGCTACAAAATGGAATGGCAACAAAACACTGGTTCTTCTCCACAGTTCTGCAGCAGGATCTGGTTTCAGCACCTAAAAAATCCCTCCCCTACTTTGTCCAGAAGCTGAAAAAGACAAAGGGAAGAATGTAAAAACATATTGCTAAATGTGTTTTCAACAGAGGGGTGCATAAGCAAGCTCACAGGGCCTAAGTCAAGCTACTTACCTTGGAGTAAGTCCCACTGAACTCAGTAAAACTGACTTCAAATTAAACATATTTAAGACTGTGCTGCTATTCCGAAGTAGTGGAGAAATTGCACCATTTTCTTTGGGAAACTTTCCCCCAAAATAGGGCCAGCTCCTTTTCACTCATTTGGGTGGCCAAGAAAACAATAAATTTGATCCTTGGAGAGTGGCAGCTTTGGAATCAGCCTTTGGAACATGTGTTATGCAACAAGGTCTTTCATGCTGATTCTTGTGTTCAGGAAACTTACAAGCACTATGGAATTGCTATGTTTTGTATGACAGCATGTTATAATTGGACCATAAAGTATATTTGTTAAACTTTTCTGTAAACCACAAGAGCAAATCTGAAGGCTACAAAATGGAATGGCAACAAAACACTGGTTCTTCTCCACAGTTCTGCAGCAGGATCTGGTTTCAGCACCTAAAAAATCCCTCCCCTACTTTGTCCAGAAGCTGAAAAAGACAAAGGGAAGAATGTAAAAACATATTGCTAAATGTGTTTTCAACAGAGGGGTGCATAAGCAAGCTCACAGGGCCTAAGTCAAGCTACTTACCTTGGAGTAAGTCCCACTGAACTCAGTAAAACTGACTTCAAATTAAACATATTTAAGACTGTGCTGCTATTCCGAAGTAGTGGAGAAATTGCACCATTTTCTTTGGGAAACTTTCCCCCAAAATAGGGCCAGCTCCTTTTCACTCATTTGGGTGGCCAAGAAAACAATAAATTTGATCCTTGGAGAGTGGCAGCTTTGGAATCTCATTACTGGGAGTAAAACACAGAATCAAATTGACTAAATCCTTTAGGAATTTCACCAGGCAGTCTTTTTAAAAAAATCTCTGCTCCATGACATTTGCAGTCCTTTGTAGTTACATTAATGTATTACCCACTCACCTCCAAATGCTTTCATTGCATTACTTGTGAATGTAAAAAATGTCCCGCTCTCATCACCTCTTTTTCTGAGAAAATATATATGCAAAATGTTTCTTTCTGTGTTACAACACAGAGTTCAGTAGAATTTTTAGTCAGCTTGTCCATATTTTTCCACATGAGCGTAAACACAAAAAGGAGGTTAGAGAAACAAATTCACATGGGCCTGGATCAAATCTAGTTTGGGATTCGGGATTCAGAATTAATGATCAAGTTACAAAATAATATAGTACTCTGAAAATCCCACACAGATTAAAATGGTAGTAACACTGAACAGGACCTGTCTCCAGAATTCTAAATGATCAGATTTTTAAAAGACTACAATATTAAGTTGATGTTCCTATAAAAGCTGGGGTTAGGGTGTTGTTTTTGACCTTTCGAGTCCTACATGGCTTGGGACCAGGATATGTGAAAGACTGCTTCCTCCTATAAGTTCACAGCCAGGAATTAGGATGACATGAAGAGACCCTCCGGACTGTTCTATTAATCAAAGAAGTTCATTTGGTGAACACATGAGAGAGGGCCTTTTCAGTAGCATCCCAACAATTACGAACAGTTTCACTAGAGAGGTGTCCCTGGCTCCCTCACTTTCAGTTTTTAGGAGGCACTTGAAAATAGTTTTATTCAGGATTGCAATTTGTTATGTTCACTAGCAATTGTGAACTATGATTTCAGATTTTGCTTTTTATGTATTTCACTTGTTTGACTTTTGTTTATGTTGTGAGGAGCTCTGTAGGGAAAAAATGGCAGCCAACAAATGTTTTAAATAAATACTTATTTCCATGAGATGGCTGCAACTTTAAATTTACATGCACAGTATTAAATTTTGTTTTGTTTATTATATATGAATGTTTGTATATTTGTATTTCCATTTTAAATATCTACAGTCATTATAGAATAAATTACTTTGAGAACCCCCTCAAAACAGTATGTAAATATAATTAATAAGTAACAACAAATTATTTTATAGACTAACACTGTCAAGGGTTCACAATGTAAAAGGTTACTATTCAGATTTTTCCTTTTTTGGAATCAAATATTGATGTAGAACATACCCAGTGGTCCCTGAAAAACAGTTCTCTTGGCTTTTGAGATCACTAGTCAGTTGCATGGACAATACTGCATTCCAAAGCCGTTTTGGACAGCCATTACACTCCATTTCTTTTTCATATTGCTATAGATATGTCCTTAGAGTAATGAGTAGACGTGACTTGACATCTTGTTCACACATGGTATCTAATAAGGGGTGCAGTTATACTGTGTACTATTAAGAGGCCAGAGGAGCTGAAGCCTGACATATGTGCCAAGGAAGCTAGTGCAAAGATCCAAGGAAGCTAGTGCAAAGATTTAGCATAACCCAGAATCACATGTCAAGGTCAGATAACAATGTTGCACAAGGTAAGCAAATCAAACAAAATCCCATCAAGCAAGTTCCAAACAAGTTGACCTCACAATTGCTGTAGCCTTTCTGCAGCTCTATATAGGGAATTTTGCTACATGTGTCACTGGGTCTCAAATTAAGCTCCTCCTCAGTGCCTCTACTCATGAAGTGTACTGGGGTCCACATCCTGTGGTGATCAGTCTCTCTTAGCATTTCATTAGCAAAGGGGAGGTTTCAGGCCTGATCCAAAAAAGAACTGGGAGGCAGTGCAGATTCTGAAGCACTGGTTGTATATTGCTGCGATATATTTCCTCTGAATTCATATCTGGGGTTTTTTTTGAGTAAGTTTCAAGCATTTTACTGCAGAGACATAAAGGGATATAAAGAGGTTTTCCCTTATTTTTCCCCAATAAAAGCCAACTACCTTTTTGGGTGGGGGAGAAATCTGTCAATTCAGAAGAACTAGAAGGTGATGGCAAGGAATCATCAAAATGTTATTATATTATAGCATAATAGCAGTTACTAATTTCTTTAAAGCCCTCACAAAGCCCTTGGTGTTGTGATGAGGAAGAAATGCAAGTAAAATGGTGGGTGATGTTCCATTGCTATTTTGATTCCTGTGAATTTGTAGGGAAAGGGAAAGGGAGAATTCTCACTATATAGCAATAGCCAGAGAAATTGATAGATTCAGCCCATCTTTTCTTCACACACCTACACCCAAAAGAAAAAAAAAGTATAGGAAAAACTGACTGCAGTTTCATGGAACTTTCTGAAGTGCCTACATCCTACTTACAAATTACTAAATTTCAGCCTATCAAACTGTCTGTATAAATGTCCAACCAGCACTACTTTGTCACAGGCTTTTTCCTTTTTCCTAAATAAGACAGATGTTACTACTAGAATAGCTAATTAATCTTATTCTCCCTCTCCTTCTTCTTCCAATTGGTCAGTCCTGCTGCTGCAAGCTTAAAGGCATGGTCAGTTACACTGAACATTCCCAAGATTCTCTACAACATAACAGCAATGCTTTAAAGAGTTTCTGCAGCTTGTTGTAAGGGATGCCATGCATGATTACTAGAGGGTATATTTTCATTTGGTCTGGCGACTTAGCATGCTTAATCAGTAAATAGAAGCCAAGGTAGAAAAGGGAAGGATTCATTTTGCTCATGCTCAGAATGGTGAAAACAATTGATCAATTTATGCTATTAATGCTTTCCATCTTGTTAAAAGATACCATACTAAGAAGCAGTACTAAACGATGACCCTCTCCAATGTGAGATTTGGAACTGCTTTGTGGTAGAACATGACAAGTATGCAGATCATAAGAGACCCTTTTATGTTTATATTTGTGCATTTTCCCCTCCCCCTCTATCTATTTCTGATAAGAGGCAGATTAATGATGCGGTGTATAATTTGATTTCATCAGCAGAAGTGCACTTATATTTATCCTTTGGACTTGTTAGCTGTTAGTTACAATAATAACAGTTAGTAATATAATATTAAAACCAACAACAATACAATACAATACAACATTCTAATAAAACCAGAAATAAAACTCAGATGGTGATAAAGACCCTCCCTTCCCTCCCTCTCCCCAAGGCCACTGGAGGCTGGGATGATGTAACAACATTCAGCCCAGCTGGCCAAATGCCTGGGGAAACAGATCCATTTTGCAGGCCCTGCAGAAACTCAACAAGTCCCGCAGGGCCCTGGTCTCTCTAGGGAGCCTGTTCCACCACAGGGAGGCCACGACCATAAAGGCCCTGGCCCTAGAAGAGGTCAGCCAGCCGTGTTTTGAGCCAGGGACCTCTAATAGGTACTTCTATGAGGATCGGAGGGTCCAGCAGGGCAGTATGGGGAGACACTGTCTCTCAAGCATGCGTATCTCTCAACCTTAGATGAAAAGATCCAATCACATCAGTAGACCTGCAGTGTGTTCCTAGATGATATTTTAAGTGCTAGTAAATATTTTCAGAAGGAAAATTGCTGCTAAAAATAAATATGAGAACATTACAATGATCTGAGCAACAATGCTGAGATGAGTTACTTTATGACATATGACATGTTCAATTAGTTATTTGGATCCCAGTTTGGGCTATTATAAAGTTACACGTTCCTTGCATAACCTTAAAATAATGTTCCTCAGCTCCTTGCTTTTCAAGTTCTTTGCTTAACTCCTGTCTTGTTAATATTATTTTCATTTTTTTTTCTATACTGGCTTAAGATCTGCATTTTGATCTATTAAGAGGAAAACCCCAACTAAGGGGAACTATCAAAACTAATACCAAAAATTAACTGTTTGGTGCAGAAAGCACCTCCACATACACATATATAATTCCTGCCACTGTTTCTGCTGCAAGAGGAGAGACAGGCTTGTTATTCCTCTGTTGTTATTACATTAAAATGTCAAAACATCAATATGAGAATTTAGAGATTGATGTGGTTGAGCTTCTTTTTTTTGACTTCCACTTGCTGCTACCCAAAGATGCAAATAGGAAGCAGGAAGGAGTCAACAACATGGAAGGGGGGTGAAGGGGAAGGTGTGGATGGCAGGGTGAAGCTACATCAGTGGCATAGCGTCCACGGGGTGGGGGTGCGATGCCCTGGGCAGAGTAGCAGTGGAGGCGTGGCTGGGCCATCAAGAGGGCATGGCAGGGTATGATGGGGCCATTCCAGGGTATGGTGGGCAACACCACAGCAGGGGCGCAGGGCGAGCATGCACCCAGGGCATAGTTTACCCTCGCTCCGCTTCTGAACTAAGTAGACTGGTCGTGGGCAGAGGGAAAATGTCCAGGGCAAAGCTGTGCTCACTAGTAAATCTGCCTCGCTCTGACAGTGAATAAAATTAAAGTCATGCTAGAAGCGATGTTGCTTGCTGCAGAAAGAATGGAAAGTGAAAGCAGGCCTTGAGGAAATATGTCCCCCCAGTTGTTTTGCCCCCCTTCTCAGAATTGCATTGGAAGACTTTCACCAGTTGTTACTTCATTTATTTATTTAAACATTTATATCCTCCCTTTCCTCATCATTCAAGGCATTCTATTTAAAATTAAGACATACTTTTGTACATTTGTTTGTTTGTTTTACCTGTGAGGCTGTTTGCATGTTGCATTCAGAATAATAAACATATTAGATCAACAATCATTAACTACATCACTGGTTTATTTTTAATTGATAAACCACCTGACCTATTTAGTGCAAGATGGTTGCAACATTTCAGATACAAAATTGACATTTGCTCAAAAAATGAAAGTGAGCGAGCTGCTTTACTTTCTCTGAGATCAGTACAAAAATTTCTGCATCATTTGAAAAAAGCTCTTTCTTTAAAGGCTAGTTCTCAAACCCATGAAATTATGGTCTTTGGATTAAATCCTGTACAGTCTCATTAACCTCCCATGAGGTTGCTTAGGCTAGAAACCAAGTTATGAATAACTAACAACAAGAAATTACATCTGTACTAGATGTAATTGATGACTGTCTATTCACTGAGTATTAGGAAAAGCACTCTCATATTAGAAGTCCCTGGATTTCTGAACAATCTTTAGCACATCTCTATTAGTAATAGTATTGTTTCATAGAAAGTTCAGTGTGACAGTCTGGGGTAGCAAGAGTGTGTAACAAAATACTTTTGTTGGGAAAACCCTCACAACAGCCCAATATCATTGCCTTCACAATGGTAGCATATATGGATTCTGGGATTAATTTAAGGATACTGCCCACAACCCACTTTCCTTGCATACTACCAACCACAGCTGTGAAGGGAAGCAAATTAATATTTATTTACTTGTCTGTCAAAGCTTGGCACTGGGGCACCTTCCTCTCCTCCAACTCTGCACATCTATTAAGCCTTTGCCATAACCCTTTGTTCCATACCCTGACTCAAAAAAAGACCTGAGTACATGCAGTTACAATGGCTTGCATCCATTCTTTGCAATGTTTCCCCCCTCTGTTCCTTTCTTTCCAGTCATCTACTCCCTCTGTCAACAATGGCTGAGACTGTAGGCTCCATGGCTCAAGGCCCCTTCTCCTGTTGAACAATCTAAGAGTATTTCAGTCATCATCATGAAGTGGATCTGAGAAGCTTCCAACAGCCTTGACTCAAAGATAATCATACTTAAAAGGAAGCTTTCTGGCTGCTTGAGTCATAGGACGAAGACAGACAAACTTACCACGTGTGGTGGAAGTCTTGGCTTGAACACACATTCTCTTGCCTGAAAATAAGTCCCTTGCAATGCAGTGAGTGTGTTTCCACTACACTTGAAACTGTATGTCTGTTTTCATCCACTGCCATAGAGACACCTTCTTCCCACTGATTTGGCCCTCCTAACCCCACATTCCTGTTACAAATAAACACACCTTAATTAAGTGAACGTTGACGTTACAAGAAAAGGGAAAGGCTACTGGCCTGGATCTTTATAGCTCCTTTCAGTTCAAACCCACTTGGTCCTATACCTGGGAATAGCATTCCTCTAGCACTAGGCACTTTTTGGCCTCACTGAAAGGTGCTGGACTTGCATAAACAGATGTTCTGAATACTGGAGAAATGTGTTCCACAGTGTGGTTCACTATTAGAGCATCTGCTTGGCATGCAGAAGGTCCCAGGTTCAATCCTTGGCATGTCCAGTTGAAAGAATCAGATACTAGGTGATGAGAAAGGCATCTACCCAAGACCATGGAGATCCACTGCCATTCAATACTGATCTTGATGGACCAATAGTCTGATCTGGGTAGCTTCATGTGTTCAATTACAGGCTGTCCCTGCAACAGACAAGTGTGTTATACGAGCAGAAGAAAAGTCATATTTCTTCATATTAATACCAAAATAATATGTTACCCTCTCTTTCTAGACTAGGCATCAGCTAGTTTTTCTTCTTAAAATGTATCCGTACAGTGCACTGAGATAATAATAGTAATAACTGTAACTATTATTTTCAGACAATTTCTTTTAGCAACTTGAACTAGCAGTGAACAGAAGTTTACAGCGGCTATATTTTGCCTGCCTTCTAACATTCCTGTGTACATGATTCATACATCTAATCTGGTGGCAATTATGCATGCTGGAGGTTCTCTTTTTAGGTTAAAATATGATTTAAAAACAATTAGGTGAGAAGGAAAAAAGGTTTCACACATTCTGTGTTCTCACTCAAATGCAAAACTCTCATGCTGCTGAGATCACTAGTTAGTTTTAAATTGTATATTTTGTGGCACTCGTGGTTTTTTTGTTTGTTTTCTATTCCCAATGAGTTCCTGTTTTCATTCACAGTACTTAGGAGGTTTTTTTAAAAAAAAAAATAGCCAGGATCAAATTTATAGAGGCTGAGTAATCATTTTGGTATGGAGAATTGGTCATGGGTGGGGGGGCAGGATAACAGTGGTGGAAAAATAAATCAGCAACCCTGTAAAAGCATGGAAAGAGAAAGCTATGAGCTGAAGACTGATGAAGATCTCCACTTTCACAAAAAGAACCAGTTTATAAAATAGGAATCAGGCAATTTCTTGATGGCTGCAGTAACTTTCATTTGAATAAGAGTTGGTTTTTATACCCTACTTTTCTGTACCTTTTTGGGAAGTCTCAAAGTGGCTCACAATCACCTTCCCTTCCTCTCCCCAAAACAGTTGCCTTGTGAAGTAGGTGAGGCTGAGAGAGTTCAGAGAACTGTGACTGGCCCAAGGTCACCCAGCAGGCTTCATGTGGAGGAGCAGGGGAAACAAACCGAGTTCTCTAGTCCACCCCTTTTAATTCCTACACCATGCTGACTTTATTGTAGTTATCTGTTCCAAATCTTAAGTGGCAGCTGATTGAGTGCTAGGATGTATCTGTACAAAGCAATGTTCAGTAGAGACTGACAAAGATTTAGATAGAGAACAAAGACATTTGTAAAACTGGACTGTATAAAGATGACTGGGTATAGTGTAAAGAGATATACTAAGAAGTGTCCTTTTGGAAGACAACCTTCAGTGGTTTGATTTTCAACATGACATTTGATATTATAACCCAACACAACATGGCATAAGAGCTGATGAGAAAATTATTTATTTATAGCAGATGTGCTTTAATAGACTAAGGTAATAGTTACGTATTGAACTGTGAACTTGATTCTCTTTAAGCCTCATCTCAGATGGGTGTTTTCGCAAACACTTTTTGTTCCAGAATAAAAGCGAACCGCATTGATTCCTTGCCTTTTTAATGTAGTTTCGTCGCTCGATGGCATTCGCACATGGCCCTGTAGTCACGCATCTTCCGCTTGCTTCGCAACTCCCGTGTTTTTGCATCCCTCAGGAATGCGGTGCAAACGACGAATCTGATAGGCTGGCGCGCAGTCCTGGGGCGGTCCGGGGGTGGGCTAAACGCTCTCGCTTTAAGGTCAATTCGTGAAGGCGTTGCCTCGTTGTCACGCGTGAGAACGTGATGTGGGTGGTGAAAACCCTGATTGTCGTGCCGCCGTTAGCTTCGATACATCTCCGGCGTTGATTGGAAGACGTGATCTCGTCTCCATTTTATATAAAGTAGCCTTAGGGAGTTCTCGCGTTAGCGCTAAGGAACCGAGGTATTGCTGCTACCTGGTTAGGAGGTTTCCCTCACCAGTTGTGCCCCGCTTTTGCTACAGTACTGCTTTCGTGGGCATAATATCAGATGGAAAGCCATCCAGATTAAGCCTATGCCCCACTCCTGACACAGAGGAGACAGAGCTGCTTCTTCTGGTTGTGTTTCTGGCCCGAGACTTCACCAATTCTCGACGGGTCAACCATCAGAGATCCTGAGCGTTCCCCGCTCTCGCATCCCTTTACCTTCTGGGCGGCGGGGAGAAGGGGAGGGGCACGGAGATTCACATTCTTATTTTAACGCCTAACGCATCTTTTTTGGCTTGGGTAGAATAAAGGATTTGCTCCGTGGGCATATGTCATCCTCTCCAACTTCCTACCCTTCCTTCCCCCCATTAAAAAACCAAAGTTAGCAAAATGTCAGGCATGGCAAGATTGATTCAGCCAAAGATGCAATTATCATTTAAAAGTGCTTTGATTGAGGTGCCTGATAAGTTGGAGTGGGATTTATTCTGCATACCATATACATAATTAAAGTCGGGGAGTGGAGTAATTTATCAATCTCGTTTAGCCTGCAGAGGGGCAAGAGAGGGAAGAGGAGAGGCGCCGCCGCCGCCGCCTCTTCCCTGCTCTGCTGCTCCGAGCTGGGCTCTCTGTTTGTTTTATTAAAATGCTTTCGGGATGTGCCAATTCCGCCCCCTTTTTGCAAGAGTGAAACTGATCATTTCTCCAGCTCGGCAGGAGAGTCATTCGATTTGGGATTGTGGGAGGGAGAGAGAGAGAAAGAGAAAAGAAGAAGGAGAGAGAGGAGGAGGAGAGGGAGGACAAGAAGGAAAGAGCAGCTTCGGCCGGGCATGGAGTTTTGAAGCCTCCTCTCCCTGCCTCTCTTCCCTCCCTGCCTCCTCGATCCCAGCTGATGTTACAAAGCCTGTGAGCTGTTCTTTTCCCCTTCAGCCTCCTGTCACTTCCTTCCTGGCCGCTATGCAGGACAGGAGTCCGCTAAACATTACTTTTATTCTCGACTCAGGCACTTCTAAGCCTTCTGCCCGCTCTTCCGCACACCCCTCATTGGATTGATTGTCAAGGTTGTGGCTTTGTGTGCGGTTCCTGGAGGCTGCATGTTGAGCCAGGTGGTGAACATCTTTACAAGGCTTGAAGAACTAAAGGCTCTCCCCACCCCTGTCCCCCAACCCTCCTCACTGCGTGTGTCTCTTTCTCTCTCTTGTTGGGTCGAGCTGCAAGGCTTACACAACCGAACGGGACGAGGGGGGGAAGTCGAGTGAGATGCAAAAGGAACAAAGGAATGTGCTTGCGCGCAGTAAGAACGCCGGCCGTCCGCACTCCCCATTGAGATAGATCAAATCTCGCCACACGGTATGAACCCTGCAGCCGTCCGCTTCTGATCCACTTTAAGCCTTCCACTTTTGTTTCGCAACTAGGCACCAAATTCTGGGGGGAAACTGCGTTTTCCAAGAAAGTTGCACAAGTATCGAGCGACAGGAAAAATGCGGAACAACGGCTGGAATGTGGCACAAAAAGGGGGTCGGGACACATTTCGGCTTAAGTGTGTGCAAACAGATGTGTGATACGGCGACGACCTCACATGCCAGATCTGCAACATACAGTGTGTGCGAAAACGCCCAGATGTCATAAACCCATCACACAATGGAAGGTCTCAGTGTCACTGCCAGCCACCCCGCTCCTTCTAAACAGAAGTATGTGACCAAACTGTAGTAGCTCTTCAAGGCCCCTTCCACACACGCAAAATAATGCGTTTTCAAACCACTTTCACAACTGTTTGCAAGTGGACTTTGCTAGTCTGCACAGCTTCAAAGAGCACTGAATGCAGTTTGAGAGTGCAATATTCTGCATGTGCGGGATGAGCCTTAGATTCTTTGTCTGCAAGGGAGAAGAATATTCTGGTTGTCTTTCTGCCTGTGCATTGGGAACATGTTGCAACCTTACCACTATACTGTGGGCTCAATATGTCATTTGAATGGTGTTACAAGTGTTGTCAAAAGAAATGCCTCTGATTCTTCTGTACATCTTAATAACATCACATTATTTTGAGTTCATCATCAGAGCAGAAAAAACATGTAGCCCAATCCAGTGGTGGTATCCAAAAATTTTAATAACAGGTTCCGATGGTGGTGGGATTCAAACAGTGGCGCCACTGCACACACACAGTCCCTATTGGGCAGGGAGGTTGCTTTAGTAACCCCTTCTCGACACTCAGAAAAAATTAGTAACCACTTCTAGAGAAGTGGTGAGAACTGGTTGGATCCCACCTCTGGCCCAATCCAAAAAAGGAGGGGAGTAGAACATCTGCTGGACATCACTACAGCACTTCCTCCAAAGAGGCAATCAGTGGCACAGGCACCAGGAGAGAAAAGAAACTCCTTTCTTTCCTGAGAAAACCCTTAGGTGCAGAAGACTTATTCCTTCCTTTTTGGTGGCATAAGTCTGTTCCACTAAAGCGGGGAGTTCCCAGGCCAAAAGCCTTTTGGGAGGCCACACTGGCATGGAGGAAGACATCTGGGTTCCTGCACCACAGTGCCCCATCACCAAAGTAAATTCCTTTAGGTTGGCATCCGAGCCATTTTGCTCAGTGCTGGTGGCCACACAGTGAGGTCACCTGCAGGCAGAGCTGTGAGTTGGGCTGCCACCATGGGGCTCAGCCACTGGGCAGGGGTTAAGAGGGCACCCTTCCCTCATGCTGTCTTCCTTCCACTTGCCCACCTATTTCAAGGATTGGGGTGGCAGGTGAAGTGAGCAAAGCTGTGAGTCCTGTTTATTCCCTTCCCCCCTTCCTCAACCCACAAGCAAGGCTACTAGGTCAAGGACTCACAGCCTCATTCTCTTCCATCTCTTCTGTTCCTCCCCACCTTTACAAAGGCTAGATTCAGTTTTGCAAACCAGGAAAGATGCTCATGGAGATGGGGAGAACTCTCCCATATTCACAGACACCCTGCTTGCTCTCCCCTCCTTTGCAAAGCTGAAATGTTGGGGGGGAGGGCATGATTTCAGTGTTTGCCCTGGGCCCCATTTTTTGTAGATATGCCTCTAGATGGCATACCTCTCCTCTTTAGAGCTGTCAGTTCTGGGTCGGGAACTTCCTGGAGGTTTCGAGGTGGGAAGGGTGCAGACCGTAGAGGGTGTGGTTTCAGGAGCAAACAAACCTCAGTGGGGTATAATTTCAAACAGCCCACCCTCGAAAGCTGCCTGTCAATACTGCATGGAAACAGATCTCTGTAGTCTGGAGTTCAGTTGTAATTCTGGAAAATCTGCAGACCCCAACTAGATGTTGTCAATCCTGCTCCTTCTATTGAGGCCTTGCAGGCTCCAACCAGTCAGATTACAGAAGTGTGTATGAGTCAGGGACAGAACCTGTGCCATCTGTATCATACCTTCCAACGAGCCAAGTTGGGGTGGGGGAGGCGTGGGGGGTGCAAAATCACCCCTCACATGGCACACCCCTCTTCCCCCACACTGACCCAAGAGCAGCATGGCTGGTGCTGCAGAGGGCGTGCTGGCTGGGGAGAGTATGGCCCTGGCACCACTATCCTGCCTGGCACGCCCATATAGGAAGGCCCTCTCTCTGGCCAGCACACCCTCTGAGCACTGGACTCACTGTTCCCAGCCCTGGGTGCACTGGCTGAGCCTTCTCCTTGGCTGGGCCTGGCTGGGAGCCCCTGTCTGGGGAACTTCCTGGAGGTTTCGGGGGTGGGATGCAGACTATAGAGGGTGTGGTATCAGGAGCAAAGAGACCTCAGTGGGGTATAATTTCAGCCCACCCTCGAAAGCTGCCATTTTCTCCATGGAAACAGATCTTTCACACACACACACACACACACACACACACACACACACACACACACATACATGACCCAAATGGCCTCCACCCAGAACACATGACCCCACATCTTCCTGTGGGTGCTACGCCACTGTCACCACCCTGTTCAATTGCAAAGCTGTTTGACAGCTATTTGAAGTGCTCAATAGACAGATGAACAGACTGGGCATTTAGCTCACAGATAATTGCTGTACAGGTAATTGCTATCTTATGATACTCTCAGAAAGCACTCAAGCTCAGACTTGAATGAACATTTAAGAAAGGATTTTGTGATTTCTGATACTGTGCGTAAGAGCTACCTCCTTTTTTCACAGGAGGGTCACCATGACAAAGGAGAAACTAGTCCAAACTGAGCCATCAATCAAAGAAGCAGGTGCAAAGGGCAGAATTGCTCCTCCCTGCCAGAAGATATGCAGCTTCTAGTTGCTTTGAGGTTGCAGAGGTGTGGGGAAGAATACTCTGGTTACTGTCACCACCAGAGGAATAAAGGTTGGGATGTAGTTGAACCACCTCCATCCAAGAAAGAACACCAGGGAGAGAAGATCAGCCTGGCCCAACCAACATATAAATATAAAACTGCCAATTTGATTTCCCACCCCTCCTTTGCTCTACCACTCCCTTTTCCATGCCTGGGCACATGCCTTTTGGTCACATGGGGGGCACCGGCCAAGTCCCCGCACCAAGCCTCTCCCACAGCATGGCCACCCAGCCAGCCCAGCGGCTCCCCCCATGCCGGGGTGCATGAGGCTGGGCCCAGCCACACAGCAGGGAGGCCTCTCTTCTGTAGGGGGATCGTGCTCGCATTGTCCGGCTGTGGAGACCAGCGACCAACAGGCACCGAGGCCAGGCAAGCACCACCACACAGCTGGGATCCCTCCCCCCTGCAAAAGGGGTGCTCTGGGCTCCTGCCCTCCCCAGCCTCCCTGCTGATGGGGAGAAAAGGAGCCAACCTGCCTCTGCAGCGCCCGCCTGAGCCGCCTGCAGCACGCCGCAGGACAGGGCAGTGGGTGCTTGACTAGGTGTTGCCCCCTGGTGCCATTTTTCCCCAATACGCCTCTGATGATAGTCTTGTCTTTTTAGTTTGTAAATCTGCAGGCAGGGTCAGTTTCTCTTTAATAAATACTTTAATATGATAAAAAATTGATCTCAGCAATTTTGGGAGACCATTTGCAGAAAAGACAGCTATGAATACAACAAATAATTGGTGAGATGCCGCTCTGCTTTTTTTTTTTTGTTCACCTGGATGGTATATCATCAAGGGAGAGTTTTAGCTGTTCATAGAAGTTTAGTATGGAACATAAATGCATTGCATTCTCCCCAATTTGACTTGTTTGCAAAGCATCTCTTCCCCAAAGCAAGAAGTAAGTTCTGGATTTCCTTTACTTCTGTGGGGCACAATGGATTCCAGAAGAACTCAGAAGACATCACCATTGATTGTAAGAGAGGGAAGAATGTATGCAGCACTTTTATGTACATGTAGGGTTTCATATCTATCTATGCATGTGTGTGCTATGCATTTGGTGTTTAGTGAGGAATGATTGCCTCCATGTGCATATAGAGTAAATGTAGAAAATTCACTTTGAGAAAGTTATGACCTTCCTTAACAACAGCTGCCCACCTCTCCTTTTACACGGGCAGCTGCTCCAGAATGACTTGGTTGTTTCCTGCCCACAGCACTCATGAGAAAAAATTCCTCAAAGTTAGCCCCCAAAAACAAAAGAACTCCTAATGCTGCAATCACCGCTTAAGGCCAGGCATTTAGCTAGTTCCTCCGATCTGTATTCATTTGGTGCTAGCACATTGCATTTCTTCCTCCATCTTGAAAAGATTTCAAGCCATACAGATTAATCTTGTTTGCCTCCCTGGCTGTCATACACCTTGTTTCCAAGTATGGTCACTATGAGGGAGCTGTCACTCGGAGACTTTGTGGAAAATTGATGGCAGACAGGGAAGGGCAAAAAGACAGGACAGATGGCTCTGTCACCACCACTGGCTCAGTGCTATGAAAGAAGTTCTGTGTATCTGCAAATGCCACTCTGTTCCATAGACTCACTCTCCCTTAGTCCAGTTGCCTCACCAACAGCTGTCTCTTTTTTTGAAAAAAAAATATTTTCTTATTTTATAAAAACTGAAGTTAAGAGATCTTTTTTAAAACAAGCAATTAATTTCTTCCCTAGACTTTGCCTTTCTAATGTACCTTACCTCCAGGTTTAGTCAGGATCCAGGTTTTATATGTACATTTATGTATCTCTTTATGTGAAAACCTGAATCTTCACTAAGATTCCCTGTACTCCTGATTGTTAGATGTATATACCAATCAGATACCATCAGCCATACCATGGCCACAAGTGAGTTGAAAATAGTTCTCTGCAAAATCTGCTCTGTGCAACGCTGGGCAAGGACAGGATAAAAATTGACAGACAGAGAGACAGATATATTTGGGTGGGCAGAATTCCTTCATGTCCATTTTAGGGATGGGATGTGTTGTCTACTCTTATAGAGTTCTGCCTATTCACAATCTTGAGAGGAGCAGTTGTGTTAGTCTCTTTCATCAGAAACAAAACAGTCTCATGATGCTGTAAGGACTTATTAACACTGTAATATGAACTTTCATGGGCTGCAGCACACTTCATCAGATGTGTGTGGTCTCACCATCTGAAGGTTCAAACCAACACGATGCTGCAGTTCTAAAAATGCCACTTCCAGCATTTCCCCCCCTCTAAAAATCAGGAGTACAGGGAGCATAAATCAGATTGGGAGCACAAAGGGAAGGGAGTTGAAATTTTTCCCCAGACCTTTTTTCCAATCAGAAATAGGCCCATAGTTTCACTATTTGCTCTCTTGGGGCAAACCTGTAGTTACCATGTTAGTACTTCAATGTATTTTTCCAGTTAAGGCAAATATCAGTTTTCTGAAACTATTTCAGATCCAGAAAATGGCTGCAGGGTAGGCCTAATAGTTCTCCTCTAGACCTGATCCAGACTGGAACTATGTACCTGATTTTTAGAAGAAAACAGAGAAAGGCCTCCTCATGGAGCCTCCTATACCTCCTCTGAGTGTGAACAGTAATCTCCACTCCATATATTTCTCCACTGGAAAAAGAACAGGGCTAACTTGACAATGAAGAAGCATGACTGAATTTTGGTTTTTTAATTGTTATAATAAAATTCAACCCTTCGGGGATAAGGCGGTCTATAAAATCCAAACAATCAATCAATCAATCAATAATTCATCCATTAATTCTTTTGTGAAGAAATTTTTGTTTCTTTTGGCATTACCTCAATGACCCTTCTTCCTGATGAATAATTGCTATTTTATACTTTTATGCATATTTTAACTCTTTTAAAATTTGTTTTAATTATATGTATTTTGGGGTGCTGATATTAATATTTTTTTAATTGTGATTTTGGGCAGTTGTACATGTTTGATTTATTTCTGCTGTGGATTTGGTTTATTTATTCCACATATGGAGCAAAATAATCTGAAATATCTAGCAAGGGTGCAGGCATTACCAATGGCATAGCTAGTTGCATCACATCACACAAACCTTTTAATTTAGTGGCCATGCACTCCAGTGATACTGTCATATAATACTACAAGGCCAATCTTCCTCTTCCCCTGGTGTTCATGAGGCAAGTCTCTGTTTGGTAGCTGATCTATTAATATGCATGTTCAAGAAGTGCCACTCTCCTCAATTGGCTAACAGAATGCATGTTTGGGAAACAAAAAGGTGCCCTAACATGCATTAGCTAGTGCCATTTTGAATCACACGTGAAGAAAAATTGTTTTAATTAGTAGCAGAAACAAAGAGAAGCAAGCTGATACAGAGCAGATGTGTAGCATTGCTGGAATACAAGAAACCAAAAAAGAAAAAAAAGGTATGATATGGGTTAACCCTTGCACCTCCTCCAAAAGAAGCTTCACAGTTTGGTCATATGAATAACCCAGTAATAAAACCATACTGTGCAGCGATATCAACCACATTACCACACTATCATTTATAGAGTTGATATTTTTTGTTTAAAAAATGGTGGGTGGCACAGAGGATGAGACTGGGAGGGCGGGGGTATTTATTTATTGATTTGATTTCTACCCCACACCTTTCCTAGCAAGCCAGGCTCAGAGCAACTTTCAATAGTCAATACATGTAATATGAACATAATTTCAAACTAATATAAATACTATAATATTATGCTTTAGTCTACAGATTAAGATGGTGCCTTATGCTACACAGCCACCTTTTAGACATGGGCTATCTTTTATTAATCTAATGATCTAATAACGGTAACAAGTAAATGGGAGACAACAAACCTATGAGAGCTCACAGACCCAGGAAAGTATATAAGTGAAGAGGGAGGAAAATGAGAAGAATATGTAGGAAAAAAGGAAGGGGAGTAAAAAGGAGAAAAGGGAAAGGGAAAGGACCAAACTAACAAGGATGGGGGGAAGAGAATGGAAGGAAAGGGAGGCCAACCCAGCATGGCCGGGTGATGCTGCTCCAAGCCATCGCCAGCCCTAGCGCGAAATGGCATTCTAGGGATGGAAATGCAGCGCTACATTGGTCCGTAGGTGCATGTCATGTCCCTTCATTGGGGGGGGGGGTCGCCGGTGAGGAGGGCTGTAGGGTATTTCAGGCAAACTGGTCTTTGGGGCTGTCACACATGCCAAGGCACTGCGGGGTGCTTGAGCACATCCTGTCAGGTAGGCATCCCCCCCACAGGACCCCATTGGGATCATGAGCCCAGAGGTGGGGGACTGGGCTGGCTGGGCTGCAGCTCATCTAGCAAGCAGCTCTTGGTAACAGCAAGCAGGAATAGGGAGAGCACTCATGCTTTCCCACACAGGCTCACTTGCCAGGGTCCTGGAAGAGCTGTCAAAGGCCACCAGGACTTGTAGGCAAGGTAGCCTGCAAAGAGCATAGCAGCAGTGGAATTGTCAGCTAGAACTGCTCATCTGAAGCATTGAAATATGGCTGTGAATCCATTCCTGTGCACACTTTGGTGAAATGGCACTCAGTTCCTTCCATGGGCCGAACACATGTTTGGGAAATATTTCAGAAAGGGTGGGCTGCCACGCCAGTCAGTGGCTCAGCAGAAACAAAGCTGACATGACATCAAGCGGGTGAGAAAAATAAAGCAGTTGGGTGCCTGTGATATTCCCTTGGAAGTAGGTTCAACGCAGAATTTTTTGAAAAAGATCAACATTTTAGAGGGTTTTTTTTAAAACCCAGGGGGTCGCTCCCCACTCACCATTAGCCGCGGGGTTTCCTCTTGATCAGACGCGGGGATCCAGGACGTTCCCCACATCACCAGCGTCCACTGCGCGGCTGCGCAGAATTTGCTGCTCTTCCTCCTCCCTGGCGCGCGGCAATTCAGCTCCTCAAACAACAGCAACATTTCCCAAACCCCGCACTTGGCGCGGGGGTGGTGGGGAACCCGGAAGATGACGCGTGGTTGATTCGCTGGGGCGCAGAGCTAACCGGCCAATCAGGGGAAAGAATCCTCCATTTTGTTTGGGGAGGGCATCACCGTCAGCGCACGGAATGAGCCTACATGATGACGTACAATCGTTGCGACACCCTATAGTTCAATGTAGGGCTTTGAGACGTGTGCACAACGTGACGTGCCGATATTCCTCCCTTCGAGGTTTACGGCTGCGAATTCTCAACGAATTTAGTTTGAAGTGCTGCAGAGCAGAGCAGACGAGGTAGTCGGTGGCAGCGGCAAGTACAGATTTTCACTTTCTTTTCTTTTTCCTGCCTGCCCAATCATATCGCCGCGGGGAGGAGCGTGCGCATTGCGCATGCGCGAAGTTTCTTTTCTGCAATTCCGCCATTCCAGTTGCACGCACGTGAGTGCATGTGAGTACGTGAGTTCAAGGCTTTGAACCAACGTCTCGACGTTTTCGACGTTTTTAAATCATGACTGATTCCGGAAATGCCTCCGTTGCTGCATCGGTCTCTTCGGGAAAGCAGACAGGTGGGCGAGGTGTGCAGTGGCGTGATGAGGAAACGAGGGACCTCATCAGCATTTGGGGGGAGCAGTCGGTGCAGAGCGCCTTGCAAAAACAGCACAGAAACATGGACGTCTTTGCTACTGTGGCCACAGAGATGCGTGGCAGGGGCCACTCGAGATCAGCGGTGGAATGCAGAACTAAAGCGAAGGGACTGAAGAGGGATCTCAAACGCTGCAAGCAACACAACGCGGTTTCTGGGAACTCCCGAAAGATCATCCCTTACTATAGCGAGCTTGACCGCATTTTTGCAAATGACAAATCAGTAAATAATGATGAGCCATACAGAGCGGATCGTGGAATTGCGGCTTCGTTTTTAAGTGAGCCGCAGGGCTCCTTCTGCCGGAGTAGCCACGCAAAGCTCCACCCAGCAGTCTGCCATTGGAGCTCCGCATGGCAATCGTCGCCCATTATTGACCATCAATGCGATGGACATTCTTCCCTCCAGTCCATCTTTGCTGGAGTCAGGTGAGTGCAACCTCCCCTTTTCTCTTTTGATGCCCTGAAACCAACACATCCCCTTTCCCGAAATGGGGACGGTGTTTCCTTGCATGCCGTCTTGGGGATGTGAGCTGCATAGGCACTCTCCCAAAACAAACACCCCCCCCCCCCAAGGAAGGCCGTAACGCTGGTGATTTGTGGTCCGTTTCATCTGCACATCTCATCCTCATATGGCCTGGTGTGGCTGAGCTGGGACCCTCTGGTCACCCACTCATTCATGCTTCTCTGTTTATATGAACACAGGTGTCAGCATCAACATGCCGCTACGGCCATCGGGGAGTGAGGCGCAAGGTGAGTGATGGGTGGAAGGGGTCGACTGTGCCTCCACAGTAGAGAATTTCATGACTGCGCTGAGCATGGACTGAATGTGTACTGAACCTCCAAGACATTACGGCGATGATGGCCGACCATGCACAGCACAGAGAGCGGTTAAAGCCACCCGTTCAAGTGCACGCAAAGTGCCTTCTCAATGTACAATCCCACTTAGCTAAGGCACGCTTGCCCAGCCTGAAGTCTCTGCTTTTGGCAGCATGCCCCCCCTTTTCTCTCTAACTTCAGGACAGCAGGGTGCATGAATCTTCTGTGGGGGTGCATTGCCATGGTCTGGTGATAGGCCCATATCTTAGAAAGAAACCTTACCCTCATCACATTTACTTTTCCTCTGTAGCCACAGGTACGGGCACTCAGGGGACAGAGAATCAACGGGAGAACATGGCCATGGGTGAGTGTGGAGCGTGGCTGGGTGGGGAAACGGCAAGTGGTTTCCCATGCATGAACTGCAACATGTCGTTGAACGTGTGGAGTTCATTGGAAGCGCCGCAACATGGCAGTGGCGGGGGGGGGGTGTTGGCCCAGCAGAATCCCTAGTGGATTTTTGTTGCGGCTCTTTAGCCGGAGTGGATAAAAATAACTGCGAGACAAGGTGAACTGGCCAAATTTCTAGGAGTACCTGATTAGGAAATGGAATTAAAGGTAGGCAAACAAGTTTCCTGGGGTTGTCATCAGAAGAACATGAAAATTTTGGAATTTAGAACGCCCCCTTTTCTCCTGCAGGACACTCAAATGGGCTTACAATCTCCTTGCCCTTCCCCCCTTACAGCAAGCACTCTGTGAGGTTTGTGGGGCTGACAGATAGCCCCGAGAAGCTGTGACTAGCCCAAGGTGACCCCACCAGGAAAAGATCCTTATGATGCCAACCACGTGGTGCAGTACAGGAGGCCCACTGTCACGCACCCTGAAATGTGTTTGCCAAAGCTCATTTTTGGTCACAGTGGAAAAACCATGTGGGTGGGGGCACTTGAAAGGGGAATACCAGACGTTGACGTATGTGTCTACTTTTCACAAGGGAGGGTGGTTTGAGAGTGAGGCCATTCCCCCAACCTCACATAGGACATGACCCATCTGCACCAATCCGCACACCTTGCCCTGTGCCCAGAAAGGCGGTTCTCCCAGGTCAGGGGCAGCAGACACCATTATATGAGTTTCTCGTGCGACCAGTGGCATTAGGCAGCGGTGCATGGTGCAAAAGTCATTTTTCCCTCAGCCACCAACCCAGCGACCATTACTAAAGATGCTGGAAATCCACCTTTAAAAGACAGAATCCTCCTTTAAAATCCACCATCAAGGTAGAGATCTGGGAACCCACTGTGGTTTTAATCAGAGTGCCAGTGATGATGATTTGGGGTAGATTATTAATTTGGTGTGGTGTTCGAAGCGGCTATGCGTTCACACTCTGGATCGAGGGCGGGTATGTGATTCCCCACTCCAGCCATTTCCCTAGCTGCGTGCGGAAGGCTTTGCTCTGGAGAATTTTGCTGAGCCTGTGTACTCCTAGACAAACCTGCAGGGTGAGCTTCCAGTAGTGATCGTTTTATGAAGCTCTCTTAGCCTCACCGACATTGAATGGCCATTTGTTAAGGGGGGGGGAGGGCAAGGAGTTTGTGAGCCACTAAGAGTATCCTGCAGGAGGGGGGGGCAACTCCGTACTCCTCCTCTTCTTCTAAACTGAGGATCTCATATTCTCCCCTGAGACCCCTGGGGAGGGCGCTAGATTTCAGACGAGTACATTGGGAAATTGAGGGCAGCGCCCACTCTCGAGGGTGCCGTGGTTAAGATAGAGGCATCAGAACTTTCAGGGTCTTTTTGGTAAACTCTCCTGATGACACCACCCATGTCTGGTGAAGTTTGTTTCAGGTTGCTCACAGTTTTGGACACTCATTGGTGGAGCTCCCATATCCCATTTGCTCTCATTGGAAACAATGGGTGATGGGGGCACAACCTTTCGGTGTCCATGGCTCTGGACCCCACTGAGACAGACCACAACTACCCTGGGTGGTCTCATCAAGACACTCCACAAAAATAAACATGAACGTTAGGTGCTGGCATATCAAACAACGCGCCCCCTGCAGGCGAAAAACAAGAAGATGAACAAACAAACAAAGGGAATGAAGGAGCTTCATCAATCAAAGGGGGGGGAACACTGGGGTTGTCATCTGGGCAGCCTGGGGTTGGAGGCCTGACTTCGTGCTGCTGCTAGATTTCCAAATCTGTGTACACTGTGGGCAAGAAAGTCACAAGGTGTGACTGATTCTGTCCGGGCAAAGATCCGCCCACAGGCGGCATTATTCTCCTTTTGGCAAAAAATGTGTGCCCAAGATTTGTCCTGCTAGGAATATTAAAAATGGATACCCCTAAAGTGCTCCCCTAACTGTAGTCTTCTAGGGAAACTAGCACGGTTCTTGGTTTGTATTCTCCAATGGCCCGACTTGCATCTGGTGAAGGCAGATGCTGATATTTGCTTGGGTATCTAGGTTATCTGTGAGCGAATTACATGCTTAATGCACAAGGCATGAGTAAAGACTTTTGGTGCTGCTGAAACAACACTCTACAGTCACTCTCTCACACTTTCCTGTAGGAGGGGATCAGGATGCGACAATGAGAGGAGAACAGGCCCATGTAGAGGAGGAGGGCATCCACGGTAGGTGACACGGAATCTAGGCCGCTGTGCTACAGCTAGCTGGCAATGCCTTCGGCTAACTGAGGAATGCCTTGCTCAATTATCAAGCAGACAGATGTGGGCCTTTGCACACAGCCATGTTTTCAATGCTACGTAACGACCTTTCAACTAGACCGCTATGAAAGGTTGACAACTGGTCACGTTACTCAAAGGTTGCAATGTCGTTCACACATGCTCTCCTCATGTCCACATTCAGATGCCAATGACGATGACTTGGAGCAAGCGATGGAGGGCCAGGGAGAGCAACAGGTGCATGAGGAAGGCAGGCCCTTGCCCACAGGTGATGAAGGTATGGCTGAATTGGCTATTCAACACATCCATCCTGCTGCCTGGTCATGCCCCGCGTGAACGCCGGTGGTCATCTACGTCATATGCCCAGCGAACTCAGCGCCGGAACAATCAGTTTTGTGTAACTATGCTAACAAGGTGTATGTCTCATCCACTAGGTCAACCTGCTGGACCGCCTGAAGGTGAAGGGACCCCTGAACGTCGGGCTACCAGAGAAAGGATTAGACTTCACTTACGTGTGGGGGGTTCTTGCCCGAGACTTCTCGCGACGTGCCATGAATTCAGAGCGAGGGAGAGGCCGAGGCCGCAGGGAGCGTAGGACAAGAGGCTGGTTGAGTCACGGCAGCGCTTTGATACACGAATTTTATGGCGATCTCGCGATAGATAGGGGAAACACTGCGATTGAAAGGGTGGTGGACGCGTTCTGCCAAAGAGTTGGCACAGCGGAGCGGGCAAACACAATACTGGAGGCACTCGTCAGCCATGTGCAGCGCGGAGAGCAAGAAGGGGGAGGGCGCCTTGAGTTTCAGGTACCCAGGAACACCACTCCCTCATCTGGTCGTCACTTCCTGGCGGCCACAACTGCCACGTCGCCAAGCTTGCTCAGGGAGGCCCCCCCCCCCCCGACCAAATACGGGACATGTTTTTCCAACTGCATGGAGGGTCGCATGCAAGGGCGTCACCATCAGTCCTTGTTCCAAACACTCCAGAGATTGGCACCTGCTGCTCTCACCACCATTCCAAATCTGACAAGAGTGCAATGGAGAACAGACCACCGTCCAAACGCTCGCTGCATTTTTCAGGTACCCAGCAAGGGTCTCTTTCCCAAAGCAAAGCGCAGGCACCCGAAAACGCCAGAGTGTCCTGGGGGAGCCGGTGTAACAAAAGGTTCCTAAGCAAAACGTGAGCGCTATCGCGGGAGTGAGATGGAGTGAGTGCGCTGACATGCAATCCATTGGACCAGAGATGGGGAGGGAGGCCAGTGGCAGGGTCCGCAGAGGCAGGGAAACAGATTTTTCGATTTTGTAAGGAGCTGACGTCTTTAGCAACCAGTCATTGTTTTGAGTTTTCTCTCACCTTGTTTTCAACTGTTTTCTCTCCACATAATGTGTGTGGAGACTGTTAATGCTTTGTTGTCAGGTTGAATCTAAAAGTTATGTCTCATTGCATCTGACATTGCCGCTTCGTGATTGGATGTGGCATGCGTGGGGCGGTGTGGAAAGGGATGTTCAGAGCAGGAGAAGTGTTCCATGGGGCCCTTCTCACCCGTGCATTTCAAATGCTCCATTTTTGAGCTAATCGACAGAAGTGCCTTCATTCCACGTTTGCCTGCTTGGATCATAATCATGAAATGCGCATGCACCAAGCGAAGCTCTAGCCAATGATTTCCAGTACAGGAGTGTAAGAAATGTGTGCTAAAAAATGCCAAAGGCGTGGGAGATTCACAGCGTGAACTTGTGGGAGTGCATGAGGGATTGTCTCATCTACTTTCAAAACAAGAATAGTATCTTTAAAGGTCAGCGCTTCTGTTTGCAGGTGCGGCCCAGTTGGCAGAGGAGTCTGGGTTTTGGGGATTGAGAAAAGTGTTCCAGACGTTACTGGGAAACCGCTTGCAAGGAGTCCATTTATCAATCAAACCTTTGCTTTTTTCCAAAAGAAATTTCTGGGAGAGGCAGAAAGGATTGCACCGCTTCTCCTGACAATTTCGGTGTATCACATGCCACACAGCAGGGCACTTTTCTTCCACACCACACAGAGAACACCACATGTGGTGTGCGATCCAGGATGAATCAGTGCTGCCATCTGTCTCTCAGGGCATGTGTGGGAGTGGAAAGAATCAAACATGCTTCGAGCGTGGCATGGTGTGCTGCTCCTCTCCCTGTCACTCCATCTTTTCAGAACCCTTTTTTCCTGCTTTCTCAAAGATTCCTCATTCCCCATTTGTTGCAATCTGCAGGGGCCCAACCTAATGCTCCAACACCCATCTTACCCTTCTCCCACTAGTCATGGCCTACGCTTTAGTGTTTCCCCTTTCTTGCCTTTTATCTCCAACTTTCCTCTATGTGCAACATGGGAGAAAAAACAATGGGTGTGACTGACCGAGGGCTTCATTCCACAGATTATTGGTTGGGAATGTAGGATTTTTTCCTTGGTGAATACATTCCCATTGGGATACTGAGGGCAATACTCAGCTAATTTTTTTGAGACCGAAACTGGGAATTTTTCTTGTGTGTTAAGATGGTTCCTTTGCTTTAGTTGTATTCATCTAAGAGAGTTGTCCCTTTGTTTTATGAGGTTGGGTATGAGGTGTCTATTTTATGAGGAATGGGCACCTGGCACTTTGCAGAGACACACCCAGGCAAGGACTGGGGCCTTGAGCACAGATTCAAATTCGCATATAGCCTTGGATTGTTGTTCTGGCATCTGAGCTGTTTTTTCCAGGAGACATCTTGGAAAAAATGGTTTTCAGACTGGCAAACTGGTTTATCCAATAGTGTGAGGAAATATTTATAGCCAAGTATGAAGAAAATGAACTCCAGTCTCTAGTTCAGCAGTGCGTCAAACGAATATTTCAGATTGCATTTCATCAGTTTTATTCATCCTGCCCCGACCACCCACCCACATATGCTGCACGCATGGTACACCCCAAATGGGACTGCAAGTACCAGACTTAGGGTCTGTTGTGCATAACATCGAGAATTCTCCAATGAAAGTGGGAAAAACCGAATTGCAGGGGAAAAAAAAGGATCTTTCAGCCCACAATGTTGGTGGTGAGGATTACTGATATTGTGGGGCCGCTGAGGGTAGGAATCACTACTTCTCTGAGAAGCTTCCTCTCACAGCAATCTTTATTGATGTGTGTGAGAGTGTGTAAGGTTTGAAACAGTTTTTGGAGGTATAAAGAAGTTAAAAGCCATTCCAAATAGAGAAATGTGGTGTTACATGACAAACCCCGTTTTGGTTCATGAAAGGATTGCCTAAAAAGAAAATCCAGCAAATGTAGAGTGCTGTGATTTTGAGCTATCCAAAGCGTAACATGGCATGATGCAGCAGTCAAAGCATCTGACTGGAATCTGGTAGACCGGTATGCATCCCTGTCCTGCATGGCAACTAGTTGAGTGCGACCTGACCTTTGACCAGTCACAAACATAAAAACCCACCTCACAGGGATGTTATGAGGGAAAATGGGAGAAGATGATGAAGAAGATTTTGAACATACACTTGACTGTCTCTTCTATAAGGAGTCTCAAAGCGACTTATAAACTTTTCCTTCCTCTACCAAAAGCAGACTTCTTGTGATGTGCGTGTGGCTGAGAGAGTTTCGGAGAAGAACTGACGAAAGCCCAAAGGTCACCCAGCTGGTAGGTGAGTGGGGAAACAAAACGTGGATAAATCGCAGATTAGAGTTCACTCCTGCTCTTTAACCACGCTGGAGAATGAAGTAAGCTTCTGTACGTCCTCACTGGGGAGAAAAGTGGTGTACAAAAGACGTCAATTAATATATATGTCTATTGTGATGGGGATTTCTCTTTTTTTATGGTGCAAGGTGTTATATTTACAGAACTGCAGCTGTGGGAGCTGGGCTTTGAGAGGGGTGCAGGTACAGATTTTTAAGGGGTGGGCTTTGGGGCTGGGGCAAACACGCCAGGGCCATGCCTTCCCAAGGCCCGCGGCAAGCAAGGTCTCGCCCCCACCTCCAGGAGCTTTACTAAGCAAAGCCGCCTCTCGAGGCCAGGGATAGCAGACTCCCAAACCCCTGCAGGGTCCCCACCACCACCTGGGCTCGCGAGAAGGTCGGCATTCCCATTTTCACTCCTTCCCCTTTGGCTATTAATAGAGGGCATGGCTAGGGGAAATGGAGCCCAGTTCAAAATCAGCCCTCCCCCCCCCCAGGTGGCTCCTGTGATGCTGGAATCCACCACCACACAACATCATTTTCAATGGTGGTTAAACTAGGAAGCCAACCTCAACTGTTCTAACTAGGAAGCAAACCTCAACTCTGGAAGCTTCCTCCAACTTTCAATGTGCTACATGGGAGAAAACAATGGGTGTGATTGACTGAGGGCTTCATTCCACAGATTCCCACCCACCATTCAGTCACGTTTGGAGGGAGATGATTTTTCTATTTTTTTGAAAAGATTTCAAAACAAACGCGATATGTCCAAAAGGTTTAATTTTAACAAAGCAATGCACAAAGGTGTACAACTATGTACAAATTTTAAGAAACTATGCACAAAATCAACATACTATACAAAAACCACAACACAACACAACAGTACAATTTGTCGGACCACCAGAGTTAGCTACTCCCTATCTAACGCTCTGAAAGCGCCAATCGGCGCTCGAGTGTGGCCTCCAGTTCCATGTTGGCTTGCCGCATGGCCCGGAGTTCCGCCTCGTGCCTCTTCTCCGCCGCCTCCAGGGATGCCACACGGCGCTGGAGATCTCGGACTGGAAGGGAAGGGAGGAGAGGGAAGGTGTCAAATCCATGCATGTCCAGCAACCTGAGATCTACTTCATTGCTTATTTCACACAATAACCCGCATTTCCAAACCATGCTGGCCGGGAGCTCCAAAAGTTTCAATAAATGAACATGGGCGCAGAGGTTATCACACACCGTCTTTACAACCGCAACCACATTACACTTTTGTTATTCTACTGGCCTCTCCGCATGGGGGTTACCGGAGAACAACCGGAGATGTGGGCTACCCATTTGATTGAACATACCATTTGTCCCGCTGAACCTCAGTTCACCAAACTTTGGTGGCATCATAAGAAGAGTTAGCAGATGAAACCCTGAAAATGTGGTGTCACAGGCTTCTAGAGCACTCCCCTACCAGGCACCCCAAGAAATTTGCCCAAGATTACTGGTTTTGCAATGACTTTGCTCCAATGTAGCCAATGGGGAATTTCCGAATGTGTAGGCAGGCTGCACATTTTGGAAGACAGAGGCACCACACTTTTAGGACGGCTACAGGAGGGTGTCCTGGAGATGCAATCAATGTATGGATACCTTGGCTTCCGGGGTTTCAATTTAGTTTGGCCACAACAGGCTTATTTTTTCTCCCCGCTCCTGCGCATGGAAGGCTGTGGCTGAGTTATCTCATGACTCTCTCTTCCCCCCCACCCCCGGAAGGGTTAGGGTTAGGGTGGGAAAAGAGTTGTTGGGGAGAGAGACATGTCTGTTTTGATGGGAGAGGTGTCCCCTTCACACACCACAGCAATCTTAATGAAATTGCATGTAATTGCATTGTGGAAACTGTGCCGGCTGGATCTTGCCTCTGCTGAAACCACGGAGGGTGAAAGCGGCATGATCAACTGGAGGAGAGGCAGTGAAGGGATTACTCACTCATCAGCACCATGGTGACGGGAGAAATTCCCTCGAGGGAGCCCTGGGTCATTGGAGGCGGTGTCTCCCTTGCAGCGGCAATTCAGCCCGCTCTCGCTGATGTAATAAGCCCTGAAATGCAAAGGCAACAGGAGGTCAGTCACCTAACCATGGTGATTATGGCTGGAGGATCGAACCGACAAATTGAATAGTGAAATCTCACCCACTTCCTGCAATCTCTTCGCCCCTGATCCGCTTCCTCCAGCGGTGCAGCCTCTTCCTCCTTCTGAGGACCTTTCCGCCTCCCGGTTGGGGAGTGAGAGTGCCTGTCAGCGGGGAAATCATTAGAAGAAGGGCGTCATTGGTAGGTTCAAGAGTGAATTGCCGTCAAGGAGGCTTCTCAAAGTGAGAGCACATTTTTTGGATGATGTGGCAATGCATCAAAGGGACGCGAAAGACATTTCGCTCCACATGACACTCAGGCTGTTATCTTGCCAAAAATTGAGGGCAGATGGGAACACCGGGGAAAACCAAAGTTTGACGGGCCAACGTGCCCAGTGCAAAAGGTGGACACACCAGCTTTCTGCAATCTCCTTTTGAACAATCAATCATTTAGGTAAAACAGGTGATTTCTAAGTGGCCACCCCGAGTAAGACCTTGGCACAGCACTGCAATCTGGGGAAAATCAGCATTGTGGGTCATGAGTCTGAATCAATCATGGGTTCAGCCTCATCTCCAACATTCCCACACTGCAGTCTGTCGGGGGATGGTGCATCCACTTTTGGATTTCAAAATTAAGGGGCCCCTTGTAACAAACCAGGGAGACTGCTATAAAGCAATCTCACAAAACATCCCTGTTTTATTCTGCCCTCCACTTACGCTCCGGGAATCGCTCCTCTTCCGATGGCTCGCCTGCAAGGTGCCACAATTCTTCCATCTCCATGTAGAAATGTGGCCTGCCTTTGGTGGGTGGCCTCCCCTGCCACATCCTCCTGGAGTCATAAAAGGCTTTCTTTATGTTCTTCCACTTGGTGCGAGCCTGTGGAATTGTCCTTTCATACCCCTGGGACCTCAGAGCTCGCACTGCACTAAAAAAGTAAAGCTGTCCCACTCTTGTTGGGGAGCTTTGTGTTGCCCCATGAGAAGAGGGGAAAAGCCCCTCCTTCACTGCCCCCAGCATTACTTGCACCTCTGTGCCGCCAGTAGCAGCCCTTTTATGCGCCCTAAGGGGGGAGGCCTGTGTGGTGCTGCAGCTCCCCAACGACATTATTTTTTCCTTCCTTCCCCGTAAAGACGTCGCGAAGAAACGGTCAGGAGACGGATTTGCACATGTGCGTCCGTTTAAAAAAAGCGCCAAAACGGAACGATCAAGACGTAAGCGCCAGTAAGCGTTCCGCGACTAGATATGTAAGTATGAGAAGACGTGCATTTCAACGTTCTTACAACGTGTCTAACGTGATCGCCCCGTTCCTCTGCCCAGCGTAAACCGGGAAATTTCCGGAAGCTGTCACGCATAAGCGGACTCTGCGTGGAAGCGGGACCGGTCTTTTTCACAGTCGCCCTCACAGCACAGGCTGTGGAAAGTTAAAATAACATGCCCTTGCTCTTTCCTGTTCCACGTGCCGTGGGATTTCCCTGCATTTTTCTTGTTCACGTTAGGGTGTCAAGTGCAACCTGTATCTGTATGGGTTCTGTGGGACCCAGAACTTGGAATGAGAGTTAGCAGCAACAAAATTAAAAAAAAAAAAAAAGCGAAAAGCGATTTAATTTCTAACATATGACATATATAACATCAAGATCATGCATGCACACTTCAAGGTCCTTGTTCAGGTTGCATTTTCAAGTCCTTATATCCACAGTCTTATAATGCAAAAGTCCAATTCCTCTTTGCAGAATTGGGTGAGGCTCACTGAAGACCCTAAGCAAGGGCTTGGTGAATAGGATTCCACATGATGAAGTTTTCCAGGAGATCTCTCACTACATTACAAAACATAAAAATGCGCGATAAACTCCAACATTTACGCATAACACCGCAAAAGTTGGCACAACTACCTTTCCCAGCAGTTCCCAACAACATTGCAAAGCCAATGTACCTTTACAAGGTGGTAAGGGCTTATACAAATCATGGCCCGAGTCTGATAGCCTTGCCTCCTCCAAACTACACGAGCTCTGCAGCCTTCTGCTGCTTTGACTCTCCCCCCCTTTCTGGGTCAACCCATTCTGAGCATGGGGGTTACATTAGCATTCCCTGAAGAGTCTCTATCTGAGCCAATCCGCTATCTTGATCGCCCTGAGCCCGTCTTTCTTGTCACTATGCTGTTTGGGATATTACCTGTCATTTCTGTGTGTGTGTGTGTGTGTGTGTGTGTGTGTGTGTGTGTGTGTGTGTGTGTGTGTGTGTGTGTGTGTGTGTGTGTGTTTGGAGACCATCTGTTGCAGTGATTAACAGCAGGTGGACTGTAATCTCCTCCACATGAGCGGCAGATTCTAATCTAGATTTGTTTCCGCACTCCTGCACATGAAGCCTGCTGGCTGACCTTGTTATAAAGGGAAGGGAATGAATCAAAATAATAAATAAATAAAATCTGGTAAAATAAATAAATAAAATCCTATTTACATTTTCTAACATGAATCAGAACTTCCTTTTTACTTTTTTTTTTGGTCTGAGGTCGGCTACTCCATTGTCACCAATGGGTAAAAATTAAACTGGTCTCCCGCTGGTTTTGAGCACCACAAATGTCCTCCAGTTCTTTTCTACAGGGACCTACTCTATTTGTCTGATATGTAGAGAAAGTGTGCAAGTGTTTAAACAGTGAACCCGTGGAATAATTCCCACTTTGTTTGAGCACACCACTGTAGGCGCAGAAGAAGAAGCAGAAAGTCAGAGCAAGTGGAAGAAAGTCAGAGACAGGTAAAAGGGTTTTGGATTTAACAACAAGACTATTTCCTATTTCCCTCCATTATTTTTCCTATAATGGAGAGATGGCAACCATAATGCGGCTGACTTCACCAAAGAAATCATGCAGGCCTTAAACCTATTGGGTCCCATGGGCAGCATAGATGAGAGGAGGGAGGCAACTTTGAGGGCCCACAGCCGGTGACCCACTGACCCAAACCTCACCAAACCTGGGCTGCACTTTCAGTGGAGCCTGCTGACGACACCCCTCAGGCTGCGTGTAGTTTGGTCCAGGGGCCACGACACTGCGCACTGCCAAACTTGCCCCCCCAAAAAATGCAAAGATCAGAAGAGGGAGGCACCTTTGAGGGCCCACAGCCCGTGATACACCAGCAGCAAAGTTGAGCAAGGCCTAACAGTCCCCTTTCCCATTGCACCTCACAACAAGCACCCTCTGAGATGTACAAAGCTGTGACAGTGATTGGGGTCAACCTTTTGCAGGCTTGTTTGGGAGAACGGACTGAACATTTTGGATTGATGAAAAATGAAAATTTGGCCTCTCCGCAGTTTAAATGCCGTCTTGACTGACTGATGTCTTTTGGGGATGGGAGGGGGACACCAGCAACACAGCAGCCGCCAATTGGATATGGGTGGGGGACTGCATGTCTTCCGCCCCAGGCACCATTGCTACCCCACTCCTCTGTCCATGGCGGAAGTGCTGGTCAACGCATTACATTACAGTCTGCGCAAAGATGTTTGCCAATTTCCTGATGCCAGCGAAATTGTGTCTTGCCGGAGTGCCCTTTAACTAGAAAGGATCTGGGGAACATTTTCGACCATGGGATGATAGGAGGAGGAGGCTTTTCCGAGCCGCGATCCTTTCAGAAATGTTTCGGACCACGGCCAGGGAATGCTGGAGTGATGCTCCTGCCTTTCATTTAACAACCATGCTCCACTAGTTTCCATCATGCCTGCTAACCAACCGGTCCACACCCACCCACATGTCGAGTGCGGGATTATCGCTGAGCACACTTCAATGCCGTGTGCACATGCCAGATTGATGGCACACCTAACGGACAAAGATGCGAGAGGAGAGCTTTCATTTGTCAACTTTTTATTTGATTCAACAACAAAATCTCCAAGAGATATGGACATATCATGCGTGCAAATAGTGACGGCAAACGGCCACCATGCCTAGCCCTCCCAGTTGTCCACGCCGACTGGTGCATGTATATGAAGCTGCCAGAGCTGTCACGCATACCGCTTTCCCCTGAGGCAAGATGGACAGCCGTCTGAGGGCATGCGCTATAATCCCTCGCTTCTGAATTCAAAAACCAAGGCAGGCTCCCATATCAGTAAGCAGTCGTCCTGCCCGATTCTCACTTTCCGGAGCGTCATGGCCCTGTGACACGACATATATGTTGTGGAGCACAATGCAAGCTCCAATGATGGCCTTGACGTTTGGGACACTCACTCTCATCCGTGGTTACCATGAGGCACTGCCATCGCTGTATAAGCCGACGAAGGCTTTCGCTCGGGCTTCCACAACACACCTTCGCCTTCACGCGTGCCTCCTGTTGAAGTCCGCACGCTCCACTTGATTCACGTGGTCGACCGTGCATCGCTTTCATGAGCCACTTCGCGCAAGATCGTGGAAGGCACCATATCTGCAAGTACCACAGCCGGAACAGTGGGACCCCATTCAAGGTGAGTGTTGGGTTAAGCCGTCGAGATATTCCCCCCCTATCCATGCATTTAATGAAATCGGGTGCCACGGAAAATGTGGGAGTGCGTGGTTCACCACCGACCTGGCCAATGTCTGCACCTCAAAAAACCTCCCTTTGTGGTCTGAGACTGCCATCAGAACCCTAGAGGAGGGTAACCTTTTTGATTCGCGTAAGCTGGCATTAGATCCAGAAGGAGAAGTGATCTGACCGATGCGGCAGCCATCAACCGCTCCAACGCAGTGTGGGAATCCAATGCTTTCGAAAACCCAGCAAATGACCCGCAAAGGAATTGGACCAAGAGGAAAATAACTGTGATGCCACCCATCGAATTCAAAGAATCCGCGCTATGTGGATACACAAATGCATTTGTTTCCACGGAAGCCATGGTTTGTTGGCACAAAGGTGTTCCAGAAACAGATCCCATTTAACCAAAAGTCTGTGAGCAAATCCATGGGCCCAATGAATGGAAACGGCACACATCATCTGTGAGCGCACTGTGGATGAAAAGTGCGGCCTTTAGAAGCACGCCTGATATTTTGGTTAAGACAAACCCGCCTCCCCTGGCCTTCCCCGCCCTCCCCTGCCCTCCCCTCGACAATCACACTGTGTAGAGGCATGTGGGGAAAATGGGGCCCAGCGCGAGATACTCCCCCCCCAGGAGTCTCTGTATACCTTGAATGGACTCTGTGGGATTAGCCATAGCAGACCCACACATGCTGGCCTGTTGACCTTGGGCTAGTCACAGCTTCTACGAGCACTCTCAGAAGCACCTACCTCACAGGGTAATTTTCCCGGTGGAGAAAGGCAAAATGCTATTGTAACCCCCCTTTGATTTTCCTAGTGGACTGAAGAGAATTATATGAACTTCCAAGCAGCTCCTTTAACTTCTAATTAATTGAGGACCTAAGATTCTCCCTTTAAATGCAGCATGCTGAAGGGTGGATTTAAAAGGAGAATGGGTTCATTTGCCAACGCACCAGACCTTATGGCATCTTTTGGAGTCATGTTGGTCCATATTTGGTTTAGTGGGTGCAAAGTTGGGGTGCACTATGCCAAAGTGGACATGGCCAGAGCAAAGGGTTGCCGCTTTGCAGAGGCAAGGATCCTCTTACCCGGTCCACGGGATCCGCAAAGCTGACAACTCTCTTGAACAGAGTTTCCCGCACAGCCCAGCAGAAGTGCGTAGAGCAGCTTCATTTGTACGGTTGTCAGACCAACTTACCGAAGACGCTGCTTCGTTACAGCCACTAACCGAGGAAGAAGTTTTAGGGTTGGCCAGATACCAAATAGCCATTGCAACTCTCATCTCCACTGGCAGAGCCCGGCGCATATTTGTGTCCTCTCGCTGCATGAGGGGAGCCACACTGTCCATGATTCTTCCGAAGGTCCGCTTGGTCATCCTAAAGTTGGCCAGCCACTGCTCATCACCCCAGAAAGACCAGACGCAGTTATTCCACCAGTCCCTGCTTGTATGTGGATAAACCCAGTAACGGTGTTTCCTGGGAACACCCGCCAGCCGTGAAATCCAACGCCCGATTTTGCACATGAATGGGACCTACGCCGCTGAAGGCTGCCCGGCAGCTTCGCCCGGTGGGGGCTCACAGTGTTCCGGGGCAGCCTGGATAAGGCGGCGTTGTTGAAGGTAGAGTGAAAGGAACGTAGCCAACAGGGAAGGACCACTTCGATCCAAATCCTCCTCGAAGTCCCCGCCATGGCAGAAGCCTGCACCAGCAGGAACACTTGAACACGAACAGCATAACGATTGTTCAAAAAAGAAAGCCTAACGAACGAACGAGGTCTCGGAGAAGAGCGTGAGAAGACGTGGGGAATAATTACCGAAAAGTCCCACGCATTCGATGCAGTAACCAAAATGGGGGAAAGCGCTGAGCAGGCAGCCTTCCCACCTTCGTGCGCACTTGGCCGACGCTGTTGATGACGCATGTTCTGCGAAGTCGAACAAAGCAAAAGCTGACCGGGCGTTTAATGCTGACGCCAGCGTATGTGCAGACGCCTCAAACAAATCCTTCTTCCAAAGCTTCCAGCGCCTTTCTGATGACGTGCGGACATCCTGGGAAAGCCTATCGAAAAAAGATTTCGTGCAAGCCAATGAGAATGGAGGCCCGCCCTCCCTCCATGAGGCACACTTGTGCCAGCCAATGAAAGCGCTTCATTGCCTCTATTGCAACAAAACTCCCGTTCTTGGCCGCCCGCGTTAGCTCTTCAATTGCAAATGAGTGGGGAGCAAATAGTCTCCGTGGTCATAAGCCGCGGAGGCTTTTCGGGGCGGGGTCGCTGCGGAGTTGCACACGAAGAGGTAAGTGGGGAGCGGCCCAGGGTGAGGGAAATATTGCGGGATAATCCTGTTTTAGGAATGGGAGCCATGCAAAGTTCTTGCCCAAACCAGGATATTTCCTTTCATCAACCCAGTATATTTGTACAGTGGAACCTCGGTTTTCGCCAGTAATCCATCTGGCGACGCTTGGTAGAAACCGAAACCGGCAAAAACCAAAGCTATGCCATTTGTGCATGTGCTACGCCGACGGCGTAGCAAATTTACGCAAAAAGCGTAAATTTACACAAACGATGTAGCCAAAAAAGGAGGTGCCTGGCGAAAGCCAAGGCAAAAAAATGGCCAGGGATGACCAGATAAAACCGAAACTGGCGAAAACCAAAGGGGGCGATTACCGAGGTTCCACAGTACTGTGAGGAATTGACCTGAGAGAAGAAGTGCTGAAAATTGGAGTATCTCCTATAGGTAGCAAAGCATGGGCAGAAAAAGAAAAAAACAGATCAGCTGGGGGCCAAACCTGATGGAAACCACACATGCAGAAAAGGCCTTTCTCATAAATATTTTCAATTGTTAGCTACCTTGGAAGCCCTTGTGAGTTCACAAAGTTGGCCTATAACTTTTTAAAAATAATAATAAAGATTTACTTTATGAGCTATGCATCCCCATGTGGTCTAACATAGATATAACCACAGGGGAAAGCAGCTATTGAAAAAATGACATTTCCTGTGGGCTTTTATGATCAGTGACATACTAATTCTATTGAAATTGCCATGCTGAATTATGATGCTCTGTTCCTGGGTTATTTTCTGGGCATCATCCAGATCAAAACAGCTGAAGCCTAAAAAGATGTCACGTGCAGCACTTCAGCGAGACAAATGGCACAGAGTGACAGCATCTCACTTTATTCTTTTAGTAGCGTTACATCTGCTTTCACTTTCACAGCGAAAAGCTGAGTGTTAAGTACTGGTTGTAAAGCAGAGGCAGTTTAGCTTATCACTTGAATTAAGCTGTGTGAAATTACACATGTTCCATTTATGTTCAAAAAGCAGGTGGGGAGATGTACTTAAAGGGCTACTGCGGAGGCACAAGACTGTTAAAGAGTGTGGTTAAAACCAATTTGGCCACTGTGCTCACTGCCAGCTACTGTTTACTCTAATTTTGTTTATGAACTTTAGATAGCACAATGTGTGCACCCACCCAAGACTTCATCATAAGCACATATAACAATTCAGAACTGCACAGCAAAGTTTTCTAAGATCATTTGAGCCATGACATAGCTCTTGGTGTAGATGAGAAAGTATCTTACAGTAACTTTACTGAAGTGGTGTACGGGGCCTTGAGGATGGGACAGGCCTCAATAAGCCCACACCACCAGGCAGCAAGGAGAGATCCATCTAGCGGCCCATGCCTAAATGGCTCCCCTTCTGCACCAATTATTGTACTAAGATCATTTGATTGCCAAATATTCCTCTATTTCAAGTGTCTGTATTTACATTGCATTTATTGATCTTAAAATGGCTTCTGACTCAGTTTCTAGACCCATTTTGTGGGACAATTTAGCAATCTGTAGTATGGACAGGAGATTATTATACCTGAGCCCTTTACAATTATACTTATTTATTTTATTTTATTTTATTCATTCATTTATTCATTCATTCATTCATTCATTCTTTGGACTTTTATACCACCCTATCCCCGAAGGGCTACTTCAATTAAAGTGAGATATAATCCCCAAGGTCATATGACTGAGATAATAAGTACTAGTAAAGGAGTGAAGCAAGGTTGTATTTTAGTATCTTTAATATTTAATTGTTATATTAATGACCTTGTTGATCACATGAGAAATTTGGACTTTCAACCACCTAAAATCACTGACAAACACATCCCTCTTTTGCTTTATGCAGATGATTCCATAATAATGCCCCAGCTCCCTCCCCTTTGCTTTCTATGGGTCCCTAACATCGTCGGGACCCATTATTCTCTCTTTATTTCTTTTTAGGAGGGTCATGTAAGGGTTTCGTGGGATGCTGTTTTAGGTTAAAATTGCTGTTTATATTGTATTTATGTTTTTATATATAATGTTTTTATACATGATGTTTATTTTGTGCACCGCCCTGAGCCCTTCAGGGATAGGGCGGTATATTAAATCTAATAAATAAACAAACAAACAAACAAACAAACAAACAAACTCCTGTTGGTTTGAAGAGCGCTCTTGATATTTTTGCACTTTTACTGTTGCACAAATCCCCTGAAAATTAACTACCGGTATAATAAGACAAAAATAATGGCTGCTCCAAAAGCAATAAAAATCAGTCTTGGTAAATTCATTCAGTACAATTGAAGCAGGTTAACTCCTATAAATATTTTGGAGTTAGTTTCCAAGCGGAAGTTCAGAAGAATGCTAATTCAGCCTATGTTTCTTCTAAGACCCTATTAAGTGATGGAGCAATACAAATATTATTATTTTTGGACCAATGGAGGATGTAATACTGAAGCTGCAATTAAATTATTTATTGAAAAACCTTTGGGCCAAATTCTTTACAGGGGTATGTTTTGTATTTCTATTAACAATCTAAGCATAGAGAGAATACAATCTAAATTTTTGAAATCAATTTTTCGTGCACCCCCAATAATCTCCAAAGCTGTTACTAGACTAACGCAGGTATGCTCCCAGTAGAGGCCAGAGTATGGTTGGAGTCCTCATTATATTGGCTAGGAATGCATAAGTCCACTAATGGATTAATTTGTCTCTTATTACTAGACCAATATGTTTCCCCATGAGGAAAACTAGTTGAGTCCAAATTGATATATTATGGTATTTCTACCCACATGCTAATAATGATGGATTATGCACAGACAAAGGAGATACTTAGACAATCCTGACTGTTGAAAGACAGCACAACGTGAATATAATTAAAGAATTTCAGTATCAAAGTGATAGATTTTATAACTACTTCAGTCATATATTTTAATACTAAATGCTATTAGTATTTGAGAGTAGTTATTGGTTTTACACAAAATGGTTTTAAAGTTTTAATGGACTGTTAAATTTATTTCCCAGTTCTTAAGTCACCTATTATATGTGAATAAGATCTCCTCAGAACACTTAATTATTTGTTATATACTGGATTTTGCATTGGTTTATTCTAAACATTATGGATGGTCTATGACTGCAATAAATAAACTTATTCTATCACAACTTGCTGCTCTAATCAACTTGCTTCTATCAACTTGCTGCTTTAATTCCCCCAGCCCTGGACTCAGGGAATGGTATGTGCTGACAAGTGACAAGATCCACCCCCTATGATGCACCTCAACTTCCTACCTAGGCCAATAATCAATAAAACCAGGCTGTGGCCAATTTCATACCACATGAATATTGTGCAGCCTGAACCACATTACTCCGTATGGCCTGTGGAGGACACTCCGATCCTCCAATAAAATCCTTCTAGTGGTCCCTAGCCTCAGGGATGTGTGATTGGCCTCAATCAGAGCCAGGACTTTTTCTGCCCTGACTCCAGGTTAGTGGTACTCTCTGCCATCTGACACCAGGATCTTCCACAGTTCTACAGGGCGTGTAAGACAAGGATGTTCAGTAAGGCCTTTGGTTGAGGCTACTTGTGTGTCCCAATATTGTCAGCTGGCCTCCCTACAACAATCAACACAAGGTTATTATTTGTTGCCCCTTCTTGACTCAGCCCATGCTCAGATAGTTTAAAGGAGAGTTACACCTGAGCTGGGCTGGATGGTTTTCATAAGCTCAAATTTGTTTATTGTCATCTTGTGTATTAATGTGTTTTAATTGATAGGTATAGTGCAGTGGTGGCGAACCTTTGGCACTCCAGATGTTGTGGACTACAATTCCCATCAGCCCCTGCTAGCATGACCAATTGGCCTTGCTGGCAGGGGCTGATGGGAATTGTAGTCCATAACATCTGGAGTGCCAAAGGTTCGCCACCACTGGTATAGTGCATCTATGTATTAGTAAGAGGGTTTTAATTGTTTGTATACTGCCCTGAACCCAACTTTGGTTGAGGAAGGTGGGCTATAAATTTAATATCATCATCTACAACCAGTAACCCCTGTCTTCCCTTCAGCCAGCAAATTACAATAACTAATCATAAGTTCCATCATTTAGTTTCATATTCAGGCCATGTGTTAATAAAGTATGGTACCTAAGCAACTAAACAATTGATTCGACAGGCACACATTGTCACCAAAGAACAAGTCTCAACACAAAATGTCAAACTTTTTTTCCTTTTTAAGAATGTGATTTTTAAGTTGGAACAAGAGCGGTGGTATCAGTCATGGTGGCAAAGGGGACCAGCAGCTGTAGGCTTGGAAAAGCAGGAGCATGTGGTCATGTATATAGTTCCTTTTACCCACAGTTGAACATGTCCAAGCTGTTCAGATTCAGATGAACAGCTCATCAACATCCATCTCCCATGATCTCTATACGCAAGGATGTGAACTAAACTGGCAAGTAATTGAGCATCTTTTTTTTCAATCTGTATGCATGCATTTTAGTGAGAATATATGAAACTAGTTTCCTAATTAATAAAATGTATAAAGTTGGTGGAATGTGGAATGGTATAGCATAACCTGATCGCATTAGATGTCAGAAGCTAAGCTGGGTTGGTATTTGTATAGGAGACCACCAAGGAAGACTTTGCAGAGGAAGGCAATGGCAAACTACCTCTGCTTAATCACTTGCCTTGAAAACCCTGTGGGGTCACCATAATCTGCTGCTTGATGGCACTTCACACACGCTCAAACAAAATTGCCATACAAATAACCCCAAACTTGTGACTGTAGCGAGTGTGTTGTGAATCCTAACAGCATCTTTTGTTTTCTGTAGAAGGTAACCCTAAAAGGTTTTTAAAAATGGATCTGAAAGAAGAATAAATAAGAATACCATGGGTACATTTAGTTATTACAAACACTTGCCTCCTCAGATGTCTCCAACTTTGCCTTGATCTAATTGAGCTACACATATTCTAATGCAGACACACACAAGTGTCCCCAACTGCTGAGAAATCAAATCCTCAGAGAGATTTGTGCTGCCTTCTTCAGCATCCTAGACATTCAGCCTGCACAGCCAACAAATGGTTTAATTACCTCTGCCTCTCCATTATCCCGCTCCTGAGTCCCCTTCCCTAGGACACAATGTTATGCAAACACAGTATTTTATATTATGGAGTTTGATTGCAAAGAATTCCAGTGCTGCTGCCTGAATAGAATATTATGTATGAGGCTTCTCTGTGGCAAAACAGATGATCATCAAAACTGCAGTATCTTATACATTATATGAGATAAATGATTTTTGTGAACAAGGTGTTTTCTGGCCTATTGTAACATACTGAAGCCCAAACATACAACCCTGAATTCATTATATTGAGAATTTTTATAGTGTCCACAATTGTAATAAGAGAAATTCATACATATGTCTGTTTCCCTACCCTTCAGTTAATGCATAGACTGAAAACCCACTCAAACATCAGTGTTGAAAAACAGATCCTTCTGTAAGGATTTTTTGGAACTGGGTTTCTTTTTAAAAAAAAATCTGTGCTACATGGTGTGCTTGATTTATTAAAATTGTTGGTACAATTCTATTTTTGTTTGTTGTCCCCTCCCCCTTGAGCACCAATATATGGGAGGAAAAAAGGCTTACAGTTTTTTTAAAATCAATGTATCTATTTCTGAACCATGATGATGATGATATGTTTTATAGGTCTGCAAAATGAAGCTAAGGACAGAACAGGGGAATTCCTCTGCAAACATAAAATCCCAGGGTTGCAGGGAAAAAAATCTGAAATCTAAAAAGGAGGATTAAAATGCCCGAAAATCACAAAAGCATTACCTATGGATTTAAGAAATGAACATCCATTGAACTCTTCGTAGCTGTTGGAGGTTATTAGGCAATCAGAACAATATTGCCAAGTGGTTGTTGTGGGTTTTCCGGGCTGAGTGGCCGCGGCCTGGTAGATCTTGTTCCTAACATTTCACCTGCATCTGTGTATCACAGAGAAAAGTCTGTTTCACACAACAAACTTCCCTCTGTGATACACCTCTGAAGATGACAGCCACAGATGCAGGTGGAGAGTTAGGAACAAGATCTACCAGACCTCAGCCACACAGCCCGGAAAACCCAAAACGACCAGTTGAATCCGGCTGTGAAAGCCTTCGACAAAATATTGCCAAGCTTTTCAAGTCTTGTGTAAAGCAAAGCATTAAAGCAGGAGTGGACTGGGAGGCCAAAGCATGTCTCATTGTGGAGTAGGATTCACTGGGGAACAGGCCCAATGGCAGCTACTGTGTAATTCACTACCCCCATAACTCAGCCTGGCCCTCCAGCATCTGCCACCATATCACTCAGGTCAACCTGGTCTGACAGTGGCCACTGTGTAACAGAGAATGACCACCGTTAAGCCTGACCACAGCTGCCATGCAGCTTGGCCAGACATTTTCTTAGAATACGCTGCCAGAAGTAGGAAAGAAGGGAAAGCTGAAGGTAGATAAAGGAATAGATAAAGGTGTGTTGGCTGGAGAGAAGGAAGCACTGGGAGGCCACCACACAGCTGGGCCAGACTTTTCTTGGGGCACAGATTGTCAGGAGGATGGGAAACTGAAGATCAAGGGCAGATAAAGGCAATTTAGATAGGAAATCTTTGGGAGATATAGGGGAAAGTGAGATGCCGCCCCCCCCCCCCAAGTCCCTGTGAATCTTCCACTTGTAAATTTCATAACACTAAAGCTACATACTGATATCAGGTTCACAAAGTCAGTAAAGTGAGGTGACTACCTAATTCCAAACACAAAATTTAGTCTCTTGACCACATGAAGTCTGCCATCTTGACCTGAATGATTGTATATTTTGCCCTGAACTCTCAATATAGAATCACCCCTAGTACCAGTTTCATGATAAGTATAGTATCTAAAACAGCTAGGCCCCTTCCGCACATGCAGAACAATGCACTTTCAATTCACTTTGCAGCTCTGTGGAATAGCAAAATCCACTTGCAATTGTGAAAATGGATTGAAAGTAAATTATTCTGCATGTGCAGAAGGGGCCCTAGAGAAGTAGCATACTTTTCTTTTAACAATCAAATCTCCAACCAGATTTTCCTTGCCACGTTTATTCCTAGAAACTGGTTACACATATACATTCCCTGCATATTCTTGGTGCTGAAAGCCATTTGCTGCCCTATTTCATCAATAACATTTCCATCTTCAAATGAACTTTATGGTCTGTCATGGGTATTTATATATAAATCCATTCATGACCCAAAAATGTCTCACTGAATGCCACAGTTTAATGCAGCAACATTTCTGAGGGAGGAAAACCATTTGTGGTCTAACAAAGTCAGCACCTTTTTCATACCACAATGTATATTTGAGACAACTAGCAAAAGTCAGGCAAATTTCTCCACAGTGACAATGAGAAATTCTGAAGCATACTTTCTCAGAAATCATTTAAAAGGCTGGTGAGACATATTTTGTTGATGGTGGAAAAAATATACAGACAGGATCCAAAGCCATTTAAAATGCCATTCTTTCTCCTCAGCTTCTTCGATTCTCATTATACTGCTGCTGAAAGAAAGAATATGGAAACTATTTCAGGAGGGATACATTTACCGTAACCATATTAGTAGCAATGCTGGCTCTACATTTTAAAAAACCTCTGTGCCCTATAAACAGGCATCACTTTAATGAGGTAACCTTATTTAATCCTCTCAGGCAACAACTTTTGCAGGGTAACAGCCATGTATTCTGCTTGCCACCAGCCAGCCAGCAACCCACCTGCAGCTTGCCTACCTGCCTGATTCTAGTCAGGAGGTAGGATATCCAATCTCCAAGAGGTAGGATATCCAATCTCCAAGAGAGGCCAGGAGTTCTCCTGGAATTATAGCTAATCTCAAGGCTACAGAGATCAGTTCCTCTGTGGGGAAAATGGCAGCTTCAGAGGGTAGTTTTGATAGCATTACATTTCCCCTCACCAAATTCTGCCATCCCCATGCCCTCAAATTCCCAGAATTTTTCAACTCAGAATTGGCAACTCTAGCTGGAGGAGATAATTCTCTGTACTTCATCACTCCCCCAGTGCAAAAAGCCATGCAGGTCAACTTCTGAATTCTCACAAGATTCCCGGGCTGCAGACGCTTGCAAGTGAACAGCCAGGTAAGAGGCACTTTATTCAGCTGTGCTTTCCTTTTTTTTATTTCATGGCTTACATCTGCATAGCCACACAGGTGCAGATGGTCGTATTGTGGTATCATCAGCATGGCTGTGGGGGTTCATTTGTGCATGCCTGCATAGCTTCACATCAGTGAGAGGTAAATAAAAAATAGACACACCTCCGTTCGAAGGCACAACAGCAACCAGCATTGTTTCCATGAGCTCCAATTGCTGCCTGCATGGATGCATGCAAATGCGAAAACAGGAAAGCGGGTTACTTTATCCCAACTGCAACCTGCTATACATTTGCTGTGCAGAAAGGGGCTCAGAGCATCAACTAGAAAAGCATAGTCTTTTCTCCTTTGTAAGACTTTCAAGGGTATTTCTTTAATCATGATGACATCTTTTTCCTCCATCCTCAGTGGTGATATCCAATGAAACTAGGATGTGACCAGCAGTTTCTTTTGCAAAGAAGATAACAATACCTTTGTTTTGTCCCCATGGTCTTGAATTTTTTGAGTTAACTCCGATGCCTTTTTCAATCTTTGCAACTATCTCTTCATCTTCCATCTTTAAAAAATTGGCCAGTGATCAATTTTATTTTTAAGGTTTTCTCTTGAAGAATTCTGTTTTTCTGGTATCTGTTTCAGACTTAAGACCTTCTCTCTGGTCTGATATTCAAGACGAAGTATCGCCTGATCATGAGCTTTAAGTTCCAGCTGTATGGAGTTAGTACTTTTTTCAAATCTTTGACCTCTTCCTTTGTTGTTATTAAGTCTTCTTCCAGCTGTACCATTTTTTAAGATCAGACTTTATTTCTTTAAACTCCTTCAAAGGTTCAGCCATTGTTGCTGGTACATTTCCCAATTCTTTGCTTGGAATATTTTCAATATTGCTTTTTAGACAGTCTATTGCAAACTGCAGAATTTGTGTATTAGTGGATATAGCTTTCACGTTTCCAGTTAGCTCCATTCTCTTTAACAAAGCTAAACAGTTTCTAAATCCATTATATCTCTAATGTCCCTAGCCCATTAGGTGGCACTATGCAACAGTCACCCACAATCAGCAGTAAACTATGGAACCACTCTTGCCTCCCTCTCTTATGGAATGACATGTTCAAATTAGCATTTCTTTTCTGGTCTTACTCTGGCAAACTGCCAGCTTGAGAAACCATCATATCAGTTTTATTACACAGTTACAGAGCAGCACTCTATCTCCAATGTCTTCAGTTCAAGGAATCTCCCTTAGGTTAGTCTATTTTATGTTTATTTATTTACCTTTCAAGTTTTCCCCATCTTCCATACCTTTCAGGGAATACTTCTGATTCTTTCTGGGATTATCTGCAACAGGTTTTAGGCATCTCTTTTAATTTTCTTTTTTATTCCACCAATAAGTAGTATGCACAGCTTGGATGTAGTCCTCCTAAAGGGGGGGGGGGTCTAGCTGGGAATGATAGTAATGACATAAGCTCTGACTTCTCCACCACTATTGGTCTCCACAGTTTGAGTTTCCATGTGCTCCCAGACAGGGGAGATTGTCTCAAGAGCATATATGACTTTCTTGTGCTCTCTCTTTGCTCCAGAGAGGCATGCAGCTCTCTTTAGAACTTTAGAATGGAAACTTCAGATTTCAGAGCAAGTCTGATACTAACCATCCTACACCATTGTTCAAACGGGGTAGGGGTTTACATAGATATTTACATACAGGTAGTTTGAAACACACATACCTTCAAAGTCTGTAGGGAAGCAACTCCTACTCCAGTGACACTCTGAAATGACCTACTTCAATTTGACCACGTGATCTGCTATTTCTATTAATACAGTCTCAGACATCTTTGTACTTGAACTGAAAAACCAAAATAGCTCTTTTGCTGTGGACATGAAATCATTTTTTAATGATCAGTGGAGAAGACAGTTGTAATTTGTTGCACAACACAGCTGTTCCCTATTGCTTCCTAGAAAGGGTGACCCTGGTCCTCAGAGCAGTAGCAAGGGGGAACTGCACCCAGGGCACGTGTGTGCCCTGCGCCCCACCATGCCTTAGAACGCCCTGGAATGCCCACGCCCCTCCCAAACCACACACCACCATGCCCCCACACCAGCATGAGCCTGGTGCAAGATCACCCACCCACCCCCTGGGTACTATGCCACTGCTGGTCCTTCTGCCACTGGTATTTCCATTTCACATTGTCAGGAAAAGATGATGCAGCAAGCACTTCATAAACACTAGACAGTCACAAGACGTCATGTCTAATGACTGAAAGATTCATGAAATCAGAAATGGAAAATGGATGGAATGCCAAACAGCTGCTTCCAAGGACTTTTGCAGGACTGTCTCGTCTGTCAAATATGGTGGCCCATCCTGAGTCACAGGGAATATTTTTCCTGCATTAAGCCAATCTTCATCAAGAAAGCACTTATAGCTTCCTGTTTCCAGCAGACTCTTTACAATTTCTAAGTAAATGGCAATATCATCATTCCTGTGATGATACCTGTTAAAAGATCATCAAAAGAGTGGGAATTCAGATTATAGACTAACTGATGTTATTATATTACTCGTGATCTATTGATATAGTTTAGATTTTAGCACTATGGTTAGTTCTAGTGTAGAGTTATGATATTTTTATATTTAATATTTTATATGTCTGTTAAGATGGATATATTTGTATATAACAATGAGGTTAATGTTCAATTTATGTTTGTATATATTGCCAATGTTAATGTTCAGTTCTGATGCTCAAGACTGTGGTTGCAAGAGCTAAAAAATTAAGAATAATGTTCAAAGAGCCTATTTGTTTATTTAAATATTTATACGTTGCATATCTTCAATTTGAAAATTCAAATTGAACCAATAAAACAAACCAATAAAAAACAACATTGTGCATAAATATTGTGCAAACCACCAGTCCTTGTGGATGTTGTGTCTGACATTACAGTAGCTGGAATCATCCTGGCTAGATTGTCTTTATTATACCAACATTTCAATCTCAAAGTCAAGACAGTGATCACTTTCTGCTCCACAAAAAGGGAACACAGTCTGTCTACTTACAAAATGAATTTAAATAATGTCTGAAATTACCATACCAATCTCCCATCAGACAAGTGTAAGGCAACAACAGATAAACATTGTGATAAAGTGGCAGTGTGAAAGGGCCCTTTGCCTGCCACACTTTGCCTTTCTGGCCTCCCAGTAACCTCAGGTCATTTACCATGCTTCATCTGCTCTTCCCCCCAACTCTTGTTGCTTTGGGAAAATCTCTTCATGATGTGCTGTTGCAGTAAAGGTTCTGTAACCCTGGCAAAGCCTTCATCTGCCCAGTAAAAAGACCACCCCCAGCTACGACCTTCTATGATTTGATGTTGCTTTCAAGGCTGTAGCAGTAGCTATAAGCCAACACCCAGGACCAGTAATAAGAAACATCAAGAATGTCAGCCAAAAGAGATACGTGAGTAGCTGCTGTATATAGATGACATTTGTGTCTAATATACACTCAGTCAAGTACAGTGTCAGACCTGATGAGGTCATTTGGTTCTGACAGGGAGGCCACAAATGAAAAAATATTATGACAATGGGAATTCTGAATTTGTAATCTTTATTTTAATTAATTGACACACATTAACCCCAAAATTTCATAGCTGGAAGTTTAGATGATGAAAAGCAAGTCAACATTATAGAAAGATCTATACATTTGTGTTCACAAATTATTAGGGAAAGGCTCCATCAACAGACTTGTGATTTGTCCCAGAACTTGGTGGTGCCGAATAACTCCATGGTTAACACAGTACAGGCACAGACACTGCAGTCACACCTCACTCTCATGCCGGTAGCTTGCACATTACTTGCACAGTAGTGCATATTTGTGTAGGAAAAATATGGCACACATTTGGTGCCTAAGAAAAATTCTCCAGATTGCATGTTAAATGAGTGGTCCTCTGCATTAATGAGTTGACTTTTCTCTAATTGGCTGTAATTTGAAAAGTTTAACAGTAACGGTAACAGTAACAGTAACATTTCATTCCTATTAGATGGAGAATCTGCAAGGAATTACATGATCACTTTATTTCACCTGTATCCTCTTCCCCGAACCATTTCACCTATCTCTCCTCCTGGCAGCCCGCATTTCCCTTCCCCTGCCTCCTTCTTCCACTACTCCAATCAACCGTTATTCTATCTTCCCCCAATTTTCATATTTATTTATTGTTCACCTATTTATACTCCACCTTTCATTCTAAAACTGTTCATATTGTTTCCCTTTTCTCTGTTTTTATCTTCACAGCAACCCGGTGAGGTAGACTAGGCTGAGAAAGAGAGACTGAACTAAGGTGGCCAGTAAGTTTCCATAGCAGTGTGGGGATTCCCAAACTTGGATCTTGCAAATCCCTGTCAGACACTCTACCTGATGTACCACACCCGGTCTCAGCTTTCCCTCCTTTCTTTTCCCTGGCAGCCTCATCCTGGGAGAAGTCTGATCAAGCTGCCAAAGTTGTGCAATAGTAAGTTGTTCAGGTGAGTTGTGTGGTTGTCACTGCTGGACCCAGCCAAGTCACATGAATTGTGTGGAGACTGCCCCTGGGCCCAGTACATACAGGCATCCAGTTGCAGCCACCACTGTACCTGTATTGCATAAATTACATGGTAGCAAGTTTCCCTGGAGGCTTATGCCAGACCTGGCCTCCTCTAGGATATAAGGGAAGGGACTATGAGTGAACTGCAAGACCAAAATATGCCTAGAAAAGACCCTTTTTGCTGAAAAAAGTCCAAGATTGAAAATTGGCAATACTGTTGTGATTGCCTAGCAATGTCCATTAAGGACATGTTTATCTTAAACACACAGGCAGTGCCTCCAGTATTGGGGGGGGGGGGGTTCCAGCTTAGTGTTTTCTCAAGTTTGTAAAAATGTTTGTTCATGGTCCCAGTCTCTGGATTGAAGAATCCACCAATAGAGCTATATTGAGAATTAAATATATTGACAAGCAAGGAATGTGCAAAGACTTATGAGGGGACATCTCTTTTTCCTTACCCCATTATTTTCTCTTTTTTTCCTGAAAGCCTCCATACTCTTCCCCTTTTTTTACTATCTTCTCTCCCCCCACCCATTTTCATCTTTCCCACCTTCCCTCCCCCTGGCAGCTTCTCCCCCTTGGCTGAGTTGCATGGTATTAGTTGCCAGACCTGACTAGGTTCAGTGGCACAGTGCCAGCCAGGCTGGCCAGACCAATTGAATGGTGAAAAACTTGCAAGGGCTTGCAGGTGACACCTCGCTTGCCACTGTAGCCCTCTTCTGACATAATTTTCTCTTTCCCTAGAGCCTCCAGATCCTCATTTTTTTCTGCTTTCTTCACTCCTTTCCTATTTGATACCCACCAACTTATTTCCATCTTCATCTATATTTATTATTTATTTACTTTGTTGAATTAGATACAGATAGAAACAGATAACCTTGAATGGCATAAATTACAAAGATTAAAATAAAATCCAAAAATTAAAAGATAAAGTGCAAAACAAAATTAAGTTTGCTTGTTTATGACCATGCACAGTGACGTAGGTATACGTCAGGTATCCTGGTACCCAGGAGCAAGTCCAGTTCTGTCTGCAGCGGCAGAGCCCTGTTAAGCTAAGCTGAAAAGTGAGGGGGAAGGGGAAGAAGGGATTCCTCCCCACAAGTTTCATGGGCCCCTACTTAAAGAGTGTGAGTGTCCCCTCTGCTGGTCACCCCTACTGGGTAGGTCACCTTGGCCTCACAGGAGCTCAGCTACCCTTCTGGCACAAGCAGTACACGTGTGAGACTTCCATTCATAAGATCTTTCCTTCTGTCAGGTAGTTAACAGCACTCGTGCAGACTTGAGGCCTTGCACCACATCAGCTTCCTCCCTCTTTTTCTGCATCCCTTTTATCCCTCTTAAAAGATTCCCTCCCTCCTGGAAGTTCTCTGGTGAAGCCTCCTAGGGCCTGGCAAGCTCTCTATCTTGCCCTGCAGGTTTGAGACTGGCTCTTCAGCCTTCCTGGCCCTATTCCTTGCTGGGGTAGTTCCTGGCTGTGGAAGTTCTGACTCCTCCCCACTTTCTAAGGCTGCTGAACACAGCTTGGCAAGAGCTGTGTTGCGCCTACCCTATTCCCTGGAACTGCTGTGGCTTACTCTTGTGGCTCCAGCTCTCCTGCCATGTCTCTGCTGTTTCTTCTTGCTGCTGAGTTCCTGGAAGCCCCTGTTTACTTTAGTAAGTCCAGGGGCAGTGCTGTTGGTTGAGGGATGCTCCAGAATCCCTGGGTGGGCAATTGTGAAAAGGAGGGGGGTGGAACAGATAGCCTAGTGCTGGGAGGCAGTCCTGGTCCTGGACAATAATACATTGGTAGTGCTGAAGTTCCTATTTGATACTAACAAATGCATACTTAAACTGATTTAACTAGTCATTCTTCTCCTTGTAGAACTCTGGGGATTAAAATGGGACTAAGGATCTCGAACAGAATTCTCAGTCCTGGATGACTCAATATCATATTATTGGACCTAAGCAAATAAGTTTTACCAGGGGAAAATCAATATTAGATCATTCCTTGCTTCTCTCGCATCTTGTCAACAAATACTCTAGAAGTCCAAGAAGCAAACTTTATGCCACCTTCATTGATTTGAAGGTGGCTTTTGATACAGTTTCTAGAGAGCATCTTTGGACCAAACTTGCTACTCGAGGAATAGACAATAAACTCCTTTATCTAATAAGGCAACTTTACACTGGTACAAGTTGTAGAGTTAAGTGTTCACAAGAAGGTCTTATGACCGATTTCATTCCAACTTACAAAGGTGTTAGGCAAGGCTGTGTGTTAGCCCCAACCCTTTTCAATCTTTTTTTTTGAGCGATTTACCTTCGGCTCTCTTGGGAATTAACAGCCATGCCCCTAAACTGGGTACAAGGCACATACCAATTATTTTATATGCAGATGACAGTGTTCTTTTATCCCGATCAAGAGTTGGGCTCACTCAACTCTTGAACCAATGTGGGGAGTATTGTAAAGATAATAGACTAGCTATTAACCATCAAAAGACCAAGGATGTGGTCTTCGCTAAACATCACAAAAAACATAATTGGTCTGTCAGTAATGTTCCAGTTGAGCAGGTCAACTGATATGAATATCTCAGAATCCTCTTTTCTTACAACCTCTCCTGGTTACCTCACAAAAAAGCTGCTATTGCAGCTGCTACCAACAATTATTCTGCTATTGTACGTTTTTTCTATGGAAAGGGCCATTGTTCCAGCAGCATTAAAAACTTTACACAAAGACAGAAGCGCAATTACTATATGGAATTCCCATCTGGTTACAAGCGGTTGATGATTCCTGAATTCAGTTCAATCTAAATTTTTCCATAAAATTCTGAACTTTGTCCCCTTTGTGGCCCTCTGCTTGGAACTAGGTCGAAATTAATTAGTTTATAAGGCCTAGTTGAGTCCTTTTAACTTCTGGCTCTGTTTGCATTTTTCACAAAACGAGCATTCTCTAGTTTACCTATTTCTATCTGACACCCAGACTAATCCATGGTTTTCTTTAATTGAAAGAAAGATTGAATTACTTGGTTTATCTCTCGATTATCTTTACCCTTTATCTAGTCTAGAGTCTTATAATTTATTAAGACAAAAATTCTTAGAAAGAGAATGGACTGATTTGACTAGGGCTGCTAGGAAGACCTGTTCACCTTTCAGTTCCTTTTCATTAAAATAGGATGGCTCATTACTTGCATCTTTTAACAAATTCCAACCAGAGAAGAGCACCCACACTTGCTCGCGTCAATGTTTTTCCCTCTGCTACATTATGTGGCAGATTTAATACTATAGAAATGAGCAAAATTACATTGTCCTCTTGTAATGAGGACAAATTAAAACTTTGATTCATCAATTATTCTGTTGCCCTGAGACTGAAAAAAATCAGACTAAAATATTCCAATGTTTTCTCTGATACTTAATGAAATGTTTGTTTCGTGCAGACTTCTTTTCCTGTTGGATAACTCTGATCTCACAACTTGTGAATTGGTAGTTCACTTTTTATTAGAAGTTTTGTATAGCCAATAGTATTTTATGTTATGCATTATGCATCGGATAGAAAAACTCGGAAGCGTATGACAACACACCATGCCTTACACCCACACAGTGATACTGATAGATTATACCTTCCCCGGAGATCTGGTGGCAGAGGCTTACTGCAAGTAAAGCAAACAGTGGAAAAGGAGAAGCATGCGCTGGCCGATTATGTGAATGAAAGCCAAGAACAGGCATTGATTGAAGTGAGGAACAGACATTTGCTGAAGACCCAGAAAACCAAACACGAATACAGAAAGAATGTGATTAAAATGAGGACTGAAACCTGGCACAACAAAGCACTGCACAGTCAATTTCTGGAGAAGATCAAGGACAAGGTGGACAACAAAAAGACCTGGCGATGGTTAACAACCAGAACTTGGTCATTATATTGGAAAAATGTTTATTCTTTTACACTGTGCACAAAACTAAGAGAAAGTAGTATAAAAATATTTTTTCTGATGGTATTTAACACCTCAGAAATTATCAAAAATATATAAAAACTACTTACCGGAATGTTGGAAAAGTGGAGAGAAGGTTGGTACGTTCATACATGCATGGTGGACCTGTAAAAGAGTGAAAAAAAAATTGGTTGAAAATCCACAAACAAACACAAAAAGTGTTAAATTTGGAATTTAATCTGAACATGGAAGCTTACCTATTGAGTCCCATCCTTACTAATATGTTCTTCTCACCAAATAATTTAAGATTATTTTTCTATTTAACTATGGTAGCAAGAATACTTTTGGCATCAAACTGGAGGACATCAACAATTCCATCTGTTGAAGATTGGGTTTATAAAGTCCAAGAACTTAGTACTGCAGTCCTAATATCGCAACATCTTAACTTCAGAAATAATGATATCTCAATGAATTTACATGTAACTAAATGGGAAAAGTGGGGTTTATATATAAGGAATAGATATAATATTAAGGCCAGTTAACTAATATCCTTCCCATTACTGCTATATATATTAGTAGCGGGGCCCAGCCACGCGTTGCTGTGGCAATTGTCCTTCTCATCATAGTCCGCAACCCACACAGATGTCCATGCAGGTTCAATGATCCCTAGCATAGCCTTTTGGGAGCAGCAGTGGTGTAGTGGCTAAGAGCAGGTGCACTCTGATCTGGAGGAACCGGGTTTGATTCCCTGCTCTGCAGCTTGAGTTTTAGAGGCTTATCTGGGGAATTCAGATTAGTCTGTGCACTCCCACACACACCAGCTGTGTGACCTTGCACTAGTCACAGCTTTTCAGAGCTCTCTCAGCCCCACCCACCTCACAGGTGTTTGTTGTGAGGGTGAAGGGCAAGGAGGTTGTAAGCCCCTTTGAGTCTCCTACAAGAGTGAAAGGGGGGATAAAAATCCAAACTACGATTACTACTACTACTACTACTACTACTACTACTACTACTTCTTCTTCTTCTTCTTCTTCTTCTTCTTCTTCTTCTTCTTCTTCTGTCGGGGTGGTCAAATGGAATCCCTCTTTCCCTTTTCAATTCACATTATTACCTGGTGCTGGCTTGGTTTTTAGTATAAGGTAACCCTTTCCATTCCACAACGGAACTGTCCAGAGTGCGAATCCCGCTGTCCATGAGGCTGGTTGACACGCACAGTCCTGGCTTGGGTAAGGCAGAACTGGGGCAAGGAGGCTATCCCAATCAGGCAGCAGAGGCAGGGTGGTGAGGCTCTCAGATCGAGGCCAGCTCCCTGGGTTTTTAAAGGGCCACGTGCAAAAGAAGCAGAGCCAGTAGTGTTGGTTCGCCCCCACCCCGTGGATTTTCTTAGAAGAAAAAGGCAAACTCCAGCTTGCTTTTAGTAAAAGAGAGCTGTGGAGAATATGGGTGAGGAAGTGGGTAAGTGGTGGTTGGATGTGAGGGAGGGCAGAGTGAGGTGTGTGAGGGTGAAGTGGATGTGCATGAGAGTATGTGTGTTGTGTGGTAGTATTGGGTGAGGCACAGAGAGTGAAAGTTACCTGCATGTGTGTAGGGGGGAACCCCACTGATGTCTCACATGGCAAAGTGTGTATGTGTTTCACTTCCTCTCGTATTACCTACCAGTATTACCTATTTACTGTTTTCACTGCTCATCTCTGGCCATCTCTGCAAACATTCTAGGGGCATACCAAGGCCTCAGGCCACAGACAGGCTGCACAAACATTCTAAGGGTGAGAGTTAAACAGAGCCAGCTTCATGGCCTGGTGCACCAGGAAAAAGACATTTTACCTGGCTCAGGTATGGACTTTTGGCAATTTGAAGGTCTGATTACCTGCCCGCAACAGGGAGGGACGTCATGTGAAAATTTGGGGGCGATCCGTCCAGCTGTTTCGGCATTAGGGAGTCACCAACAAACGGATGGTTAGCTTTTTATATATATAGATTATCATGATTAGAATGAATAAGTGTAAAAGTGAGCTTAGATTCTGTTTTGTTTGCCCTATCACAACTTCTGATTGAATTAATATTAGGCGATGGAGGGAAGTCATCCTATATGTTATTTGTGTAATAATATAGTGTGTAATTCTATTAATACATGTGGTGTAATTGTTATAAATTTTGTAGGTATTGTATGTTAGGTAGAGTTGGTTTTATATGTGGGATCAGATCAATAGTAATTACCAAGGAATTTATAGTGATTGTTATATTATGATTTTGTGATCTGTTCAAAATTTGTTTGTTTATTTGTTTATTGCAATAATTATAAATAAACTACTTTTAAAAAAACTGGAACTCTGAAAAAGGAAACTAAATCCCTAATTTTAGCAGCTCAAGAGCAAGCCATTAGAACAAATTTGATCAAGGCCAGAATAAAAAAATCCTTGGATGATGCAAAGTGCAGATTGTGCAAAGAAGCTGACGAAACTGTAGATCATGTCCTCAGCTGCTGCAAAAAGATTGCCCAGACTGAGTACAAAAAAAGACACAACTCAGTGGCCAAGATGATCCACTGGAATTTATGCAAGAATTACAACATAAGAACAGCTAAGAACTGGTGGGAACATTGTCCAGATTAAGTAATGGAAAATGAGAGGATCACAAGATCCTGTGAGACTTTCGAATCCAAACGGACAAAGTGTTGAAACACAATACACCAGACATCACTGTGATCGAGTACAAGAAAGTGACCATCATCGACATAGCAGTACCCGGTGATAGCAGGGTCATTGAAAAAGAACACAAGAAGGTCACTAGATACCACGATTTGAAAATCGAGCTTCAACATCTATGGCACAAACCAGCTGTCAGCCTCAAAGAACTGATGGAAGTTGTTTGACCATACTGGCATACTGAGGAAGACGCACGAAAAACGTTCTATACGCGTGAGACGTTTCTATGTAGAACCTACAGAATTGATACATGGACTATATGGAACTGAAGTTTTGTTTCTGAATAGAGAATTGAATGGACTAAGTGATTATTTATGTTTAGTTATAAGAGTTGGAAGACTTATGCTGTATTTTTAAGAACCTTGTCAGAGAAATAAGGAAATGTAAATACAAATAGAAGTGTTGAGTTGTTCAATTATATATAAGATTAATATATAAGATTAGACACAGCCAGAGTGCAACGTGTGTATTTTTGAGTTTATTTGGACAAATCAGCTGAGGTCATTCCAGTAGTAATCGGCACGCTGGGCGCCATCCCAAAAACACTAGGGCAGCACTTGAAACATCTTCGAATTGACAAAATTAACATCTGTCAAATTCAGAAGGCAGCCCTGCTGGGATCCGCACAAATAGTACGCTGATATATTACAACTTTCTAGGCCTCTGGTTGAGGCTCAAATTGTAATGAAAGGCAACAACCAGCTCAAAATCGGGCAGCTGTGAAATCAATAACAACAACAACAACAACAACAACAACAACAACAACAACAACACGAATGCTACGCCGATACATTACAACTTCCTAGGCCTCTGGGTGAGGCTCGAATTGTAATGAAGGCCAACAACCAGCTAAAGATCTGGCAGCTGTGAAATCTACTACTACTACTACTACTACTACTACTACTACTACTACTACAACAACAACAACAACAATGTATTGTCGAAGGCTTTCACAGCCGGAATCACTGGGGTGCTGTGTGGTTTCCGGGCTGTATGGCCGTGTTCTAGCAGCATTCTCTCCTGACGTTTCGCCTGCATCTGTGGCTGGCATCTTCAGAGGATCTGATGTTGGGAAAGCAAGTGGAGTATATATCTGTTGGAGTGTCCAGGGTGGGTGGAGAAACCTTGTCTGTGAGTAACAAAGAAGGCAACCAGGTCAATAGTTGAGGGCATCTGAATAGAAGTATGAGTAACAATGAAGACTATAGCATGGGCGTAACACTGGAGATAGAAGTATCCTGGCCTTTGTTTCTTTGCTGCTAGAACATGGCCATACAGCCCAGAAACCACACAGCACCCTAATAATAATAATAATAATAATAATAATAATAATAATAATAATAATAATAATAATAATAATAATAATAATAATATGGGTTTGTTGTTTATATGACTTCTCAGGCAATGATCATTCATTGCTTAAGTAATGAAAAGTAAAACAAAATTTCCCATTCATTTGTATCATTATTATAATGAAGACAAACAAGAAAATGGATAATATTGGTTAATATTTTTTGAGATTAGTTATTTTGATGTTTGGCTTTCTGGCTTCAAGCAGAGTGCAACCTGGGTGGGGAAAGGCCTCCAACATGTGACATTTGTTCATAATACCCAGGCCAACATAGTGGGTCACACTGCTGTGAAACAGAAATAGTACAACATGGAAAGAAGTCAGGGGATTCTAGGAAGATAATAATGTCCTAACTATTTGTATCCTTGAACTTCAGTAACCAGCCCTGTAAGACTGGGTACCATGACAAAAAGACTCCCAATAAATCAAAGTAGTTAACAGGCAAATTGCAGAAGTAGCTCCGTATTAGATCTTAATGCAACTCGTACAACGTGTTCATTTTTCAAATTGGCTTTTCCTTTGCTGGAGAAAAGTGTGTGTTGTTGCAGCTTTGGTTGCCTAATTTTAACTTCTAATATGATTTGCTTAACCACTGAGATCCAGATTCAGGCCAGAAATAGGAAGCAAAGTGATGGTCATGTGCTTGACAAGGTTCTGGGCTGTGTGCCAAAACACATTTGAGATGGATGGAATTTCTTGCCCCTGTGAAAATGCAGTGCTAAATCTTCCTCCATCTCTCCTCCTCTTTATGCACAAGTGGATCTCTCTAGCGTACTGAACTGTCATCTGAAACTAACAAGGAGGATGTGTCTCCCAGCAATCTGAGCTACGGTCGAAAGTTCATGACTTACCCAGCCCTATGACAACATGTATCAAGATTTCTGGAATGGTTAGAAAAATATTTGAATGTCATTCACCTTGCTATGCTATTTCACTGATAAACTCTAAAAATGCATGGTGTGTGGCCTTAAAATTCCTTGACATCCTCAACAGTGTGACGATGCTTCCTTTTCACACTCTGAATCATCTTTTGGCCTGAAGCATCAAAAAATCTTTTATGTTTCTCACATTCTATATTATTTATACATGAGGCCAGAACCTCTGCCATGTAAATATCACTCTTCCTTTTTTTAATAACTTTATTTATTGATTTTCAAAATTAACATTTAATACAGAGAGAAACAAATATAGTCTTATAGCTTTCATCATAATGAAGCTCTGAACACACACACACATTTTCATTTTCCTCTCTATCCCCCAATAATACTAGAAATCCCAAAAATATATAATTCCCTCTTTCTTGAGGGAATCACTCTTTCTTGACTTTCTGGTGGAGTGCAAGATCTAAACCAGATACAGAGCTTTCTACTTTTTGCTTCTGTATTTTATTTTACCCATTTATATTTTTTTTGTCTGATTATCCATTTAACACACCGTGAATTTGTCTTCACTCCAATGGAATGAGCAAGCTCAGGCACACATGAACAGAACTACCAACTCATTCAGGTGTACAATAAATTTCCTGTGAGTGGTCATATACTGGGCACATTAGAGTCCTGCACAAGCATGGATTAGGAAACTGCTTTCTAAAAAACCTAGGCCATTCTTAGTCACTTCATCACATGAGGCAGGCAAGGCACACTTTCATCTTAAACAGCAAATTTTTAAGATTCATTGGCTTTTCTGACCCATCAGCATTTTCAATAAATATGCATCATTGTTACTGAACTAATGCTATCTCTCAGTCTACAAGGATAACTGTAGAGGCCATGGAAACAATGGTTCCCATTTGTTCTCCTTTCTTTCCTCACTCTGTGCACTATGCAAGTCCGCCACACTAAGCACATTACATAGAAGTCAGTTCTATCACTGTTCCTGAGCATCCAGCCAAAGTCAAGTATTGAAGTCTCTTCTGTCAGAAAGAATGGGCCTTCATTAGGGCTCAGTTTTGACAAAAGGGCATTTATTGTGGGAGCAATCATATGAAGCTGATGGCTGTTCGGCTTTACCAAAATTTCCAAACCTGAAATTTTCTGAATTTAAAAAACTGTGCTCACTTCAATATAAACAAGAAGGACAAATGCATTTGCTTATTCCTATGAATGCTGGTATCCAGATTGTAGAAAAGACACCAAGAATTTCAGTCAATAAGAAAAAGTTTTGTACCAAACAGACTACAACCTATTGAGCAGTATCAGAACAGCTTTGGATCTGCATGCAGGACTTAGAGGGACTGCAGTACCAGCAGTGCCTCCAGCCCTATTTCCTGTGACAGTAATCTGTGCTTCTTGTTGAAAGAAATCTGAAAGCTGGCTACTGCATGGCAGGAATGTGTGGACTTCACAGAGCTGGAAGGCAAGAGGCTGAAATATGGCTTGGCAAGAGCATCCTGGAAAGGCTATGGAAATACTGAAAGACATGTAAGTGTCTCTATGCATACAGGAGCCAGAGTTTAATAAAGAGTGTGTGGTAGAAAGAAAAAACATTACAGGGCTCCTACAACAGCTTTCTTTCTTTCTCCAAAATGAGCTCATATGTTTTGGGATCCACCAAGTTGAAAGCATCCCACAAGTTTATGATTTCTTCCTGCTAGGTATTGAGAGGTGCCCTTTTTTGAAGCTCAACCAAGCAGCAAAAGCCTCTAGTAGATAGCAATTCATGCCTCATGAGCTGCATTCAGCATGCTGGGTAACAAGTTATGCAAACCTCCCTATGAGTAAGTGGCAGAGCAAATCCTTCCACATAAGAGCTCGCCTACTTGACTGTGCTGCCCTGGGCCCTGGGTTACTCTGGTGCTTTATACAACCACACCAGCAGAGAAACACTGAGAGGAAATTCAAGGTGAGTGTTCACATGCAGATTCATCACTCATGAAATAAAAGGTCAAGTGTATCTTCCTATAGTGGCTCCTCATCTTTGGAATGCCCTTCATAAGCTTTTTTCCTAGAGTCTCATCTTCTAAGTTTCTGATGTCAGACAAAAGAACATTTTGATTAAGAAACAGAAAAGATAACCAGATGTGCAATTCCAAAGAATCCAATCAGATATTTAAGAATAAATGTAGCAGGACAAAATGATAATCTTTATAAAGAAAACTATCAGAAGGTTTATACTAGAATTAATGAGAATACACAAAGACAGGAAAAGCTAAAAAAATATCCTGACTAGGAAGAATATCAGCAGTTGAAATTAATATATTACCAAGATTGATTTTTCTTGTTTCAGATGTTACCAGTCAGCGTAAAGGATGTGATTTTAATGCACTGGCAGAGAGTATTAATGAAATTTATTTGGAATGAGAAGAAACCAAAAATCAGATTTATGATATTACAAGACAATTTAAAAAAGAGTTCTTGCCATACCAAATTTAAAGTTATATAGCCAAGTGGTGGAATTAGTTTGGTTAACAAGCTGGATTACAGATCCAAAGCAAAGATATATAAAATTAGAAACAATGAGTGTTAACCAAGGAATCACGGCTACCTATAGACTAAAAAATCACTGACGCTGCAGTCCAAATACAAGGCAAGCATGGAGGTGGCTGGAGACGTGCCACCTCCACAGGGGTTTCAGGCGGCATGAAAAGGAGGGTTTTTTTAAAACCGCCCAAATTGCCCAATTGGTGAAACAGGCTTATGAAGCTTATGCCACACAAAAATGCAGTGTAAGTTTGTAAGTCTGTAGGAAGGCGTTCCTGGACTGTAACTCTGGTGAAAGCTAACATCAGCTCCACCTGCCGGGAATGCCCCAGCCTATACCCTGTACCAGTGTAGTTCCATGGTGATTCCAATTTTTGAGTTTGCCTGCTGCAGAGCTAGGCAAACCAGATGCTGGTGTGTCTGTTCCCCCCACCAGCAGGGGTGCCCCTTACACCAGAGGAAGAGATAAATACATCAGAACAGCTCTTTGCTGCTTTCTAAGGCCATTTCTCCCTCCCCCCCACCCCCCACCGCCAAAAAAAAAGAAATTTGGATTGGGCTGTCCAGAAAATATAGAAACAGGATGAGAAATGTATAACAAGGAAAAACTTATTAAAATAAAGTTCAGAGGTAGATTATGAATAAGTCCGCCAATATCACTGTCAACAACTCCAATTGATTCTTATTGTGATGAGGGTACAAGGAGAAAGATTAACAATATAACATGAAAATATGATGGATGGGCAAGAAAGAATAAAGTACTGGCAGACAATTAAAGATGAGGGAAAGAATATTTCATGACTATTGTATAATCCAATGATTTTGAAATGTAAAGAACATCTAATGAAAAGAGGATTATATTTGAAAAAACTAATTTTGAACAGTTAATTACAGAAGATATGAAACATCTATTAGGAAAAATTATAAGCTGTTACTTCAATACGATACTGAAATGGAGCATATGAAAGTCATTATGATAAAATGGACAAATTTATTTGGAGATAATATAAGTATAAATCAATTGGAAAAATGATGGATTAAAAATTAAGTTACAGGCCTTTGCTGACGACCTGGTGGTATTTGTTAAAAATCCAGAGACAGAACTGCAGACTGTCATGAATAAAATACAGGATTTTGGAAAACTTGCCGGATTTAAAATTAATAACCAAAAAACGAAGATGTTAATATGGAATCTGACTAAAAAACAAGAACAAAACTTAACAGAACAATCAAATATACAAATAGCTTCCAAAATTAAATACCTGGGAATTTACCTTGAAAAAACTAATAGAAATCTCTTCCAAAACAATTACATCAAAATCTGGAAGGATATAAAAATCGACCTTAATAAATGGGAAAAATTAACAATATCCCTATCAGGATGGATAGCACTTATTAAAATGATTATTCTGCCAAAGATGCTTTATCCCTTTCAAAATATCCCGATAATAATAACAAAAAAAAACATTTGATTTATGTAAACAAGATTTAAGCAAATTTCTGTGGGCTAATAAAAAGCCACGGATAAGATATACAGCATTAATTGAAACAAAAGAGAAAGGAGGCTGGACGTTGCCAGATATGAAGCTTTTACCACGATTCTTGCGCTCTTATGTGGATACAAGAATGGGTAAAGCTAGAAAATAGAAGCTTACTCACACTGGAAGGCCACGACAATTTAAAAGGATGGCATGGCTATTTATGGCCGAGCAATAAAAAACCAACTAAAACCTTTAATGACCATATAATAAGGCGGGCACTTATAACTATCTGGAACAAATATAAACACAAATTATATGAGAAGCTCCCGGGGTGGGTATCGAGATTGGAAACCTTGCAAAACCATCAATGCAAAGTGGAAGGTACATGGCCCAAGTATAGAGAACTGATTAATTGGGATGACATCCAACCGAACCTAAAATTAAGGAGTGAAATTAAAATAGGGAAAACGGACTGTCATTGGTTCTCCTTTTTTCAACTGAGAGAGGAATTTGAAAATGACATCAAAGTATGGGGAATAGAAAGAAAAGAAAATGAGTTTGATAAGATAGTAGAAATATCAAAAAAGAAAATGATAAGCCGAATTTATCAGTTCTTACTGACATTAGAACTAGAGCAAGAGAGTGTGACAGAAACAATGATAAAATGGGCACAAGATCTGGGGGAAAATGTTGATTATGATAACTGGGAGAAATCAAGAAAAATTCAACATCAATATACTCTTTCGATTTCGATTTCGAATACCTTTAATGGCATATAGATTGTTTAAGATTAGCTTAGCAAGATAATAACAGCCTTTACAACTTTACAATTTCTGACGAGTTAAAATAACACCATTTAAAAATTTAGCCACCGCTTCCAACAGCTCGTAGTTGTGGCTGTTTAAAAGATATATAACCTTCTGTTTATCTGTAATGCCTTCACTTCCATGCAGGAAGGGGATTATGTGCTTCTTCCTACCTATCTCATAAAAGGGACAATCCAACAGCATATGAGATACTGTTTCCACAGAACCCATGCCACACGGGCATTTCCTTTCTTTATGTGGGATTCCAAGGTGGCGTCCAAGGCTAAAGGAAGAAGGTAGGGCATTACACCTAGCTAAGGTGATTGCTCTACGCCACCGGGCCTCAACCAGGAGATAAAGGTACTGGGCTGCAATTAGTCTATCCATAGGTATTCCCAGAGAGATCGGGGAACAGGTTTTATTAGCTTCCTCTAGCATCTGTTGAAACTCTCTGTCAAAAAGTCTCTTCTTGATAGCCCCATAGACCTCCTGCTCTGTTAGCATTAGCAGGTCCTCCAAGGAAATGCCCAACTCATTAAGTTTGGCTTCGATTTTAACCCACCACTGGGTTGTGTGGAGGATGGAGCGTCCCTGGGATGTATAGTCCAGTTCATCTCGATTAAAAAAACAAATCCTAGGCCCAAAACTTGAATGTGTAATGGCACCAGGCCGGAGGAAGTTTCCAGGCCGATGCTGGCCTGTTTCTAAGCACAGGGCCGCATAGGGAATTAAGAATGGGGCAAGCCAAAGGATTTTATACAGAAAGTAATGACTGGACCAGCTTTCAACCTCTCTGCCTCATGCCCCTATCCAGATGGGGATCCCATAAAGCGATTTGTTGACTCACTTTGGCATTAAATGCTCTCAACGCTGCAAGGGATGTATCCTCGGCCTTTCCCACATAGAGGAAGCAAGTATAATGGCTGAGGCTACTTAATTTTAGCGTGCGGAGATGGCCCGATTCCTCATGTAGTGTCCAGGAGGCCCTATGATGAGTAGGTATTAAGCCCTAGGTATTTATATGACTGCACCTGCTCCGGAAACTACTGTGGCCTATCCGCCAATTGGTGGCTTTCCATTTATGGGGTAAATAAACCACAATTTTGGATTTATCTAAGTTAAGTTGCAAATACTCGATTGAGTGCGTGCAGTATTCCTATACAACTTACTCTAAAAGCTCTCCTTAGTCCGACTTCGTGAGCTGGAAAGTACAACTGTGTCATCCAGCAAACAGAAGCAGGGGTATGGAAGTTGAGTCCAGAGTTGGACTATGTACTTGGAGCCTCACTTGAGTGTGGAAGCTAGATCGTTAATAAAGAGCTTAAAGAGTGCTTAGGAGCCAATCACGCTAACTTTGTTTTACCCCTTTAGGTAGCACTTGAATTTTTGGGGTGCTAACAATCCCTCCATGTTACATCTCACGTGGCAATAGGGGTGTTTGTGTTGCAGGATCTTAATTAATTCAAAGCAACCTTTGGCCTCTACACCTTGGCTGCTGAGTTTCTTCCAGAGAATCTCTCTATTAACAGAATCAACCAAATGCGCCCGGAGGAGATCGATAAAGGCATGCATTACAAGGGGCTCTTTTCCTCTTATATTTAGTTATCAAACAACTTAACACCAGGCAGTGGTGATGCGAGGGTTGACTTACACACTCTTGGAATCCAATTTGTTTCCTTCCCTATGACATTTTTTATCAACAATCCAATCAGGTTAATTTCCCAAAGGAGGTATTTGGCACTAAAAGTTTTCCCAAGACCGAGAGAGAAGCACTGATTGGTCTATAATCTAGATGGACTGTTAGGGTCAACCCTTCTTATAGGATAGGGATATGATGAATTGAGTAGCTCCACACAGTGGGGAATTATGCCTGTTTGGTTAACTCATGTTAAAACAATGTTAGCAATATAAAGGGACCACCTATTCCCTAAATACTATAAACAACTCTGGAAAGAAGAGTGTCTCAGGACCAGCAGCTTTACCTCGTTTAAGTTGGCTTATAAGTTTCCCAATCTCAAGAGAGGACACGGGAGGCCAGGGGTTGTCAGAAGGTAGAACATGAACCAGGGTGGAATGAGAATTCTGGCACTCCCCCATTGTTTCCAAAAAAAACTCATACCATTGTGATCTTGAGATACTAGAAGGAAGGATACTGCTATCTCTAAGCCCACCAGTGACTATTTTCCAGAATCTTCTAGAGTCGTTGTCCTGTACTGATTGAATCAAGGAATCAACATGGGAACCATTTGAAGAATTTTGGGAAAAACGTAGAACTATTAAGTCTAAATAATGTGTATTGATTCACTGTTAGAAATACATTGTATATACATAGATAAAGTTAAGGTGAAGGCTGGGTACTAAGGCTCTCATCGAGAGTTACATGTATTAGTATTAGGTTTAATGGTACGCTCTGAGAAGTATTACGAAAATGTTTATGAAAAATAATAGATATTTATAAAAGGCTCAGAGATGGAGCCATAACAGAATAATAACCATGAAAACTCATATATGAAATGAGACTTCAAGATACTTTAATTTATGAAAATCTGACTAGAGATTAATTAGTAGGAAATACATAATTAAATAAGTCACAATAGAGATAGATTTAAAAAACCAAGGACGTTAACGAGGCGTTCTCGCATAAAGTCTGCGGAAGTCAGGCTATTTCTGTTTTGAATTAAGAAACGCAAAGGTGTAGAAATACAGTAATAGAACGTTATTCCTTAGGGTTGCTCGTATTATACTTATGGTTCTATTACTTTTCTTTGTTGTTTGTTAGATTGTTTGTTAGGTTTGCCTACCTTGAGTGGCAAAATGTGTGTTTTGTGTATTTGAAAGTCAATGACAAAGACATTGGAAACTGTAATGACTTTTATAATTTTTAATAAAAATGTTAAAAAAAAATTAAGTTTACAAAAGAGTTAAATGCTTAGAGAAAACTGGTATAAAACATTTTATAGGTGGTATATTATAACAAAATCTATAGCAAAAGCTAACAAAGATTATAATAGTAAATGCTAAAAATGCCAGGATACACATGTGATATTTTAACACATGGTGGACATGTAAGAAAGCAAGAAAATATTGGATAGTGATTCACAGTGAGATGCAGAAGATATTTAAAATGAATGTTAGACCCAAAGTGTATGGTATTATTATTTAAATGAATGTATGGTATTCAGAGGTGAGATTCAGGGGGTTCCGAAGGTTCTGTAGAACCTGTTGTTAAAATTTAAAATATCACTTTTAATACTTAAAATATTTTATTAAGTATTAATATTTTTAATACTTAAAATAAAAAGTGATATTAAAAATATTTTAAAAATACTTTTTAACAGTCATTATTTGAATCCCACCACCATCGGAACCTGTTGTTAAAATGTTTGAATCCCACCACTGATGGTATTATATTAAAATGAATATTAGACCCAAAGTGTATGGTATTAAATATACTGCCAAGCAATGTACCAAAAAGTTACAATGAATTATTTCAATATATGGTGACTGATGCCCGAGTGATATATGCCTTAAAGTGGAAAGCAGACAAAACACCTGACCAGTGGCGTATTGCCCAGGGGAACATGTGAGGTCAAATGTCCCCGGGCAGAGGCCATTTAGTCACGTGGGGGGCGGAAAATTACCCCCCCCACACACACACACACACACACTTCCTCCTCCTGGGTTTTTTTTTACATTTTCCCTAGATACGCCTCCCAGCTGCCCTCAGCCAGCCACCTGCTGAGCAGGAGGGTGGTAAGCACCCGGCAGGAAAAGACGACCAGCCTTGTGAAGTGGAGAAGATGCACTCTTGGCTCCCTCCAAGGCAAGGTTTGAAGTGCCACTGGATACCAGGTGCTTGTTGGTCTCCCACCCCATCAGAAAGGAGCACCCCGACCCAAAGCCTCATGCAAGGAACAGCAGCAGAAGAGCCTTGGCACCATGCAGCTTTGCCTCCCATCGGCAGCAAAGAAAAGAAGCACCACCTCCTAAAATTAGAGAGACTCTCTTGAGTTAAGGGGAAAGAGGGAGGGAGGGAGGGAGGGAGGGAGAGATAGGCTGGGGAAAACAGAAGCACACCTAGAAAGAGTTAAAATAACTCTCAAGAATTTATGGGGGAAGAACGACAGGGCCTGGACAGACAGGGATCCCTTTTCACTGGGCTCTTGGAACTTGAACTTGATTCTGAGTAGATGCAGAATGTTTTTCCACAGGATCCATTTCTTGCACATTACTGGTTGTTGGGCTTTGCAGAGAGACATGGGCTGGAGAGGGTCAGTATTCTAGGTTCACACATAGTTGCTGTGCTACAGTTGTTTTCCAAGCAGGAACACCAGGGACAGAGCTACAGAAAATAGCACCCAGACCAAGCATTGAAATGGTGCCCCCCTGAACCCTGTTGCCCCAGCATAGCCTCCACAGTGGGGCAGTGGAGGCAGGGGGAAGATGGATGCCTAGCCACCCTAGTTGTGTTAACTGGAAGAAAGGAAGAGAAAGAAAGAAATGTGTGGAAGGAGAAAAAAAGAAGGGAAGGAGAAAAAGAGAGAGAAGGAAGGACAGAGAGAAGAAGGGAGGGAAGGGGACAGAAATAGAGGGGGGGAAGAGGGGGGAAGGGCCATCTGGGCTCTGTCACTCCAATGTAGCCTCCAAGGACATACCATCCAGGGGAACATATGGGGTAAAAAATGTACCCTGGCTGCAGCCATTTAGTCATGCAAGGGTGGAAAATTGCCCCCCACACACACACACACACCCCTCTTCCTTCCCCCTGGGTCCATACACTGACTTTGAGATGACTTGGTGCAAAAAAACTTTTTTGATCAGGCAGGAGGGCACCACCCATATGGGGTGGGGGCAGAAAACTCAGATTTTGCACTGGCCTACATTTTTCCTAGATACGCTGTAGTCGTGCACGCGGAGTCACCGTAAGAACGAGACGAGACGCGGAGATATCATCTGGTGGAGAGAGCCAGCAGCGGGAGCGCGGGGGTCCGTGATCCTAGCAACTCTGCCGCGTGCTAGTTCCTGACACCTTTTATTAGGGTTTCTCTGGGGGCGGGCAAAGGGGTGGACCGGCGGGAGGCCGGGAGAGCGGGAGAACGGGAGACCGGGAGATCGTCAGGTGATGCGTGATCTCATCGGGCTGGTACGTGTAGGAGGAAGCGTCCGTGTCTGGGCCTAATCCACACCTGGGGGCAAGGGCCCATTATCCCTTTGTCTGGGACACCTGGTGGCTGTGAGCCAGGTAGTTCATGACCTGTGACTCACCGGGGGGGTGGGGGATGGGGGAGCGGGCGCGACCAGAAGGCCGTAGTTGGGCCGGCATGCCAAGCGCTCTGCCTACGGTTCTGCTGGGTCAGCGGCTCATCCCTACAATATGCCTCAGCACCTGACTTGAATAAATTAGTAAGTAAATTCACAAAATATGCAATAATGGTGAAATGAATGTCTGGGCAGCGTAATCCAGGTGTGTGGACCAAATGGGCATAGGGAGCAGTGGAGGGTCGTGCCAATATGTTTGCCCCCTCTGCGGGCATAAAGGTTACTCCCAGCAGCAGAGGGAACAAATGTTTCAATGTCCAGACACCCCCCAGTTCTGTGGCAAGCAAACCCAGAAGGCAATGCTGCGGAATTACACTGGCATCCAAGCAGAAATCAGCACAGGGGACAGGCGGGCTGAGGTATTCCTGGGGGTGAAGCCAACTTTGGTCAGCTTCCACCAGCATTCCAGTCTGGGAGCACCGTCCCCCAAACCTATAGACTTTCACCCCACAAAAGTGAGGTGTAAAGAGGGATTTCGAATCCCCACCTACCTCAGTGCACTCCTTCCATTCTGGATTGCACTTTTAGTGCATAATAAACCAATTACAGCATTTCAAAGAAACTGAATATATTGTTAACTTATAGAAACATAGGATGAAAGAAGTAAACTATAGAATTAGAAATTTATAACTGGGTACAAGTAAGAATATATATAGTAGACATTTGCTTTCAGATGATCAAAATGAAGAATCAAAAAGTATGTTTCCTAAACTTGTGAATATATCAAAAGATATAAAATGTCAAAATTCATGTAAAGAATTATAATAGAATGTTATTGTATCGTTTGTTAAACAATTTTGAAATTTAATTTAAAAAATTAAAAAGAACATGCTGATTTATCCAGGAATTTGGCTGACTGTCATATTGTTTTTTTTTCAGAGAACTTTCCCCTCTCCCTTCTCTTCCTTGGGAAATGCATTTTTGTTTCTGTTCTCTTCCAATAATCCTTACAGCTGTTGAATTGTTTTGCTCTTATGTTTAAATTGTTTTACTGATTGTTTTAAATATTTACATTGCTAGATTTTACATTGTTTCTTACTGTCCTGAAAGCCTGACAACTGAAAGATGGTGAGGCAGAGAGGCAGACAGATGAGCCTGAAGAAAAACAAGGCCTTTCCAAAAACCATGGGATATTTATAGCGAAGAGAAATCTGCTGATAGTGCTGGTCCCGAATGGATATTTGTATATTAGTTGAAACACTTCCTGCAGAGATGCATTGTGTTTGTAAAGTACAAGCCAAAGGTTATTTGTGCCACCCTGTAGGGTTTTTAGAGCAAGATCTGGCTAGCCTGGGCCACGTAGGTCAGGATGTTAACCAAAACGTTGGGTTCTGCCCTTTTTAGAGTGAGGGAATTAGCAAGGACAAACCAGGCTTAACAACAGACTGAATAACTTTTATGAGATCTTTTCCACCAGAGTTTATAAAGGTGGTTTCTGCAAAAAAAAAAAAATCCACAGGAATCAGGAATAAAAGTTTAACAATGTTATTAGAAAAGGTAGAATAATAAATAATGAAAAGGTAGAATAACAAATAATCAAACATACAGAGAATTCACACAGTACTAGGATATAGATAGAGTTGAGGGTATAAATCTGTGATAGGTCAGGATTGTTGGGGAAAATAGGTGATAATTACCTTATCCTGCAGAAAAGATCCAGAAAAGCAGAATTCAATGCCCACAATGAGTTCCAAAGAGAGGGGGTGAAAGCAGATGGCACACAGCACAAATGAACAAGGGGTTAGTCCAGAAAATGCTGGGCACTGACTGCAGCTAATTATAGGGAAAATTATGCCCTCTAGCAATGCTAAAAGAGCTTAATCGTCCCAGGACAAAGGTGGCTCTTGCCTTACAGAGGAGATACAATAGAATGATACTTAAGTTAAGAGGTGGATACTTGAAGTTGATGGTTGACACTTAGACTTAATGTTCTAAACTGGCAGGAACTCTTGATGAAATCATTTTAGCCTACGGGGGGGCAGGTAAGCTAGGGCTGCAATGGGAATTGTCTTCCCAAGCTGAAGGCTTAGCTCTTCTTAATTAAAAAGATGCTAGCATCAGTGAAAAATAATTTTAAAATCAGGAGTTCAGTTATAATTCAAACAAGCAATTAACTTTTTTACTAGAAATTATCTTTGAAAAGTACTAGTAGTATTTTATTCTATTTATTTTATTCCGTTTCTATGCTGCCCTTTCCCTCATGGGGGAACTAAAACTCTTTTTTATTAATTAAAATAAAAAATAGTAGAAGGTGAAACCAGTAAATATAGCAAAGCTGAGGCAGATTTTAGATCTGTGGTAGTTCTGTGGATTATATAACTGATCTATTTGGTTTTCTATTTCAAGCAATGTGTCTCCTAATTTTTACAACACCCACCCCAAGGATCTGTCTGGTAACAAGGACATACTACAACCCTAAAATTGCAGAACTTTGGCCTTAGTGGGACATTAGCTTTTCTGTAAATAAACCGGAAATGTGGATACAAAATTAACTTCCTATCATTATTTGAGGTTTAATATCAAGACTTTTCACTCAGATTCATGCTTATTTATTTTATTTAGACTGCAAATTATTCATGAGAAATATTTCTAACGGAATCACTGACTATTGTAGCTTGCATGCCACCTGGGTCAAATGTATATTGCCTTACTTTTTCATTGGTTCTGCAACTACAGCAAATCTAACACAACAGCATCAAGGAACACCATAGTATGGAATTACCTTTGTGTTTAAACTGACTCAGATTATTGTGTTTTTTACAAACAGATCTCAGAATTAGTTCTTCTTAATGAAAAGGAGGCTAGCAGCAGTGAAAAATAATTTTAAAATTTAGTTATAATCCAAATAAGCAATTATCTTTTTTACTAGTAATTATCTTTGGAAAGTATAAATAGTAGTTAATAGTAGTCTTTATTCAATTTATTTATCTTTGAAAAGTACTAGTAGTATTTTATTCAATTTGTTTAATTCAATTCCTATGCTGCCCTTTCCCTCATGGGGAAAGTACAACTCTTTTTTTATCAATTAGAATCAGAGGCATTCCTCCCATTGGGCAAAGTGGGCAGTTGTGGTGGGCGCCAAAAATGCAGGTTCATTTGTGGGATTTTTTAACATTTTCAGTGTTTTTTCGTTTTTGGCCTGCAGGGGGTGCAGTTTTTAGGCTAGCAGCACCCAAAATTTCACGGATTTCTCAGGAGACACTCCTGATGATATCACCCAGGTTTGGTGAGGTTTGGTTTAGGGAGTCCAAAGTTATGCACTCCCAAAGGGAGTGCCCTCATCCCCCATTGTTTCCAATGGGAGCTAATAGGAGATGGGGGCTACACTTTGAGGGTCAATATCTTTGGACCCCCAGAACCAAACTTCACCAAACCTGGATGGTATCATAAGTAGGTGCTCACGAAGATACTCTGAAATTTTGGTGCTGCTATCTTAATAATTGCACCCCTGACAGCAGGCACCCCCCTAAATTTCCCCAGATTCTCCTTTTAAATCCACCCCCTTCCTGCCAATGCTTGTTTTCTTTCTTTCTTTTATTCTCTCAATGCCTAATAAAGGTTATTATTATTATTATTATTAAATCCACCCCCTTCGGCATGGATTTAAAAGGAGAATCTGAGGTCCCCAGTTTAAACATTGAAAGTGATGCTGTTTCAGGGTGGGGGAGAATCCACCCCAAAATAGCATCACTTTCAATGTTGTTTAAACTGGGGACCCCAGATTCTCCTTTAAGGTGGATTTAAAAGGAGAATCTGGGCTCCCTAGTTTAAACACCATTGAAAATGATTCTGTTTGGGGTGGATTCCAGCATCACTTGTTTAAAAAAATATTTAAATTTAAAAAAATATTTCTGCTGTGTGGCATGGCCCATTGCTGTGTTCAGATTTGTGAGTTGGGGCATGTTCTATACTGTGATGGTGACTTTGAAACAACCTGGAGGGAAAAAATCATTGTTTGGTCACAGTGGGGGAGGGGGGCCACCCATGGGGGGGCATCAAACTCAGGTTTTACCCAGGGCTCCAGTTTGCATAGGTACACCACTGATTGGAATAAAATTAAAATAGTAGAAGGTGAAACCAGTAAGTATAGCAAAGATTGTTTTGTATTGTATATCTGTGGTTGTTCTGTTGATTATATTACTAATCTCTTTGGTTTTCTATTTCAAGCAATGTGTCTCCTAATTTTTCATCGTCTTTGTTATTGATATTACAATAGCTGTTAGCGTGTAAGTATGTGATATGCCCATGACTTCAAATTCTTATCCTCCCCCCTCCTTCTTGTTTTCTCCTTCATTTCAGAAACTAAGCTCTGCGGGAGAGTCACACATCATTCTTATTTTAATCACAGTTATTTTAATTGCAGTTCAGATACAAAGATTGTTCTCCACAGATATAACCATATTTTTATTATAACATTATTTATACATGTGCTTTCATGAATAGTATAGGAAGACATAAAATCACAGTACACACATTTGATTTTGAGCTCTGTGTGGAAGAAAAAAAATCCCTCTTCTTATTTAGAAACCTGCAGAGAGAGCAAAAAACCCCTCCTTGCTGTTTAATCAAAAAATTGTCAAATTACATGTGTGTGGCCAAGAGAAAAAGGGGAAACATACTTGCTGTGTACATGCTGGCTATCCTATATATTACCACACTTTTTCATATATTCAGCGATGACACTCCTTCCTTCCCTTCCAAAACCATTCATAATCTGCTACAATCAAGAGAGAAGGGACAGGTGATCTTTCCATCCCATTAAAACAGACCTTCTCTGAGAATGGATGGGGAAAGTGATTGACATGAAGCAGATGCCATATTTCTCTCTCAGTCTAAACATACCCTTAAATAAGAGCCCTGACATACTTCCAGACAGTTTGATATTGATATTGAAGCACTGAACAGATGTATTGTGACACACATGCACATGCAATAAATATTATTCTGAGTGTGGTAAGTCTAAATTAGTTAATTATTCAGTGCATTGTTCCCAGCAAAAGAATATCAGCACTTGGTGCAAAGATCAAATGTCCTGTCGCAGTGTTTTTTATGAAGAACAAAATTGCAAAAACTAGTTATTTAGAACTGCGTGAATACCAATAAAACCCTTCATGGCACTGCAAAGAAGTATTCAATTGCAGTTCATGCGGGGGTCACAATTAATAACAGTGAATATTCATAACCCGGTTCATACAATTACCCACTACCAGTTTAAATCTGCCTTTCTGAGTTTTTTTTCTTCCCCACAGACCAAGAGCAGAAGAATAGAACTTCAAATGGCAGGTGAGAATTTGGCATGGGTGTCAAGGTCTGTCCATCTGTTAGGCTCATCTAGGTGATCCCATAGACCACCAGAGGTGGAAGAGTCCCCAAACTGCACTGGTGCTGCCCCACCCACCTGCAGCATCAGTCTGCAGCACCAAGCAACTAGATCAGTGCCCCCAATGTGTTTTTTACTCTTTTTTTAAAAAGCAGCTATGAGGATCTCCATTTGTACTGGTCAGCGGGACAGAGTGGAATATTCAACCAAATAAATGACTAATCTTCCCTCTCTCCCAAACACACCCTTCATTTTCTTGATCAAACTGCGATTGGCCCAATAGGAAAACGTAGAAAGGCACCACATATTTACCTGTTTTTCCCCTCTTATTGGGGCTAATGAAAGCAGGAGAGGGGAGCAGGCTCAGAAAGAGCTGTTGAGGTAATTAAAAGTATTTACATGCAACATACAGTCTTGATTGCAGATTGTCACAAATGGGAATGAAAACTTTAGACTCTCTAGATTTTGTATTGATGTCACCCACAGCTATCTGAGGATTCCCCTAGTATGGAGGAAATCCTGGCAGGTTTACAAATGACATACTCGGTTTACATTGCATTCCACCAGCATAGCTGATGTGGCTGCAGGACAGGGGAACATGGTTGGGGTAATATTGCATTCTGGCAAACTGTGTTTGTGAGAAATGCTACCTTTGTATCATCCCATAAGGCTTCTGTGTTTTGTGCGAAGTTCCGAAAGGATCCTATCAGCAGGAATTGTTTTTCTCAAGATCAAAAAGACCTTGAACTGTGCCAAGAAATGCATTGTGCTATTGGAGTATATACACCCCTTTCAGGATCATGACATTTTGTAATAACTGAAATGGTCCAGACAGTCTTCAAGAGCATGTTCCTAAACTGCAGTACTCTAGCTTTGAAGTTCCAAAGAAGTGAATGGTAGTCACTCAAATTTGTTTAGTGAGCTGAGCATGTTCAGGAGTCAGTCTTCTCTCAAAAGGTGGAGGACACATTTCCCTCAGGTTGATCCTACATACATTTTTGGTACATAAAGCATTCATTTTATAAAAATGACATTAAATTGGATTCAAGCAGAACTGCATTTAAGACTGCATCTCTTTCTTTCACACATTGATTTATTTACTTCACTTATGCTCCACTTTTCTCTCCAAAGTAGGTTATAGCAGTCTCCGCTTCTCCATTGAATCTTTTTTATAATACCTGTGAGGCAGGTTAGGTTGAAAGTGTATGAGGGACCAAGGTCACCTAGCAAGAGTAGGGGTTCAAAAATGCCTCTCCCAGTCTATTGATCTAACCACTACAACACACTGTCTCTCAAACCAAAGGCAAGAGAAAAGCTCAAAACACTCAGCAGCATTTCAGAGAACTGGAAAATGCACATATATAAGGCAGCTGAATATGTCCATGTAATCATATATTTTGCCTACTAATGTGAGCAGTGAATAATCTGGACAGCATTTCCATCATTACAGCTGCTTAACACAGTGTAACCAAAGCAATAGATAAAAGCACCAGCTTTCTGGAGGTATAGCTCAGTTTATATAGTAGCTTTCAGGAACCAACAGTCAGATAATGACAAGCAAGGTCCCACATGGATCGTGACCATGTTCCTAATAAATATAATTAATCCAACTGATGTAATTTCTGTCATTTGATATTGACAGGAAATGTTCTGACCATTATTTCGATATTTTGCTGCCTCGTTTTGGTTTCCAATGGACCGGGACCCACCCATCACCTGCTGGGAAGCAGCGGTCCCATCCCGGTTCCGCTGCCCGAGCGCCTTGGGCGAGGCCGGGGGACTTCGCGGCACTGCGGGTGGGGTGGGGGGGTCTCCGAGCGCGCGACCTGATTGGCCGCGCCTCCCCCGCCTCCCCCTGACGCGGGGAGCGCGCTTTAAATGCCTCCCGGCTGGCGCCCACCAGCCCCTCTGCCTGCGCAGCTCCTGGGCTGGGGTCTGCTGGGCTGGCCGTCGTGGGGAGACGCCGCCAGACTGCCGCGCTCTTCGCAGGAGGAGGGGAAGCCCGGACCTCTCCGCAGCCAGATCCCGGCCTGCCCGCGCCCAGGACGCCGCCCTCCCCATGGCCTAAGTGTTGATGCTCCCGGACGCGAGCCCCGGACGCCTTTCGCCATGAGCTGTTTGGATGTTATGTACCAAGTCTACGGTCCCGCCCAGCCTTACTTCGCCGCAGCCTACAGCCCTTACCATCAGGTAGGTGGCCCGGGGGGTCCCGAGAGGCTCGCCATCATCCCCACCCTGGCCGGGCTGCCGTCGGGAGTCTCACAGACCCCCCCGGGTGGGTCGCGCCGACAGGCTTAAGCTTCGCTTCGCTTTACTCACCCGGGGGTCTGCCGCAGGGCTTGGGGGCGATGCGGGGCTTGATTCCCGCGGCGGGGTTGGCGGCGTCTATCACTTTCGCACGGAGAATCAACGGCGGCCAGCGGCAACTGCACTGCCTCCTTCCCGGAGTCCAGGCATTTAAACCCGCACGGAGGTCGTTGGCCTCGAAGCATCGGTGAACTGCCCTTGTAGTGGGCTTCCCAGGAGGGCAAACCAAGTGGCGACTGGAGGGGTTCCGTCCCCTGTTCAGGCTCGCGTCCTCCACTCACTTTCTCCGGCATTTGTTTTACACGTTTCTGCCGCCACGATTTAGCATCCGTACGATCTCCGAGGAGATATCCTCCCGCATCTATAAAACCCATATTGTTGAATTATGGTAGATTATAAAATCTGTGTATTTTTTTTTAAAAAAATCCCATTCAGAGCGAGAAATAAAGTCTTCCTTAAGGGGACATTGTAAAGGCTTGCCAAGAGCGCTGTGAACAGTGGATGGAAGACCATTGCAAACAAACCCGAACCCTGCCACACTCTTTCGTCCGGGTAGGCTTTCGTCCGGGTGGGCTTCTCGCGGGTGTTTTCCCTGCCTTCATTTCCCAGACGGGGGGCCCAGCTGACGGTCCGGCGCCGCGAACGAGGGGACAAGCAAAACGTCCCTTACAGTTCCGCCAGAAATGCGAAAGAAAGCGCGAGGTGGCTGCTGAGCAAACTGTCCTTTGAAATGAGCGGACGGCAAAACTGTCCGTTTACGCGACGGGGCAGCGGAGCCGCTGGAGGGGACCGGAGCTGGGTTTTCGTCGTGTCCCTTTGGCTTGAGGTGGAATGAAGCTCGAGGCCAGGGGGACCATGAAGGCCAACCAAACGTTCCCAGGGAGCAGGGCTCCGTGGGTTCACGCCCCTGTCAGGCCTAAAAAGCTTTTTTGCCGGACGAAATGAGCTTTGGCTGGAAACATTTTGTAGGCCTTGAAAGTGTCACCGGGCGTGAATGCTGCCCTGCTACCTCAGGGCGACCCACCTGCACTCTCCTTGTAGCGGTTTGTTTCCTTTAAACTATCGATTCTAAGTCGTCTTGGAGTTCATACTGGTTGACAGTGCAGCATTTGAGATAGAGAAGATGTCGCTCCCGTCCCCCGACTAAGAGAGTTTTATCGATGGCAAACTGTCGGAGTAGATCAAATTTTTAAAAGCTGGAGGCTCAACAGGGAAAGGTTTAGGACCTTTGAGCCCCAGTTTATACATTTTATAAATTGCTTCGTTGTGCTAGACGGAGGAGCGATTCGCTTTACAAGGGTGCTGCACCTGTTCCAGAGTTTGGCCTGGGAGGGAGTCTTTCTTTCTTTCTTTCTTTCTTTCTTTCTTTCTTTCTTTCTTTCTTTCTTTTTCTTTCTTTCTTTCTTTCTTTCTTTCTTTCGTTCTTTCTTTCGCAAAAGAACCTTCGGGGCATGACTGTCTATCTTGACCCTTGTCTCTAAGCGCACATCGGGTCAGGCTGAGCTGCTTCTCTAGAAATATGCTCAGGCCATTATACTCCACTTGCTTTACTACCATCAGATCCTCTGAAGATGCCAGCCACAGAGGCAGGCAAAAGTCAGGAGAAAATGCTACTAGATCACGGCCATACAGCCCGGAAACCACACAACCACATACATCCGAAAAACCAGGCCTGTCTTCGCCTCTTAGTGAGGGCAGCGGCCGTACTAATAAAGCAGACACGCAAACATTTCCCGGTTTCCCTGACTGTGGCTACGGCGCGCGCGCTCTCTCTCTCTCTCACTCTTTCTCTTTCTCTCTCTCTCTCTCTCTCTCTCGGCTTGCCAAGGAAACGCTGCTGGGGTTTTCCTGCCCCCCCCCCCAAACCCTTTGCCTCGCCCCTCCAGCCCGCCTTCTGGATTGCGTTGGCGCTTGCCGGGACCGAAAGGGGCTCCCCCAGCAGCACGCTGGCCCCATAGAAGCTGAACGTCCCGGGATCCCTTCCGTCCACTTCAGGGTCTCCCCCTCCCTCAAGGGCAGCGGTTCGAGGTTTGCTGAGACGGTTCCTAATTTCCAGCACAGCCCCCGGAGATATTGCTCGAAAAAAATGCTTTAAATTCGTTGTCATTTTCCCCTTCAGCGGGCTTCTCATTTGCCCGTTTTACCCAAAACCTCCCAGCATCCTTTATCGGTTTTCTTGTTGGTTTGTAAGGATGAGCTGTTTCTCTGAAGGGTCTTCCAAGAGGGTCGCCTGCTAATCTTTTGCTTGGCCTGACCATGACGACATCCCCAAAGACCCCTTGGCAGATTTCTTCTGTGCCCAGGCGCCAACCTCAGATAAGAAGCGGCTGCCTCTTCCCTTGCACAAAACACGGCGGGGGGGGGGGGGGGGAGAAGATCTGCGTGGCAGAAGGCTGCTCCAGAGGATCGACGGTGGGATAACGGCCTGCACGATCCATGCATCCCTCCAGCCGTAACTGTGGACCCAGAGCTCGTTTCTCTGAGGCCCGTTTCGAGGCACTCTCGGCCGTACGCTGCCAAGGTTTGCGCGAGGGTGGGTGGCCTGCACAGCAACTGGAAGCCGATTTACTCCGAAGCCAGACCGGCTGTGCTCAGTGAGGCGAGTTCCCAGCATAGGTGTCCCCAGGACTGCATCCGTGGGTAAATTCGGCCTCGAAAAGTGTAGCAAGCTCGTGGGCGGCCATCCCTGCAGGACTGGCGCATCTATTTATTTATTTATTTATTTATTTATTTATTTATTTATTTATTTATTTGGATTTCTATACCGCCCTATCCCCAAGGGGCTCTGGGCGGTGTACAACATAGAATCCCAATACAGTCAAACAAGGAGCACAGATTTACTTACATATAAATAAATTACAAATTACACTGGCTCGATCAACTTTAAATACAGTTTCTAAAAATCTTTTAAAACAGCGATGAAAACAATAAAAGGCACGCGATAAAACCCATTTTTAAATCCTCCCCATTAAAACAGGAGGGACCCAGATGTAAAAGAGCAAAAAGAGGGTTAACCCCCCTCACCGCAGGACAGGGGCTGACTGCCGCATCTGCAAATTAGATGTTGGTTCTGCGTCGCGCAAGCAAAACCCGCGGTTCTAGAGCCTGCTGGAGCCAATCTCCGGTACCGTCTGATAGGAGAGCGGGCTTCTAGCCCAAAAAGCTTTCCCCCCCCCCCCCCCCGCAGAGTGCCCGGTCGCTTCCCGCCAGGCGTCCCGGGGCGGCAGTTTCCTCGCCTGGCGGCGTGAGCGGCAGTCCAGAGAGGCGAGCGCTGAACTGGGCCTGACCGGCTCTTGCTCTTCCCCGCAGAAACTCGCCTTCTACTCCAAGATGCAGGAAGCCGCCGAGAGCTCCAGCAGCTCCTTCGCCAGCCCCGCCGCCGCGGCCAGCATCAAGGAGGAGGAGGAGTGCAGCCCGGAGAAAGAGCGCCCCCCGGAGGCCGAGTACATCAACGCCCGCTGCGTCCTGTTCACGTACTTCCAAGGGGACATCAGCGCCGTGGTGGACGAGCACTTCAGCCGCGCCCTCAGCCAGCCCAGCAGCTACTCGCCCAGCAGCAGCGGCAGCAGCAGCAGCGGCAGCGCCAAGGCCGCCAGGAGCGCCAGCGCCTGGAGGGGTGAGCGGGTCGGCCGGCTTTGGCATGCGGGTTGAGTGCGGGACTGTCCGCACCACTCGTGCCCAAACCGTGATCCAATGGTCTCTTCCCTGACCTGTGGGAACGGGTGGTGCGTGTGTGGGGGGGGGGGGATCACACAGTCCAAGCACATTAACGTGATGGGAGCTGTACCGGACAGGTGGCTTTCTCAAAGCCCCCACACACACACACACACACAAGGGAGCCCTTTTCTCCTTCCCTCCTTCCTTCTCACAAGGGACACTTCCCCAGCCCCGCACCGCAGGCTTTGGGAAGTTGTCGTTTGCGTTAGTAATTGGTATAGCGCTATAACGCTGTGTGGCTTCGATGCTCCACAAGCCTTCCGGCGGCAGATGACAGAGGGAAGTCTGTAGAGCATACTGCCCAGATGATTCATTGTCAAGGCGCCGGCTGCCTGCCTATTTGCATGCAGCAGCCATCAAAATGCCAGCCATGAGGAAGCGGGCAATAAGCCAAAAAAAGTGGAGGTGGGGGTGAGGCTGTCGCTGCCACCCATTGATAACACAGGTTAGCGCAGAGAAAAGGGGATGCTAAAGCAGCGGGTGGTGGCTTCTGTCCCGTGATCTTTCTTACTGTAACCCCATTGAAGGCTCGCTGGAGCAAGCGTCCTGACCGAAGAGTCTAGTGGATCACTGCTTGAGCAGTTATTTCCAAAAAGAAATGGTTTGCTTGGAAAGATTTATTCAGGGTACAGAAATGCCCTAACAAGTTCATGACTGAACACGTGGACATCTGGACAGAGCAGATGAGAGAACAGTTTCCCGTAGGCTCGCTGGAGATGTAGGAGAGGTTTCTCCCCTTCCCCTTATAGTTATGGGGACTCTACTAAGTGTTAAATACAATACGAAATAAAACTCAGTGGCATCTTAAGGATTAACATGAGAGCCACCGGATTTCACCTGTAAAAAATAGCCCCTGTTTGAGATTAGGATGGACGGTGTGGGATTTGAGGCTGTTGGGTGGAATTGCTCTTCACGGCCCGCTGGAAACTCCCTTCATGTGGATGTTGTCTGTAACGAAAATGGATGAGGTTAAATAGCCGTCAGATCATTCCTCAAGGACGTGAGGGCCGTTGAAATGAATGAGACTGTGAATGAGAGGCTCCACTTCCTAATGGATACACTTAGAATGGAGGGGTGACTGGTAATGGTTGAACCAAAGGAATCCAGAGAAAAGGGCGTGAGGGTGTACTTTGGAACCAAAAGGTGTAGGAAGGAATAATTGAGCCAACGAGACACAAACGACTTTTTAAGTCCCATGAAAGTGAAAAAGATGTGCACGTGCATTATGGGCATGATCCAGCCAAAGGCCAGCAATATTCATTTATGATTTCAAGGAGAGGTGAAAGTGCTTCACTTTGGCTACATTTGTGCGCGCCCCCCCCCCCCGCGATTGGGATGGATTGTGGGGTAGAAAAGTGTGTACAGAAGGAGTTGGACCTTTCCAGGGACGAAGGAAGGTGATCTTTTGTTCTGGGAAAGTTCCGCAGCCGTGAAAAGCGCGCCTGGAAGCGGACAGCATCAAGACGGTCCAGGCAAAGATCACCCTCCTGGTTTTTTGCGCTGTTGTTGCAAATACCACACGTTTTCCTCAACAGATTTTGAGAAAGCGGGGTCTTTACTGGTCACTGGTGGTGGTGGGGGGGGGGGAGAGTTCCTTTCCCACAATAACCGAAAGAGAAAGATACCCTGCAGTCCTGAGAGGAGGCTGGCCCACAAGGGAACATGCCCTGGGTTCTCACTGGACTGCAGGAGGGGCGAGTAGGACTAGCTTTGTCATGAAATAGTGCTGTCACACACACCCCTTGGGATCACAGCTGGGAAAGAGCGTTGTGCTCTTTTTGAGGTGTGTAGGGGGTGGGGGTGCGAATGAATGGCCCAGAATCACTCTAGGGAGGCAACAGAGATCAGGGCTGGCAACTTTGGGCCTCTGAGCTTTAACAGCGGGCTGATCTACCGACGTTAGGAGACGATGACTTTAACCTTAACCTTTAGGCCCTGCGCAGTTCTGCTGATGATCAACAGCGGGATGGACCAGTAGTTGTTTTTCCTCCTGGCCAGTTGGTGATCCTATTCGATAAGATACTAATTTCTTTTGAAGTGTTCCACCTTGAGCAACCCGATCTTCCCTGTAAAAAGCTGCAACTGATTCATTTCAGCTTAAACAACCTGAAAGAAAGGTCCGTTCCGCACAGCAAAGGCATAATGGGCTGCAGTCGTAATAAACTGTTCACATGCGATAAGCAGCGATTGGAGCCCACAGAAACAATCCAGGTTGCTTTTGCACCTTCGCATTGAGACGTTTCTTTCTTATTTTTAATTTCCTGCAACACATGCGTAGCTAAGCAGGATGAACGCCCCCCCCCCCCCCCCAATCGTTGCATGAAGCAACTGGCTGCACCTGCCTACGCTGATGCAACTTGGAAAAATTTTAGAAGGGGGGGTGACTTCCCCCTCCCCAAAAAACGGGTTATATCGCATTCTGCTGTGGTTCTATTTGCCCTGTGAGGAATCAGCCGAAATTGTGTTTATTTTAGGAGCAATTCAGTAGATAGTGGATGCTCTCCAACAAATGCTGTTGAAATCAGTTAGATCATCTCGGCTCCCGAGGTCGATCTGGGGGTGGGGGGGAGGGTATTCCTTGCAATTTTCGCAAAATACATTAATAATAGTCAAAGCCGATTGCTTGCTCCTCTAAATGTGACAGCATGTATTTTATGTAATCCTGAAGAAAATCGGGGATTCCTTTTGAAGACAATCACAGTTCGATCCTATGCATGTTTACTCATAAGTAAATCCTACGCTGTGGGCGGGATTTCAGCCATAATAATTCCTTTTGCGGGATCGGGCACCGCTGGAATGTATTTGAGACTGATTGTGCCATCTGGTTTACCGGGTGACGAGCTTCACCCGCTTCCTTAGGGTTAAATCCCTTGGAGATCCTGCGGGGTGCACAAAGGAATAGACTAAATTTCAAGTACTGTGTAAACAAACAAACATACTTTTGGATCGGACTTGCCAAAGCGAGGTCCAGTTTCAAAGAGTTCGCAGTCTCGCCCTGCTATTTTTTATTTATTTATTTATTTATTTATTATTTTATTTATTTCTTTGATTTATATACCGCCCGATCCCCGAAGGGCTCCGGGCGGTGAACAACATTATACAAACATCAAACAGGAGCGATCATACAAAATATAAATATATAGGCTCCATCCCATAAAATAACTTAAAACTCATAAAACAGCGGATAACAGTAGTACATAAATAAACAAACAGTAGTACATAAATAAACAAATTTTTGCTGGTCAGAAACTAAACATTTACTCCAAATGTCCAGATTTTATTCCAAGATTTGGAATCGGAGAAAGCTGTTGACAAGCCATTAAAAATACGCCTAAAACGATCATCTCCCCTTCCTTATGTTTCTATTCGGAACACCACAAACTATGGAGGGTGGGCGCGGGTTATTTAAATAGGGCAGATTAGACACGGGAACACTTTTAAGATTCTTCTGAAAGGCCCGATTCAAGTCTGCTGGGAGAGATTCGTAATTCATATAAATTACCCTCGTTTGACCTTTATTAAAAATTGAGTGATGGGTGAAATTCGCTGCGGCTTTAAGCGGGTCTTCAACCCTAGGCTGGCTTTTTAGGGCAAAATCGTGCCGATCAACAAACGGCCAACCTCCCCTCGCCCCTCAAAAAACCTACAAATCTGCGACTTGTTGGCATCGGTGAGTGCTCATTTCCTGGAATGAAACAAGCCCCCTCGGTGTTTAAAGCAGAAAAGCGCATAGTAGTCGCAATTTTAAGCATTTACCCCAGGAAAAGCCGAGGTGCTAACTTTCCACGTAGTTTTCAAAACAAGGGAAAACAGCCAAAGGTAAATGGGCAAAGGTGGTTTTCCTGCTCTAGATCGCCCGGCCCCTAATCCTCCCAGTTTGTGGGACGTAATCTCCCCTTCCCCCTAAACAGGCGTTCTGTATTTTATTTGTTTGGGACCAGAAACGTTTATTTCTTGTCCAAACTATATAAACTGTGAACTTGGACTGTAGAGGGAATTGCTCCCATTAAATACAGTTAGGATCGCGGCTTGATCGTGCTGATGTTGGCTGACTGATTTGCTATAAAGGCCGACAGACGTCTGGGTGGGCAATCGACCTGCCTGTCCTGCCCCGGCTTTCGAGGCACAGTCAGCTGATGGGGCGGGCGGGCGGGGCGGGGGGGAGTTCAACTGAACTGTAAAAAACCAGTCCCAGCCCTTGGAAAGAGAATCTTTCGCACCTTCCCCCTCCCCGAAGAGAAAGCAGCCTTTGGCCGGTTCGTTCCCGCTTTGGGCTGAGTTGCCTTCCCGTTTGGCGATGCTCTTTAACGCCTCCTGAAGAAATTATGATCGGGTGTTTTCTTCGCAGATTCTTTCTTCAGCCTATGAATGATAAAATCCCACTGTAGCCAGTACTCTGTGGGAACAGTCGCTCTGGGAGGAGGGTGGTGGAACTACCAAAGGGCACGGATATGAAACTGATGGCAATCTTAATTTTTGTATGAGATCATCACTATTCACTCTTTGGCCTTTAGAGATTCTGGATCTACAGAAGACTTAGGAACTGGCCCCTTCCGCACATGCAGAATAATGCACTTTCAATCCACTTTTGCAATTGTTTGCAAATGGATTTGGCTATTCTGCATAGTAAAATCCAGCTTCAAAGTGCATTGAAAGTGGATTGAAAGTGCATTATTCTGCATGTGCGGAATCTCTACTTGAATGTGCCAGCTCTGGGTTTGGAAATACCTGGAGGTTTGGAGGCGGAGGCTGAGGAGGGTGGGTTTGGGTGAGGGGAGGGACTTCAATGGGATATGATGCCATGGCCTCCACCTTCTCCAGGAGAACTGATTTCTGTTGCTGAAAATCAGCTGTAATCCCAGGAGATTTCCAGCTACCACCTGGAGGCTGGCAACACTAACCTGAGTCCAGACTTACCTGGTATGGTTGAGCACTCCAATCCTTTTTTTTAAAAGAGCCAAGTCTCAACCTGGAGTTATAAAGCCACAGGGCAAAATTGTTTCTCTGCCTACCTTCCACTCAGTTGAATCTTCACTCACTGGGGCTTGGGGAGGACGGGTTATGTGGCTTCCAGCCAGATCTAACCTGTAAGTAATTCTTAAGAAGGGAGTCTCAGATAAGCATATGAAGCTGCCCAAATCAGAATCTTGTTCTGCCCAGCTCAGTATCCTTTGTTCTGATTGGCAACCACACTTCAAATGACAAAGCCTTATCCCTCCACTGGCTACCTTTTAGTTGGCGTTGAGACCTTGTGCATGCAAGGTCAGCTTTCTACAGCTGAGCCACAATGTTTCATCAGGTTAGAACCTTAAATGAATTCCAGATCAGGAACTCAGACAAGCTTAGGGGTTGGCAGTCTTTTTTTAATATCAACTACAACCTATGTAAAAACAATCAATATTATTTTTGATGAGGGAGATCTTCCTTATGTCAACACATTTTGATCTGTCATCAGCAGGAAAACCTGTTTATTGTTACGTTGAGCTGTTTTGTTTGGGAACAAGCAAGCAAAATGTATGTACCGGTAATATTCTTGATGAAAACCAACCAAAATGGCATGAATGTCATGCAAACTTTGGAGAGTTCAAAAATTCTTCATCAAACTAGATGTTAAAGGGGTGGGAGGACTCTGGGTAAGAAAAAAAGTTGTTTCTGGCCGTGGGTCTTGAGCCTGTTAGTTACACTGGGGCAAAATCTGGAATTTAAGCATCTTTGGCCTCTTCCTGATTTCTCCCCTTTCCCAACTGATTAAAATTCTGGAGCACTCGCAAACTTTCAGACTATTATGTGTGCTACTTTTCCCCTGAGAAGGAGTTTTCATCATGGGGCTGAGCTTTTCCCCTGTCTCAGCCCCACCCCATGGCTGTTGAAACCTTTAGGGAGAGTTGCAACCTGTGTTTGTGTTGACAACTGGATGTTTGAATTCTCTTAGAATATTTTATATTTATTAACTACCTTGGGTGTTCTTTTTGAACAGAAAGGCAGAATATGGAGACATATCATTGGATTTTGATTGGTCTTGGTTGAGGTATTTCTCTTAACCTTAACCTCTGCTAAAAAGCATTTAATCTACTCTTTCTGCAACTGAATGAATGAAATGAACAGCTTCAATTAACTGTACAAAATAAGTCAGTTTAGGTGGGTTTTCTTCGAGGCTTATTGTGGCTTTTGTGGTCTGGTGGATTTTGTTTCCAATGCCATTGAAAACTTGCATCTGTGGCTGGCATCTTCAGAGGTGTATCACAAAGGGAAGTCTGTTACAGTGTGATACACCTCTGTGATACACCTCTGAAGATGCCAGCCACAGATGCAGGTGAAACGTTAGGAACAAGATCCACCAGACCACAGCCACACTGCCCAGAAAACCCACCAGAACCAGTTGAATCCGGCCGTGAAAGCCTTTGACAATACATTAAGCCAGTTTACTTAGAAGAGGTTAATGATGTCATAGTTACTGCTGCACAGGGATCATCAAGACTTTGCTGTTTTTTGCGGGGGATGATGCCATTTCATCACATTTGACTTATGGTGACCCCTGATGGAGTTTTCAAGGCAAGAGAAGTTCTGAGATGGTCTGCCCTTGCCTGTTTTCAAGTCGCAACCCTGAAATCCCTTGGGGGTTTGCCATCCAAATGTTTGTCAGAGCTTCAGAGATCTGATGAGATCAGGCCATAGGTGTCAAACTCGCGGCCCTCCGGATGTTATGGACTGGTTCCACCGGCCCTACCAGCATCATGCTGGCAGGTGGGGATGATCACTGTAGTCCACTAACATCTGGAGCAACATGGCCTGTTGACACCTGTGGATCAGATTAACCTGGGCCATCCTGGTTAGGGTATAATTCTGTTAATGTTGCTATTTCTTCAAGATTCATCAAAGTTGTATTTTCTTATATATTAGAATAACTGTTTTTTAATAAATGATGGTAAAATTGAGAAAGTGCCAGATATTTATACTTATAATATTATAACATTTATTTGGACCATATGTGGTAAATTCAAATGTCATTGTGTCACAGCGTATAAACATGAAATCAAAGTTTTATTTTAGGTTTGCGTAATGGGCTGATATAAGTTTCACACCTGTGAAAGTAAAGGTATTTTAAGAATGGTGGAAATGGTCTCTGAACAAACCATGAAGCATTTTTCTTTTATAGAGTAAGCTCTGAAAATAGTTCTGCAAGTTGTCACTGTAGTTCAGCTTCAATGGGGAAACATCATTGGTCAGCAGGGAAAATGTCTTTGGACATGAAGTTTTTTCTAAGTAGGATATAACGATTCAAATGATTTTTCTAACCAATGCTACTAAAAGGACTTTTAAGCCTCTCTGCTCCAAAGAATGAATATGTACGAATATTTGGTATATGGGATAGAAATCCGAGGAAATCCATTTTAAAACTGCATGTACACTTAAGCAAATGTTAGAGTTAACATGTGTATGACAGATGCATAGTTGCCAACCTCTAGGTCACAGGTGTCAAACTTGCGGCCCTCCAGATATCATGAACTACAGTTCCAATGATGCTGGCAGGGGATGATGGGAACTGTAGTCCATAACATCTGGAGGGCTGCGAGTTTATGCCTAGGTAGAACCTAGAGATTTTCTGGAATTACAGCTGATTGCCAAACATCCCCCTGGAGAAAATAGCTAGTTTGGATGGTGGGTTCCATGGCAGTAGACCACACTAAGATCCCTCCCCTCTCAAATTCCATCCTTCTCAAGGCTCTATCTCCAGAATCTCCAAGAATTTCCCACATGCATGGGGAGAGCATCTATCAGATTTCCTTGGTTAAATTCCTTGTGTACGAACACAGTCTAGATTTGCAGTTACACTGGAGATCCTAGAAATATAAACAAAGGTTTGTCATTTGTGCAAATGGCTTGAGTTTGCCTAGGGTAGGAATCCTCAACATTTTTCAGCCTGCAGACAACTTTGGAAATCTGATACAGCCCAATGGGCACAGCCATAAAATGACTACCACAAGAGACAGAATCAGCCACAAGACTGCTGCCACAGCTTACAATCAGTCACAGAGTGAAGATTCTTGTGCTGTGGTGATAGCTGCTGCCAAAGCAATTAAAAAAAAAACCCTGTACAACCGATTAAATCTTCAGTGGCCAGTCAGAAGCCTTGCTGGGCAAAAGCTGTGCCTGCCCCTCCCACTTTTTAAAAATACTGTCCTAATATATTTGGATTCTATGTGGGGGCCATACTTTCTGAGAACAAACAAGGGGCTTATGCTAAATATTTATTTACTTCATTTATATCCCACCTTTCCTCCCATAGACACCCAATGCAGATCACATAATTCTCATCTTCATCCCTCTTGTAAATTAGGTTAGGCTCAGAGGGGGCAATTGGCCCAAGTTTTCCCAGCAAGCTTCCATGGCAAAGTGGAGATTTGAACCTGGTACTCCCAGATCCTAGCCTGACCACTATTATCCCACATCACTGTGGCAGTATAAAGGCCAATTAGCAGAAGTAATAAGGACCCCTGCTCTTCTGCCACTGTTCTGATATTTTCTTCTTCATCTTCCTTTGTTCAGATGGATCATTCCCTATGAGTCAACGTAGTTTCCCACCCTCCTTCTGGAACAGCACCTACCAGCCTTCATCAGTGCCTGCATCCCTGGGAAGCCCACTGGCAGCCACTGGACACACTGAACTGCCCTTTGCTACAGCGGACCCTTATTCACCAGGCTCATTGCACAGCCATCTCCACCAAGGTGGCCCAGAACCCTGGCACCCTGCCCACCACCATCATCACCACCACCACCACCATCACCCTTACATTGGCACACAGAGCTCCTCCTATCCCCGCCCCACCACAGTGCACGAGGTCTACAGTCCACACTTTGACCCTCGCTATGGGTCCCTGTTGGTGCCTGCAGCTTCCGTGCGCCCTCATCGACTCACGCCTGCTTCTGTACCCACATCTGTCAGCCCCCAGTGTGAACTAGGCAAGAATGAGCCTGCCACTTCAGCGTGGACAACGCCAGCACCTTTCCCCAGCCCAGCAGGGGAGGTGGCACAGAGCCTAGGCCTCAATGTGGATGCAGGTAAGTTTTGGCAGATGGTGCCTTCTAATTCTGTCTCTCCCTCTCTTGCTGCCTGAAGCACGGGTCTAGTTTTCAAAATTATTATTAAGGTAGGGTAGAAGTATGTCAATAGTAAAGCCCTCTTGCTCAACTCCAAAGCAATTAAACATTAGCATGTGTAGGAGCCACAAAGGGAAGAATGACCATTTAAAAAGCACAGTGATCTTGCTGTGTCATTGCTGCCTTACTTGCAATTTCTCAGGAACAATTATAAGGGTTTTTTTTAAATGTAATAGTTCCTCTCTTTTCTAAGAAAGTATTCTCTGTGCCGATTGAGATTATTGATAGCAAGTTGTTTTCCCATCACAACAGTACAGTGGGTGGTTTCTAGTTCAGTAGGGTCAGCAAAACTAGGGAATTCCTCTGCCCGAGGCAAGCATTTTGGATTCTCCAATTATAATGATTGTGGCTGCAACCAGAGCCCTGGTTCTAAAGTGATGATAACATCTGTTGCAGATCTGTTTTATTAACACACTTATTTTTATTCCCCATCACATCCTGAATCTCTCCTGAAAAATAATGCTGAAAATTGCATTCATCCCCCCAATATATCTGAAAAGTAAAGAGAACTCAATTTTTGTTGCCACTTGCCAGCGCAACTGTATTTTGATGCTTGGTTTCATGCAAGTCTCAGTCCTAGAGAAATTATGGGCAAAGTTGACAAGAATTTGTAAAACAGGATCCAAGGGGGAAGAGCTGGCATTTCAACCTTCATTCCTGTATTCTCTAAAATTATCATCAGTTTGGACTTGGCTTTCCTCTTAACATCACCCTTTCCCTTCTAAACCTAAACCAACCACTTTTTTATGCTTTAGAAAGGCTACATTCACTAGAAAAAATGGTGGTGGTGCTTGGCTTTTCCTGTCCTTCTCTTACAGTCTTTCCCCTCCCTCCCTTTCTGTTTTGTTTTATTTCCATTTTTCTCTCCGTTCTCAGGTTTGCAGCCTCAGGATAAAAGCAAGGATCTCTATTGGTTTTAGACCTGCCTTTCCATCTTCTCTTACACTCTAGTCAGATCTCTGCCTAAGTAAGACTGCTGACAGAGCTGAAATCGAGTCAGTTTGTAACAGCTTCTGATCTTGGTTTACAGCTCGCCGTTATTCCTTCTGTGGTGGATCCCTCCTGAGCTGAGTTGCTGAGCCCAAAGCTCCTCCCACAAAGTCCTGTCTGCCCACCCCTGCATCATTCAGCATCTCATGTCACATTTCAAGGACAAGAGCATGAGAAAGGACATGGGGGATAAAAGCTTCTTCAACATGGCATTTCAACAACAGAACCTTACTGGGGGAATGAGAAGGAGGGTACCACCCTCCCTTCTTTTCACTGTGAAAAGCCAACCATGCCGGCTACACATCCAGAATTGTGGCCACGCCACTGGAAGGAGTCCAGGAAGACAAATGTGGATGTCGAATTGCTGACTTCGGGAAACAAAAGTGTTTATTTTTGGTGATGAAAGTGTGAACTCTTTTTTTCTACTGCATTTTCAAAAAATTAAAAAAAAACTACTTCGTGAAAGCAGCATGGGAAGATATGCACATACTAGAAATTATGTATTTCTCCTTTACTCTGGAGAAACAAAAGAATGGATTCTAAACTCCAAAGCACATTGGACTGTAATGACAAAAAAGGGACAGCTCTTTCAGGCCATGGTGATGAGTGGCAAGTGATCCGCATAGGCCACCTGCCTCTGGGCCTGCACAAATGCAGCTGTTCTAAAGACAACTGTTTGAACTCCAGAAACTTGACAACCAAGGAGGCATTTCTCAGAGTCTGGCACAACTATTGTACTGGATGATACATTCATACATATGTGTACATATATATGTGTATATATATATATATAAGATTTTTATACAAGGAATGTTTTATGATGAAGAAAAAAGCCCTTCCCTCTCCCCGCAAAAAAAAAAAACCTTCATGAGGAGAAAATTCGGAGGAGAGTTATTAAGTAGACTCAAGATCTCATTTCACTTGAGCACCCTCTGTATTTATGTTGCTATCTTTCTGCCATCAGTGATCATGGAGTCAGATGTTTCTCTCTTGAGTGTACTCTTTTTTAAAGAGAATTTAAGAGCTGTTGTCGATTTCTTTGGCACAAATGAGACCTCACTATAACATAAACTGAAAACAGTTTTTGTCTGAAAATAAATGTTCTTCATGGATATTACAGGCATGTTTAATGTTAAATGCATTGTTGATTTTGCTGAAATGGGCCAAAATAATCAGCACAATGGAATTGCTCAAAGTAGAGTATAGCCCCTAAGAACAGAAGCCCGCAAAAGGTATACTGTAAACTGCAATGTACCAGGCACCATTTACAGTGCAATCCTAAGCAGAGTCACACCTTTCTACATCCATTGAAGTCAATGACTTCAAAAGGCTATAGTCCTATGTAGGATGCCACTGTTAAGGTTTCAGCCTTTATCCATGTTCTCCACTCACTATCCACATATGGGCATGGCATTTGAATCATAAACAGACAGACAGAACCTTATCTGGTCTTTGTCCCCTGTTTTCTTCTGTCTGTCTTGTCTTCTTGTACAGGACAGATAAAGAAGGTGAGTTCCTTTCCTGGTACAGATTAAAATATCCTTATTCCACTCTTTTCCTTATGTTGCAAGGCAGCTAATAATGTGGAACCTAGCCATGAAGAATATAATCCATACATGAGCCATCTTTTCCATCCTTGAAATTGTGTGTTCCTTGGGGGTAGAGAATGAGTAGGAAAATGTCTGAATCGCAGCAGAAAGTGGCTCATAAACTGAGCAGAATGGGGCCTTCTCCTCTATCACTTGCAATGATCCACAAGAAGTAGGGGCTGAAATCTAATTCTTCTACTGGGCGTAGCACAGCGGGATATTATTTTCCACCCAAATTCTGCCTTCACTTGCAAGGAAGTGCTTTCAGTGGCACAGATTCAGAAATTGGCACCTGGGTCAAGCACTGGAATTGTGTGTGTGCTCCCCCCCAGCCTTTATTGCCCCAACCCAGCTTCTACAGTGAGGTAGCTGAGTTTAGGTGGGAGGGGTGCCAACTAGTTGTGTTGGAAAGAAGGGAGGGAGAGAAAGAGAGAAAGAAGGGGGGAAGGAAGAAAGGAAAGGAGTAAAGAAGGAAAGTGACAGAGGAAGAAAGGGAGAAAGGTCGACTTGGAATCTGTCACCCCATTGTAATTTCTGCAGCCCTTCCTCACTGAGCAAAAGCTATGAAAGCCATTCTGAGGCTGCCCCTGCACAGTTTCTGGGGGGCCTCAGAGCCTTGGTGGGGGGATTCATCAACCTGAGGATTCCCCCACCCTGACTCTTCCACCTCAGCACATGGGGGTGACCGAGGAAAATACTGGGGGAGGGGGCAGGAGGAGGAGGTGCAGGCAGCACAATGCTCCTCCAGCTCCTCAGTCCTGGGGGAGGGGGCAGCTGGCGGAACACACACCCCCCCGATGATCTGTGGGAGTGGTGCCCTGGGCTCCCACCCCCTCTGTCCCCCCTCAGGACACCAATGAGTGCTTGTACTTTAGTTTGCTTTCTTATTGAGTTGTAAATATTGCAGCTGATCTAGCAGATCATGACTATGAACTATGCTTTCTCATTAGAGTTCATTAGAATGAGTGCCCTGCCAGTATTACAGGAGGTGCTACAAAACTGTTAGCCAATAGCTGTTTCCCTTCAGGCCACTGAAGTCTGGATCTTATCATTAACTTCTCCTCTACTAGATTTATAGCTAGATTTATGGCAGCTGGAAGAGATCCTATCAGAATCAAGGGAAGCCCTGGCTGCTAAAGTTTCAAGCAGTTAGTGGAGAATTGCCAGGAGATTCAGCTTGTCTAGGGAGCAGGGCCGTTTAGATCTTTGCAAGTGTAAGCAGTGATACAGGGGATAATTATTTTAACTAGATAAGTGTCAGAAGAATCTCCTCCTTAGCTAAGTGTCATCTCAGGATCACTTTAAATGTTACACATTCTTATATGAATAGCACTTCAGTGTAAAGGAAAGTGTGCCAACTAGATGCAGACCATTGCATAGATCAGTTGTGCCTTTGTCTCTCTTGCTATGCACACTCACACAGTGGCTGTGAAACAAAGTACAGCGGTTACCTGTGACTATCCATAAGCAGCTGGTATACTTTTTGTGTACTTTTCAAACCTTGTATAGGAGATATGCAATGATTGGTGTTATTAGTTCAGGTGACAGTTTATATTGAAAACATATTGTAATGGAACCATGGAGATTCTGGTGAATTTGTATATTTCAACATATAAACAAAAATGTGTGTATTCAATTACCTAACTGGAAACAAACTTGGCAGCTCATGATAAATAGAAAAAGCAATAAAACAAAAGTCACCAGGTTTTCCAGTGGTTGATAAAAGCCCTAGGCAGAATGAGGATTTGTATCTTCAGTTTTTTCAGAGGTTTCCCAAACCATCAAATAATGACTGCATAAATATTAACATTTATACATTGTTTTTCAAGTGTTCAAAGTACTTCACATGTTAGATCTCAGTTATACCTAAAATATCCCTGTAAGGGAGACCAGTATTATTTTCATGTTGCAGATGGCACAACTGAGTTTGAGAGAAATTACATAAAAGATAATATTACTTTTGCTAAATGCCATTATAAATAAGTAAATTAATATTACTTCTGCTAAAAGCTAAAGTGATATGATGGCAAAATTGAGACTGGACCTGTGGACTTCCTGACCACAGCCACTGTGTTAACAGGTACCTAACCAAAGGCTCTTTCTCAAAAATCTCTGCCAGCTTCTTTAGTCAGCACACTCGATGCTTGATGTTCCAGTGATAAAAGGTTATCTCTGGTGGAAATCACTTGGAAAAGCTCATGGACTCAAGGCAATCCCCATTTGAGGCATAGAAGCAGCCACTAGCGTCTGTTTTATTTTTGGAGGTGGAATTTTAACAAGAGGTCACTTCCCAAGAAACCCTCCTCAATGCAGATGACGCTGAAAAAATACAGCCAAATACAATTTCAGTTTGCATAAGGAGCGTCGCTGTTAGAGTAGCAAATGTTTCTTTTAGCACTGGCAGACATTTGAAGGTTCTTGCTTCTTTGGGGGGGGCGGAGGAGAGGAGGAAGGTGATCATATGAGTTTATGATGGAGGATTATGCTAATTCCTTTTAACCTTCTGAGGAACTTTGTCAACCTGATCTTCTTAGGTCAAGCCAACATGACCATCTTGCTCTCCCTTCCCTTTGGAATATAAGTTCAGGCAAGGGTTTCAAGCATTCACATAAAGATGCCTTATACTAAATTGGTCCATCAAAGTCACTGGCAGCAGCTCACCCGAATCTCAGGCACAGGTCTTTCACAGTACCTACTACCTTCTCTTTTTAACTGGGAGTGTTAGGGATCGAACCTTTTCAAAGTGATTCACAGAGATTATCTTGTAGTCTTTACACAAATTCTAAAGAGGGATCATGTAGTCACCATATTGTGAGCAGAACTAAGGTTGAAGGAGAATGGCCTAGTCATGGCTCAGATGCTTTGAACAGTGGCTCCCTGAATCATAGTTAGCCATGATGATGATCTGATCTATCTTTATTTTTTTTTCCCCCTGGGCTGCATTCAGACTGGGGGCCATGTTGAGTTTACTAGATTTCAAGGCTGGTTCATACCAGAAGAAGAGGGAAACTGAAATGTAGGTGGTGTTTACAGCTAGCCAAGAATCAGGTTGTAAGCATATTACATGATTTGCAGTTATCAAGTCAAGTGTGTTCAATACATCCAAAAAATTCCATGTAGAAATCTACTAAATGTCAGTTTGTCCCACAGAAATGGGCTCACCACCAACTAATGTAGCCATGACAGATCAAACGCCTCACATCGTTTCAATTAACTATTTAAACTGCAATCCATTCAATAATAAGAAACAGGAACTGTATCACAGGTTACATAGAATTCAATGTACACTCGATTTCTTTTATATAGGCATTGAGGAATTATCATGTTCTATGTATGCATGTACAGCTGAATGTGTGATTTATACCCTACACCAATCTATTTGTAAAAAGAACACACACTGGTTCTTTCTTACAAGCTGATGTAGTTACGTACATGCAAGTTGTATGTGTTTTCACTGAAATACATGAATAGGGCTTGAATGGTGCATATGCGAGTCATTCCTTCATCACTTCCCCCCAGTCTTGTCTAACAAAGGTCACAAGCTCCCAAAGAACTGTATCCAATTGCATTGTTTGATTCCATTTTATCGGACAGGAGCTCCTCCTTTATATGTTCTCTACAGCTGCAGTATATTTTTTTGTGTTTGCTTTCCATTTCACCAGTCAGGGCAAAGGCATGGCATTAGAGGTGACTATCATCCTTATGCTTGCTGTTTATGTGTAACTGAAGCAGTGGTATTTGTGCAAGTAGCAGGAGTTAGATAAACACACAAGTCTCCATCAGGCAAGTCGACAGGTTGAGCCTCTCCCCTGCAATGCAGCTCCCCACCCCACTGCCAACCTGAGCTGTATGTCAATATGATCTTTTTTTTCCACCCGCAAAGAGCTTTGATAGTCACACCAAGTTACAAATGATTATTCTCACTTGACAGACCTGCACAGAGATCTCTGCAGGCCCCATGAGTTGGCTCAGGCTGGAGACACTCGATAGCTGCTGTTTCCATGGATGAAATATTTGTGAAGTTAACGCATAATCTGAAAGCAGAAGCTAATAAATTATAGAGTGCTAATTGGGGACGGAGTGGAGCTGTCAATCACATTATCCTAAACACTCAGAGACCCTCATAACCTAAAAAGGCAAGAGTCTCCAAGAACAGCTTCCAGTTGTCACTAGCCATGACATCTATCTCAACCCATACGGAGGCTGTCAAGCCAGATACTGCTTAAAGATTTTAAGCTGTGATCTTATGCTTGCTTGCTTGGGAGAAGCCCCAATGACTGAATTCAGCAGCTCTTCTATCTGATTAAACAGCACAGCCTTTTTTTTTTCAAGCAGGTGTGGATTAGGGTGACTTTGTAAATTGGTCAAATCTCTGCTGCAGAGATTTCTCTCGCAGCAGCCAGGGGCAATTATTCTCATTGGAACTTCCAGCAGATGGGGTCCCTATCGCTCTTGCCCCCAAAATAGACTGAAATTATTCTTCTTTACAAGCAAAGTTTGCATCTCACAAGTCCCTGCGTTCTATAGTAATTTGTATTCCACAGAAAGAAAATTCAGTTCAAGGAAAATACTTTGGGATATATTATTGATTTACACAGGGTACTCCATTTTTAGGCACACATTGATGCTCATTTTCTATAGGCGGCAATTAATTCCTAAGATTCTGTTTGCTATCATCTACTTCTTTTAGCAGGCAAATAAAATCACATCTGGTCAAAGAATTTACAGGACTTAAATGTGCAGTAGTTTATTTCTACTGCTAATTGATTTCAGCTTCACAGCATTAGAGGTGTGGAAGTACACACATAAAAGCAAGAGTAAATATCAGCTTGGTCTTTGGCAATCACACACTTTGTTCACAATAATGCAGAGGCCTACCTTACAGGGTTGAAGGATTCACAAGACTATGTGAAATGCTTCAAGTGTTTAGAAAAGTGCCATAGGAATATTAAAGTGAAATCCCGTGCATGCTTATTTGAGAGTAAATTTCATTGAACAAAGTAGGACTTCCCACAGAGTAAACAGACTGTGTGCTCTAATAATGGAAAAACCACTCCAGGTTTGCAGAATGAACTTGGTTGCTCACTAATGTTGGCTCAGGGAAGAACCAAAAAAGAAAAAGGTAACACAAAAGATCAAGCAACTTGAGAACAGGGGTGTAAAGTGTGTTTTGAAATTGATTGATTCAGTCATGTACCATGTCAGAACATTTATTTCCAAAATAGTTTTGACATAATTAAGTATCATTCTGCACCAAATCCCCATGGAATATTATTTGATGAAAGTAAGATTTCAGTAATGCATTGGCCAAAATGGGAGCAACAGAGTTTCAAAGGCCATTTACACACAGGGCTTCTCCATGTGGCAAAACTATCTCCTCGCTGGGGCAGATTTTCAATTTTGCAACATATTTGCTAAATTACCTGAGTGTGATTTTCACTTATGCAACAGTCCCAATGCTTCTGTGCTTGTGACAGGTGAAAACATGGATCAGGGAGAGCAAATCCGCCACGTAATTGTCCCAACCCTGGATTGGTCTGTAACTCTCTGAAGTCTTAAACAGTTTAAAATTTTGTGCCATAGTCAGGTTTCTACTTTGTCTACCTGTAGACCTATGTTGCTGGTTTGTTCCTTTGAAACAAACATGTAAATAAATAAATCTTCTTAGTTGCTTATATATTAATCCAGCCTCGATGATCTCAATTTTGTGCACCACAAAACTTCCCTCACAGCAGGAAGCCCAAAGCCTAGACATTCGCTTTCTGTAGAACACCTGGAAACTGAGGGAAAGGTTTATCGTTCAAAACAAACCTAGATCCCAAAAATCTTAAGAGGCTGTGTATGTCCCTTCAGTAGGAAAAAAAAGGCTTGTCACAAACTGGTGGTAGCAGTGGGAGTCTGACACAACGTTTCACAAACTCTTATCCAAGGTGGTAGAATATACTGATATAAATATTTAAGAAAAATTGTGAGGTATAAGTTTTGTCAGAATGCCTTCTGAGTAAAATGGAACTGAAGGTGAGCTCATGGCTATTGGGGATAGCTCAGAAACTGAGGATGTTGTGAATATTGACCAAGTAGAGACCTGGAAGATAAAGCAAAAAATAGAACTTGACAAATTAAAAGCAGAGAGAAATGAAGAATGGCACAAGAAAGGGCAGAGAGAAGCCCAAAAAGAAGTAGAATTAAAACAAGGGGATATAAAATTAAAAGAGAGGGAAGCCTAAAGAGAAATATAATTAAAGACATATAGAATTAATAGAGAGAGAAGACCAAAGACAGCATGAAACAGAATTAAATAAATTAAAAATGGAAGAATTACAATTAAGGGGTGAGTTGGGAAATACTTAGCTAAGTGGTGAATCCTGCTACATTGATCAAAAGAAAAGGCGACAATATTGAAGCTTTCTTTGTTAGCTTTGAAAAGGCTTGCAAGGATTTTCAAGTGGCTGACAATGAAAGAATGGTTTATATCCATTCACAAATACATGGGAGGGGGTTGGATGTCATCTCCTCTGAAATGAGGAATAAAGAGTCCCTAGACATGATCTCTGTTTTAAAAGAGTGAGACAGATATTTGGATGAACTACTGGGCATAGCAGAAGAGAATTTAGGGAACATTTGGGAAACAATCAAATGAAAACTATTGTGTTTGGCCTGTTATTTAGACAAACGATTACATTGTTGGTTGACTGGCAGTGGGGCCAAAATTAAAGATTGGGCAGTCAGTTTAATAGCACTGGAACAGTTTCACAGGGACATACCCAGAGAGTGTAGATGGATTGTATGGAGTAACATGCCAAGAATACAGCTAGAATGGCTGAAAATATGGATTTCCTGGGAAAGATTGTGGGGCAGGGTATTTTACCTAAGGGTGTCTAGAGCAGGGGTAGGGAACCTGCGGCTCTCCAGATGTTCAGGAACTACAATTCCCATCAGCCTCTGTCAGCATGGCCAATTGGCCATGCTGGTAGGGGCTGATGGGAATTGTAGTTCCTGAACATCTGGAGAGCCACAGGTTCCCTACCCCTGATCTAATAGATAATCTATATTTATCTGTTTTATCTATAGTCGTATCTTTTCAGGCCATTTTCCAGGACAGCAGTTAACTGGGATACTTTGCTTCAGCTGAAGAACATCTGGAAGATGTGGGGGGGGGTTTCTCCAAGTCTGGAAAGGTCGGTCAGTGCAGCTTCTGGAATGTTCAGTTGGGGTCACAAGGTTACAGCAAGTGTTTTGCATAAAACCCATCACTGTAATAGCAATTATTCCACTTTTACCTTACCACCCACTTTTGATTTCAGAAAGAACATTGCTTATGCCTCACAACTTTACAGTTTCAGAAACAACTCTGCTGTGTAGGACTACTGTGAGTATATAGAAAGATAACTTTTACTGTTTTTGTGTGTCCTGTCTATGTCAAGCTTTACTTGTGTTTGTTTTAACAACTTTCTGAATTTCTTTTAATAAAACTTTATTTTCATATTTACTGGTGTGCGTTACTGACCAAACCCAGGTGTGCTCAGACATGTTACTGAGTGAAGGGGGCTCATGCTTCCACATAAAGAATCAAAAGAAATGAGCTTGGTTCTCCCAGGGGAAAAAATTCCTCAGAAAACCATCCCTACAAAGCAGACTCCTCAGACCAGGAGAAAATATGAGGAACTGTTTTAACTGTAGAGAAATAGGGCATATAAGATACAATTGTCCCAAATAAAGAAAGAAATATAACCCAGGACCAGTGAGGCTACTAAATGTAGTTACACAAGTAGAGGCAGGGGACAGAAACAGCAAATCCCCTTGAAGCAGAAACCTTTCATGTATCTAGTCTAGTGGGAGGAAGGTGCCTGAAGGGATTACCAATTGAAGTGAACGATACCAACATCTTTGGCTGGAGAAATTCAGGAGCTCAAGTGATTATGATTAAAGGCTGAACAAAGCTGTTAACAACAGGATGTTTTGGAGCTCATTAATTCCTAGGGTTGCCATAAGTTGGAAGTGATTTGAATGCACATAATGCACACACAAAGATCAGATCAAGCCTGAACACTCACTAGAAGCTGAAATTACTAAACTGAGGATATCATACTTAGGTCAACGTATGAGAAGACAAGGCTCACTGGGAAACAGCTAACTGGGATACTTTGCTTCAGCTGAAAATGAGATGGATTCACTAGTATAAAGGAAGCCGTAGGCCTCAGTTTGCAAGATCTGAGTAAGGCTGTTAGCAGTAGTAAGTTTTGAGTTGCCCTCCTGGGTGCCATATGCCTCTTTGGTGCTTGCTGCCTGTCAGCAGTCATGTGGCCCAAGGAGCAGGGCAGCGCAGTGCATGCAGCTGCCAGGCAGGCAATCATCCTCTGTCTGCTGCTATAGCGCCCCCCGCCCCGCCCCTGCCACCTGCTGCCCCAGCAGCTGCCTCCCTTGTCTCCTAGGTTCGACCCTGGAAAAGACATTCCACCCCCCTCTGCCACTGCACAAGTGGTGCCTCAATAATTTCTCTGCTTTTTTGTGTTCTCAGATCAATCTGGTTTGGAAGCCCTCACAACAATTCTTGACCAGGAAACAGTTATCTAATCAATTAAGGCTTTCAAGTTGTGCACATTTTCTTTAAAATGTATGTTTGTAGCAAACATTTTTGTTAAGTCAAAATCATGTGTTGGGAAATCTTTAACAACGGGACTGGTGGATTACAGTTTGGCCAGAACATTTGCAAACCACTTCACCACAGCAGAAAACTAGGGTGAAATCACTCCTGGAGGGTTCCTCTCAGGCAACATGGTAGCATAAATCAATATATGATTGCTATTTTAATGTCCCCAAACCTAAATCTGGAATGGCATTCTTATAAGCAGGGCCCAGCCTTAACAGAAGATGTGAGGAGTGGCAAATTTGGGACACCATTTTTCTCCCTTGTGTATCAAAATGATTTGAAGTCAGTCATACGTACTTGAGGCAACTTGGCACTGGACCACTGATAACCCATATCACAGTCATTTGAAATGGTATTGTAAGGTAAGACTCATGGACAGTCTACATGTTACAAAATAGATTTACAAAATATACACATTAAAAACTTTAAGGAGAATCTGCTTGAAACAGCTTTTGTCTGACCACTGCCCAAACAGTGATCATTATGTGCAGAGCAGATTGCCATGCGGATTACTTCTTAGAGCTGAGAGTTTCCACACAACTGTCCCCTAGCAGTGGCATGGAAACTCCATACCAGGCTGTCATGTGGAGAGCCTTTTATCAGGTAACATGTGCTGGGTGGAACAACAGTTGCATCAAGTCTGTTTTAAGAAGCCCCACATGATGGCTATAATGCACAGGACTGCCCTAGTTGTGATGCTGTAATAGATGGCTATAAGGCTCTGTGAATTTCTTTACCTTTCCCTATCAGGGGAGCAGAATTGTACAGTTTTGCACTTAGCAGTTATCTTCACTGGGAAATATGCATATGCCTGCCATATATAAATGTAACTACCCCACTTCTCACCAACAAGATAATCACAGGTTACTTCTGCCTGATGCATGAGTAACCTGAATACATAGCTCTGTAGCAGAGTGAGGCAAATGGAATTATATAGGAAACATACACTCTCATAACATAGCATAGCATAGCGTAGCATAACAGCATAGCTGGTTATATGTTGCCAGTCATTTGTGCTCAACCAAAAGCTGGCAGGGAAGGAGCAGAGCTCCATAGACCTTCTTGCATGTGCTAGAAACTTAAAACAAAAAGATTTTGTCTCCTTTCAAACTCATGTTAAGTGATATAACTTCTCCCAGTCCTAACTTTAATCCACATATACAACCTTATTTGTGCATGGCTGAGATCTGAGCAGCAAGGAGTACAAAAATAAATAGCTAAGCAATTTGAACTATTATTTTGTTGCTATTTTCCGCACTTATTCTTAGAAACTTGTTCCTTTTTTATTATTATTACAATGCCTACTTATATGTGACAAACTTCCAGGCTTGCAGACGCCAAGAGACAAAAACAGCGCTGTGGAACACTGAAAAAAAATACTATTTTGCATTGATCTTTTTCTTTTACTACTTTTTGTTGTTAAGAATGCTGACTTTTGAATCCATGCCATATGATAGAAAAACCTTGAAGATAAATTTAGGAACCAGGCCTGGGGAATGGAACTGAATTTGGAGATAAAACACATTCCCCCAGTCATGATAACAAATGGCTAAGGAAAAAATTTGATATGCACTGTCAATTTAGGATTATTGCGGCAATATTTATTTAATAATATTTATTTTGACAATATTTTTCCACTGATCTTTATCTACATATGTTGTGTCATTTTGGAATTCAGTTTCCACCATTAACTGTTTCAATTAATGTAAAAGATAAACTTTCTTTTGATTCACCCTGTTGATTAAATGTTGGGAGGATATTTTCATAGCATGCTCTGAAGAAGGAATTGTTAAAATAATTTCTAAGTAAAACTGAGTATTTTCAGAGCAGACACATGCTGACTGAACCCAGCTAAGTATAGAACACTGAAGATGCATTTGCATTTCTTTTCTGTTTAAGTATCTAGAGCTGATGAGATGATGTGTATACAAATGGGGGTATGAAGTCACTGTGATATTTTTGCCGGATATATAGATACATTACTAATTTTTTCCTCCACAGGTCAGGAAGATCCCACAGTAAACAATATATTATTATCCCCGCTAAACCCTTTATCCCCGCTAAAGGACCATACAGCAATTTTTCACTTATGTATCTCAGAGACAAAATGTACACTAGGAATTTTTTTATTTATGTACTTCAGAGACAACATATATATTTAAAATTGTTTTACTATACATTTATTAGCCTAAAGGGTATTTTCCACAATTTTTCTTTCAGAGCATGCTGTTTCTTAGAAAAACTGTTTGAAACATTTAAAGTTTATTATGCTTAAAATAAAAATCCTGTTTCTAAACCAGAAACACAGGCGCATCCACAGAATATCTTTCATTCACAATTGGGAGAGAGATATTTCTAGCAAAAGTGCCCATTCCTCTCCAGGTCATCACCAAACCTAACAAAGATCACTATAGAAGTTGCAAAGAAATTTTGTGCTGGTTCTGTGCAATTCCCTGTCAGTTGTAGGCAACTGGTAGCAAGCATGTACAGGCTGAAGCACCTGCCTCTGCAGATGGTAGCAGTAGCAAGTTAATTTTTTATTGTTTAGATTTATTAAACCACTCACCCGTGAAGGGTGAAGGGCAGTGTACAATGAAATACTTCAGTAAAATACAAACATTACATTTTAAAAGTACACAATTAAAAACCAAAGAACAACCATCAGATGGCAACATTATGTGTCGCAAGAGCAGTAAATAATCCCTATCAATGCAGGGGATGACAACATAACTACCTTTCCCAGATTAAGATAATTTCTGATGATTTCTTTAGTTATTCAAATATTTATGGCTTGCCTTTTTCTCCAGTGGAGACCCAAAATATATTATGCTTATTTTCCTATTCTCCATTTTATCCTCACAACAGCAATTCTGTGAATTAGGTTTGGCTAGGAGAGTGATTATGCCAAACTAACCCATGGCAGAGCAGGGATTCAAACATGGGTCTCCAACATCCTAATCTGGAACTTCAACTACTAAACCACACCAGGTTTGTGAAATGAATCTGTAGATAATTTAATCTGTGGTGATAATGAGACTGCTTCATCAGGTTGTCTGGTATTGTTTTCAGTATGTAGGATTGTGCACTACCCTTTCTTGTTCACAGACTATTATACAGTGACACATTGTGCTCTCTCAGAAGCCCTTTAAGTATTCAAGTCTTCTCTTTCCTATACACTGTGTGTTTAAACAAATGTAAACTAAAGCCATGAACTTTGTCCAGCCCCATTTCCTGGCTTATACTATCTATTTTATGAGGATCAGTAATGAATTTCCAGAGGCATTCCCTTTGAAAAAAACCCTACTCACATTGTTTCTCCTTATACACAAACAATTCCAACCTATTTAAAAGCTTTTATTTCTGACAGCATCATGTCAGCTCTTCACACTCCTTCAGTATAAGCCTACCCCAAATCCAAAAACACTTCTTTGTGGAAGCAATTTGCCCTTTGAACTCCTTCACTATTACTAATGCCTTGTTTTTGTAAAACGAAAATGAGAAAGCTAAAATGCAGAGGAAATATGATTAATTGCTGCCACTATTCAGTGCTAGTCCAGGATAATATAGAAGGTGTCAAAAGAATTCCAAAAATCTGTGTGTTCCATTCATAAGAGAGAAAAGTAGCAAAGAGTTGTTGACTTTGCTGAAAGGAGTTGGGTGCAGGTGCTGGCTGGTTGAGAGAAAAGATAGTTCAAGTATGAAGAGGTAACTCATACCTTTGAATTTTAATCCTATGTTGTTGATATAACACTCTGACCTCACAAGTGATAGTGTGAGAATCCACTTGCTTCTATGAAATAAGGCACAAAGGTGATATTGTGTGGGAATCCACTTGCATCTTTGAGAATAAGGCACAAAGGTGTTGAATATCAACAATAGCTCCCTTGAGCAAGGAGGTTTTCCTGGTCACCAATATGCAGATGACACACAGCTCGTGTTCACTATGGCAGGCCATCTGGTCTCAGCCCCGGGCCCAGGGCTCTCCAGCGTTGTTTGAAGACTATGGCTGGCTGGTTGAGAGTGAAAGCCCCTAATGCATACACAGAAACACAAACACACTGAGGATGCTGTCTACTCAAAGATGACCCATTTCAGTGGAAGAGAGTTAGGCATGTGCTTAAGCCTTATCCTCATAGTTGTGTTATCAATAATCTTAAACATAGTAAGCAGTCAATCCCACTTAACTCAATGGGGCTCACTTTTGAGTAGGATAACTGCACATTTTGGGTCTCATGGTATTATTATGCTTATAATCATTTCAGCCCAATTTAAATGTAAAAAGAATATTTTATATGTGTCCCTGTTGCTGGTTGAAATAATATTTGCTCGGGTTCTAAGACCACAGAATTTTGTGGGTTATGATGGAAAGCCTGATCCCTTCCAGTTCTGTGAATACTGTTAAGATTATCCAAACCAATTTAATCCTGATCCTTTCCAGGCATCTTCATCTTAAAGCAGGAGCTCCTGGTTTCTCAGTGCATCTCAATAATCTGTCCTTTATTTAACTGCCAAATTGAAAACCGAACTGTTGAAAACCTAGCCCTCTGTGTATAAATAAAGTGACTTATGTTTTCCAGGCACCAGGCCCAATTCTGTGAGATGCTGCACACTCATTAATTTCATAGGTGCTCAGTATCTCAGTAGAATGGTTGTCCTAAAAGCAGATTGTGTATCATAGTAATATGGCTCACAGCAGGAAATGTAAGTTAATTCCAATGTACCATGGAATAGGATTTCAGAGCAGAGCTAACTTTTTGTCCATCTTAATAGAAATGACCAGCCCTTTACATGCACATGTCCCATCCACACAGTTTATTGTTTCATTGTGCCTGGATTGTGTCAGTAAGAAAGCAACAAACATAATTGAACTATCGGTCACAACTGAATTGAATTGGTTTGTGTTCTGGGGCAGCACACAGGAAGCAGAGCTATAGTGACCAGTGAAGCATGCATTATATTTACACCTTCTCCCATAAATCATGGGATGTCCTTTGCCTACACTTTGAGTCTTCAGTTGCACATGTATGAGTAGTTGCAGAACATGGTGACCATAGTATTTCAGCAGATCTGTCTGGAGATCATACATCTTTAGCCTGGTGTGGGGGAAAAAAGATGTCTGCATTCATAGGGCCTGGGCATTCTTTCTACTTTTTTTAGTCCTCCACCCCCAGCAGCCTATATTTCAAAGCTTGTTATTTTTATTGAAGCAATGCATTTTTATTTGATTCCACTGAGGCGGCATTGGGTTTTCAAGGCCCAGGAGCAGTTCACTTCCTCTTTGACATCAGGTTTAGCTGGCTCAGAGTGGAAACATGCCATGACCTTGGCAGGAAAAGTCATGTCCATTCAGTTTGCAAGTTTCTCATAGTTATTAGCTGGCTGACAAGTATATTGCAGTTCCTTTTTGATAGTGATCTCATTTTGTGTCTTACCATAAATACAGAGCAATTATATAGATCCCGAGGAAGCAGATAATCTCAGAGGCAGAGAAAAGCATATCTAAGATAGAGATTTGAGGCAGAAGGTCCTTCCCAAGTCTTGAAATGGGACATTGATGTGTCACTGAGAAAGATAAATGGTGAACCGTTGAATGCAATCCTTTCCCTTTTCTCTTGGTACTCCCATGCACAAACAATTGCTCCCTCAACAACAGCACCATCAGTTCACCCACTTAAAGTGCCCAGATGTCAAGTATCAGGGTTTTTTTATACTACATTCTAATATCCTGCAGTAGAGTGCCTAACAAAGTTTGAAGTAAACATAGGGAACTACGCTTACAAGCAAGTAAAACAAGTTTCTAAAGCTGGCTGCTTTTTATGCATGGATAAGCCTTGCTTATGGTTGTTCAATTGATTTGAAATAACTACCACACTCCAGCTTTGATGTCTTAATTATCAGAAAGGATAAGAACCACTGTTTCCCACAGAAACAGAGAGAAGAAGAGACAGAGAATATATATCCTGAAGCCATTATTCAACCACCCTGATTGTACACAAATGGTTCAAGTGTGTAAAGAACTAATGGTGAACCAGTGTGGAGAGCCAGTATGGTGTTGTGGCTAAGAGCAGGCAGATTGTAACCTGGAGAACTACCGTAGATTTGATTCCCCAATCCTCCAAGTGAGTGGCAGACTCTTATCTGGTGAACCAAATTTGTTTCCCCATTCCTACCTTCTGGGTGACCTTGAGCTAATCACAGTTTGTTCAAAACACTCTCAGCCCCACCTCCTCACAAGGTGTCTGTTGTGGGAAGAGGAAGAGTTTGTACACTGTGTTAAGTCTCCTTACAGGAGAGAAAGGCAGGGTATAAATCCAAACCCCTCTTCTTCTAATCCACGTCAAGTTATCTTTTTCATGTATCCGGAGAGGGTGGTATAAGGGGGCAAGATATATGCTTAATGGTGTGCCATTGCGTAGAGAAGATGGGAGAGGAGGAATATGATAGCATTGAACTCGCTCACCTTACCTCTTGTGGTTCTGACCTACCAGCACCTTCCCACATACCTAAGAACTCATATGCATTAGTTAAATAGTTCAAATATGACTAGGGAAAGAGCTAAGTCACACACCAATCATGAATTACACTGAGCAGGGCTGTCTCCACAAACCTGTTGCAGCCCCTCAAGATAAAGCAACAGCAGCAGCAGCAGCAGCAGCAGCAATACCATCGAGGACTGGAGTGAGGACCTTTTCCAGACCCTGCTCCTACCCCAGCCCTCCAGCAGTGTTGCAGAGTTAAAGAGAAGCAGTTTGTGTTCATCACAAACCCACTTTGTCATTAGAAGAAATTCAGTCCTTTTGTTTCAAGGTTTTGTAAGCCACCTTGGCTTCTGATATTGGTAGAAAAGCAGAGTATAAATGGGCCTTGTTGCTACTCAGGCTTGAGCTACAACTTGGAAATGAAACACTGAGTATTTCTAAGATGAAATGTCCACTGTGTGTCCACATCAAGCTGCATCCTAGTGCAACTACTGACGATATCTGAGATTTTAGATAAAAGGGACAAAACCCCTTCCTGAAAGGATACATGCTTATCAGAAGTATAACATGGTCCTTGGGCAAACAGAGGCACTGACAATAGAGAAACGTTGAAGTTCTCAACTTGATCATAGGCAGGTCAGTACTCTCATATATTCACAGGATTCTGTGCTGGTAGCTTACAGCACCAGGAAAGTATGTCTGGATGAAAGCTTATACAGTGTCAAGTATGCTTAACCATGCCACTGCTGTCAGTCCTTCACATTTCATAAGCATGAAATTGCTTCATGGAAGGGGGAAGGGGGAGAAACACTTTGCTGGTGTCGAAATGCTGCTCTAGTCAACAGTTTTTCAGCTCTGAAATGAATGACCGTAAAACAAAAAACACTTTTAGCGCATTCCCATAAAGGGTGACCTGTCATGATTTTTAAAAAAATACTCTGGCCCCCACAATGAGATTGTTTTTTCATAGTGTTCCTTAGCAGAAGCATTTTTTACATCACAATGGTAGGAAATCTCAGAAAACCAAGTACAATGACAGGTTTTGTTAGACCAGCTGAAGTTGGTATGAGGAGCAGGCAACTTCTGAGTGTCACAGAACTTTTCATTGCATACTTAATGCATAATGAAAGAAAACAAAAACACTTTGGCCGTTTCCGCACGGGCAATGAATGGCGGCCTGGAGACGGTAAAAACGCCGTCTCCAGGCCGCCATTCGCACAGGGGGCGCAGCTGCGCCGCCCTCGGCCATTGCCACCGCTGGCCGGGCGCTTCCAGAGCTTTGAAGCTCTCTTTGTTGGGGAATGCCGCCGGAAGCCGCTGCCGGTTTTAACGGCAGCGGCTTCACAACGCCTCCCCCACCTCGGCATCTTTGTTCCTTCGGAATTAGCGTTACCGCTGAGGTCTGGGACACGCCTGCCCTCCGCCACTGGAGCAGGCATGCAGGGCCAGGGGGGCATGTCCCCAGGCCTCGGCGACGCGCTGGAGGCCCAGGGACATGCTGGGTCGGCCGGGCGCCGGCGCTCTGCGGCGCCGGCTGCCCGGCTGTTTCCAGGACCGTCCGTGTGGACGGTCCCAGCGTCATCGGGTAGGCGTCGTAAACGCCGACCCAGCCGCTTCCGCCTTTGTTAAGCTGTAGGAAACGGCCTTTGTTAAGCTGTAGGAAACTATGCATTATTTTTACCTGTTTCGCCTTGTGTGGCTCACTAATCAGTCCCTGTAATAGTAACATTTTACTTTAGGTGGTATTTTCTATAATAAGGCTTTTGTAAGCTCATACTTTGGTCACATTATGAGAAGGCAAGACTCTCTGGGAAAGAAAACAATGCTAGGAAAATCTGAAGGCGGCATGGAAAGAGGAAGACTTAACATAAGGTAGATTGACTCAATCAAAGAAGCCACAGCCCTCCGTTTGCAAGACACAAGCAAGGCTGCTGAGAGGACATTTTGGAAGTCATTCCCTTTTTTGTCGGTAAGCTGAAAGCAATTTAGCAGCACTTAACGCACACACACATATAAGGAGATGGAACAACAGGAAACTTATCACACAAGAAAGATGAACTTAAACAGTGAAGGGTCATGAAATCCAAGTTAAGCCCTTTTGTCCCAGGCCACCTTAGCCACACATACCCCAGTGAAAGAGGCAGAGGAGAAAACCAATTTGCCTGATCTGTGGAAGCAACTATAAACCATTTTGGAATTCTTTATGATTTAATTTGGTTTGGATTTTTGGTGTATTGAGTGATAGAGCTGTAAATGCACCAGCCATGCTGCATTCTCAATGGTACCTGCTTGTAAGTAAACAGATCCCTGCAAAGAAACTACATTTTCAGTATTCTCCCCTCCAAAAATGAATTAACCGATAAAGGCTCTCCAGAATATCCCACCACTGTGGGAAGTGGTAGTCTGAATTTTGCTTTCTAGATACATAATGTTAAACTAACTTGGGGCAATAGATGATATTATAATTGGACTAATTTTGGGATCTACTCAGCAACCAATATCTAATTACCTCTGTTAAATGGGCCATTTTCCTTTGTCAATACCAGATGCTATTTACATTGACTTTAGCCCATTACTGTACTTATTCAATGTAGACAATTATTTTAAAGGATGGTGACTTCTGTAAGTTCACAACTATACTGAACATAACTAGTGTAATTTATATCAACATTATTAAAACTTTCCTTCTATCTCAAACTCTTCTGCAATCGTAACTGAAGTTAAAAGCAATCTGTCAGCCAGGATTATATTCCCCTAACACATACTGCCATTCATACTGTCGCTTTCTTATGGTCCTATTAATGTACATCTAGCTAAATATATCATTCCAAAATCCTGCTCCATTAGAAGTAACCATTGCTTCAGATAAAAAATAACGATACTCAAAATGTTGACCACTTTGGAAAAGATATAAAATATTATTTTGTCATGGAAACCTATTTACATTAAAAATGTAGTCATAATCACTACACGTAATAATTGCATATGGTATATTGTGGCACAAGATCCCATTTGTATCAGTTTCACTGATTTTATTACAGTTTTAACACTGATTAGAATTTATTGGACAGTGGTCTTTATTCTTTCATGGGTGAGCATCTGTTTTAGCTAACTCTGCTTGATTCCCAAGCTCTGAATCTTCTGTTTGAATGAAATATGGATCAAGAGTGACACTTGGTGGTCAATATAAAGCATGACTTTGCTTTTCCAAATTTCTTTGGATTTCATATTCTGTCCATATCATCAAGAATAAATTAAATATAAGGGAACTTTATCACTGATTAGGAGGTACAGAAGTTGCATCAAGTGAGAGCAAATGGGCATAATCTACCAGTACCTTCTCCTGAAATGAGATTGGTGGCAGGGGGGATTGGTGATCTCACAAATGTACTGATGACTCCGTAAACCAAGGGGAAATTGTGGTTTTCTTTTTGTCGCTGATAGGTCTGAATATTGGAAAATGCGGTTCTCTTCTAGATCGAGTGTTGCAAGCTCCACAAACACATTCTCTTACTTTCCTGTCCTTCTCAGTTTTCCAGCAGAAACTTTCCTGTTCATACAAGCAAAATAATACAGGAAGAGAACATCAGACAGATTCAGTCAGGCTTGCTGAGTTATGGGGCATTACTATAAAAGATAGCATCTATTGCACAGTCTCCTGGAGCTAATCACAACTAATCTCTATACTACAGTTCCTGTGGAGACAATTGCTGCTTTGGAGGGTAGACTCCAGGGTAACTACCCTGCTGAAGTCCCTCCCTTCTGCAAACTCCACCCTCCCCAAATATCCAGGAACTTCCCAACCTGGAGTTGATAACTCTATACTGTGAAGAAATAGGAGAAACAAAGAAATTCAATATATTGTGGGACTGTAGCGCAGGTCATTTACTCAATATAAATATATCATAAGCACTGACCAACTAAGTGCTCATGAAGTATTCTAAAGTGTGTTCTGTGTACCTCTTTCTATGCCCTCTGATTTCTCATGCCCACTTTCACTTAGGGCCAAACCATACATTTGGAATTCCAAATGTGTAATATGATCATAAAAAATAAGTCAAGGGGCGGGGGGTTGACAGTGGCATCAGCACCCATGGGGTGGGGGGGGGCAAGATGCCCGGGTGGAGCCGCAGCAGAGGCATGGCCAGGCTGTTGAGGGAGCGTGATGGGGGCATTCTGGGGTGGGGCAGGGATGGGTGGTGCCCCGGCAAGGGCTCAAGGGGGGCTGCAAGGGAAGGGGAGGGAGGAGTGGCAAACAAGGGAGGGGAGAGAGGGGTGGCATGCAAGGGAGGGAAGGGGAGGGGAGGGGAGAGGGCCCGGCATCTGGACATGGCCCACCTACCCTAGCAGAGGGAGGCGGAGGGGTGGCATGCAAGGGAAGGGGAGTGAGGGAGGGGAGGAAGTGAGCGGTGGCATGCAGGGGAGGGGGAGGGGGCCCGACATCTGGACATGGCCCACCCACCCTAGTGGAGGAAGTGGGGAGGGAGGGGAAGGGGTGGCATGCAAGGGGAGGGGAGGGAGTGAGGGGTGGCATGCAAGAAAGGGGAGGGGCAGCAATCCATGTGTATGTGGGATGGAGTGGGGAGAACAAATACAACTTTGGTATTTCACCAATGTTCTCCAGACACTGATCTAGATTATTGACACCCTTGCAGTTATTTTAAGGATAAAACTACAAAGCAGAGTTCCAAGATCACCTATAGTTTGCCTCTTTTTTCCCTCCCTGTCTTTTCCTCAACTAATGTTCTCTAGCAATTTCTGAATTCACTCCCATCCCTATGGAATACTCCTACACACTCTTCAGAGGCTGTAGGTTATCCATCTCAGCTTCTGAGCAATCCCTTAGTGACACATTAAGGCAAAGAAAAAATGTATAGTATTCATGTTCAGGGGTCACACAGTAATTCAACACGCTTCCTTCTACGGGTCACAAAAATAGATGGACGAATTTTTTCCATGATATGACACATATTAATCTCCAAGGATGATATACTGCCAATAATCTGCAATGCAAACCTACATCATAAGATACAACATAAATTTAGCCCCTTGAAATGCTCTTTGGCTTATTACGGCATCTCACTGAATCTCATTCAGCAGGGACTTGGAACATGTTGCCTGTTCTGTTGCCCTGTAATAAACTACTTCCCTCCCAAGAACTGAGATAAGCTAGTTACTTTAAAAGCATGCGAGGCTTTGAAAATACTGTCTTCAATTAACGTTTGGTTTCACCTCATGATATTCTGTGACAGTGAGATCCTTGAAATCAGTGTGTAAGATGAGGTAAGGGTCTGCTTCGGATCAGTTTTAAATATAGGGCTCAGCCCTAGAAGAAATGAAAAAAGAGACAGCCTCTGAAGTTGCTTGATTCCAGAACAACATGCACGTATGTATTTGAAATTAAGGATTTTCCCACTGGCTACATTCATGCTTCATGCTGTTGTTTAGGAAACTGTTTCTACATTTGTTACATAGGGCTGGCTTGTACGGATAACAAGAACCCCTACATAAGTGCATCAGAAAAATCTGTGTCTTGTACTGCATAGAGGTCCCCTGAGGGAAGCAAGGCAAATTCAGTTCTGTTTCTGTAGCAGTCTGGGAGGCCCATGCTTAGGGCATTCCCAGACAGATACTTTTCTTCTACCCATTGTCTACCCATTTTCTAGTCATTTTAAAGTTGTGTTGTATTTTTTTAAAAAAATCGTTTAACTCTTTATAGGATAAGTGGTTCCCCAGGGTATCAGCTAAATATTGTCCTTTCAGAACAAGCCATGTTGTGAATCTCAGTTAGAGTTACTATGTGTCCAACAGGGCTCCAGTAACTGGTGGAGAAAGGATTTTTTTAAAATATTGCCATTAGTGATGGCAATGATGTCGCTTCTGGGAAACCCCAAAAGTTACATCTTCCCTAGGAATCACCAAAATTTCTACAAGGTAATTCCTAAAGAGAACATAGGATGCCTGATATCACTTTCAGGTTTCAAGTCACATCGTGCTGCTGCTGATGGCTGCCCATCCATGATCCTGCCTCACTTGGTCCCCTACTGGACACTGAGCTGGGTTGAGCAACCCTAACACCAGTCTGGATATTCTTTTTGAGGAATTCTGCTTTGTGCATGTGTTTTTTGCAAGCTGAAATCTGCATACTCCATTCTGAACCTTGGGAGAGATGATTTGGGGAAGTTCTAGCCCTACTGGTCATGGGGCTGGGCCCAGCAACCGTAACAACAGGATGGGCTCAGCCTACCCAGTTTATTATTATCTAAAAGGGATATTATTATCTTAAAGTGCTATTCTCAACTTGGTAATATCCTGGACTTATAAGGGTATAATTCTTCTGAGAACAGCCCTGTTAGATTCTCATCTTTAAATATGTCTTATTTATTTGTTTGTTGCTTGGTTAGTTTAAACATTTAATGCTTTCTTTCCATGTGGTTTAGGATCACATAGTCAGTGAACAATTGAAAACATTAAAACAAGCTTTTGAAATACACTGTTTAAAAACAGTGAAAAACTATAATTAAACAAAATACATAGACAACTAAAAGACATATACAGGAAGGACAGTCAGTGAGGGAACAACAGATGAAACAGATAAGTCTTCACCTACTGGCAGGAGACAATGGTAGAGGGGGACAGACAAATCTCTCTACTGAGAGAATTCCATAGTTTTAGTGCCAAAGCTGAGAAGCGCCTTTGCTACCCATTTAGCTTCAGATGACGAGGGCATCAAAAGAAGGGTACTAAAGATGACTGCACTGGCCAGGTAAGTTCATATGAGAGTAGGCAGGCTGTAAGGTAAGTTGGGTTGCAAGCTGCATAATGCTTTAAAGATCAATGCCTGCATCAGGTTAACAAAAAAGTAAGAGTAGGCTGGGAAAATTACATTTCAGTTTAGATTTCATTTTAACCCAAAGATTTCACACACACACACACAAACTATTAAACAGACTGAGATACTAGGTTTGCATATATATTTCCAGGTCTGGTTTTGTGTTTGAGACAGATTGTACTAGTCTGAATTAGGGTAGATTGATAGCAGTGGACTCATATCATCTGTGGGGGCCTGCTTTCTTCACGAGTTCTAGCTCTACTCCTCCTCAGTATTTTGGCTAAAATCTAGCAAGTATAGAGTTAGAGTTCTACCCTGATATTTCACATAGAGGAAACAGAAGATGCCAGTTGTATGCATGCTGTTATATCAAGTGTTGTGAATCTCTTGAATAATTTTTTTTCTGATGCAGATCTTGAAATGTGATAAAGATTAGGAAATTTGCATAAAATATCTCTTGAGAAGCTGGAAAGAGCCTGGGGGGAGACCCTGATGCTAGTAAGACCTGCAAGAACACCACATTGACAAAGCATTTCCCTTGTCAAATGGTGCAGGAGGGAAGAGGTGAATCAGTGGAGACGTCTGTTGGCAGCGGCGAATAGTAATCTACTGGTGGTCCTTGGCCCAAAGAAAGTTTGGCTAGAACCTCAACCAGGGCCAGGGCTTTTTCGGCTCCGCCTCCAGTTTGGTGGAATGCTCTACCCAATGAGAACAGAGTCCTGCAGAATCTTACGCAATTCCACAGGGCCTGTAAAACAGAGCTGTTCCAGGACGTTGTGAAGGAATATATGTTATAGAGCACTTGCACTTGATATTACACTGTTGTGAATATGTTATATGATTCCCTGATATTATTAATAGATATAGCGGCAGGTACAACACGTTTGATTTCCTTTAAGCACTACATCAATCCACATCTGTTAAAAAGCTGGGTGTGATCTTGGAGTCCTCCTTTTCTATGGAGGACCACATCACCAATATGGCAAAGATCACCTTTTACCATCTTCGACAGGCTAGGCAGCTGGCATCCTACTTAACCCACCCTGGCTTAGCCACTGTGATCCATGTGACAGTCACCTCTGTGCTAGACTACTATAACTTGCTCTACACGGGCCCGCCCTTGAGACTGACTCAGAAACTATGCTGGTACAAAATGCTGTGGCCAGACTTCTCACAGGTACATCTGTGAGAGAGCATATAACACTTGTGCTTTGGCAGCTGCACTGGTTGCCAGCGGAATTCTGAATCAGGTTCAAGGTTTTGGTTATTATCTTTAAGGTTCATACATACATACATAAACCTTTATTAGGCATAATACCAATATAACAACCAGCATTATCCAGGCAAATGTTCCATACATAAAACCATCACAGGTATTATTCCAAAGTTCCTAAAAGGAACCTAGCTACAGAATTTAAAATCACAGAAGAAGAGTTGTTTAGTAGGAATGCAACCTTCCCAGCAACAGAGTATTCCTTAAACTTAGCAGGAAGAAGAGTCAAAAGCCTGGTCCTAGCTTCTTCATATTTGGGGCAATTAAGCATTATATGTTCCATAGATTGCACCACTATAGAACAGTGGGGGCATTTCCGCTCTTGCGAATCAATTTTAAGAAACCTCCCTTGGAGTACAGAACAAGGGAAGGAATTACAACGAGCCCTTGTGTATATCCATCTAAGCTTGGGCTCTTGGAGTATACTCAGATAGTCTGCCATCAGATTGGTTTTGAATTTGATGTTAAAAAAGAAGGGGGAACAGTTACTTCGCGCTTGGCCTTGTAGAACTTGTAGCTCCTGGTCAAGGAGTTGCCTTTTTAGTTGAAAAAAGAGTTCGGCAGGAGGTAGCATTTGTAAAGAGTCCCAGGAGAATCCCAGGGAAAGTATTTTAATTTCCACTGCCCGCCACCACTTAGATCCATGGAGCTGGGGGAGGATATGATTGATAAGGCTACCAGTGTCCGAATTAAAGCACAGGCGAACCCAGAACTTAAGGGTGGCCAGCCAAGCTTTCGTAACCAGAACATGCTGTCCTTCTCCCAAACAGAGTGCAGCATAATGAATGCAATGTGGCACTCCGAATATTTTGTATAAGAAGGCTGACTGAATCCTTTCAACTTTTTGGCTCCAAGCATTAATCCACAAGGGGATTCCATAGAGCAATTGAGGAATCGCTTTCATGTTAAAGACTCTAACTGCGGCAGGGATAAACCTATTGCCTTTTGTAAAGAAAAAGTTCTCCACACCCGCCACAGTAGCCCTACAAGCTGTCATGGCTAGGTCTCTGTGTTTATACCAACAGGCTTTATGATGGAAAACGATTCCTAAATATTTGCAGAACTTGACTTGTTCAACCAATGCACCATCTAACATCCATCTACTGGGTTTATAAGTGTTAGCAAATACAACCACCTTAGATTTAGCAGGGTTGATGGATAAAGAATTCCGTGTACAATAATCACTGCATTTGGATAACAAGGAATTTAGGCCCCTCTTCGTTCTAGAGAGTAATAATGCATCGTCTGCAAATTATGTTTAAGGTCCTGAGTGGTCTGAGACCATATCTACAGAACTGCATCATCCCATATTGCCCATGGAGGATGCTCCTGTCCTCTGACAAAAACCTTCTAGTAGTCCCTGATTCCAGGACATGCAATTGACCTTGACTAGAGTCAGGGTCTTTCAGCCCTGGATTCAGCTTGGTGAAACTCTCTGTCAGCTGACACCAGAGCCATGCGGATTCTTAAGCAGTTCCACAGGGCCTGTAAGACAAAGCTGTTCCACTGGTTGAGGGCAATCATGTGTTCTGGTACCATCTATTGGCCTCCCTACAATGCTCTACCTACAACATCAGACTCTCTCAATGTCATCCATGCTTGAATAGCTCTTCAAGAGTTTATGTGTCATCTGAACTAAGTGGGTTTTAATAGGCCTAAATGTTGATAGCATCCTCAGTTTTAATAATAGTTATGTTTTTGTATTAGCAGATTTTTAAAAATGTTTATGTGCTGCCTTGCTCCTGGTCAGGGGAGCGGGATTTCCCTCTGTCTATGTATGTATGTATGTATGTATGTATGTATGTATGTATGTATGTATGTGGGTGGGTGGGTGGGTGTGTGGGTGTGTACACATGCATGCATACATACACACACACACACACATATACATAAAATCCACACTCCAGCAAATTACATGAATCCATCTTAGGCTGGCTGTTTTATTAATTTACTTCAGGGTTCTCTTATAAAACCACCCACCTTATATAAGATTGAGATAAAAGCCCCAGCTGCTTTTTAAAAAAAATAGCAATGAACTGCAAGGTAATCATCATAAACCTTCAAGTGACTATCACCTCAAATGTTAGAATCCCATCAAATTTCTCACCTAACCTTCATATTTCATGAATTTATCATTCATTCTCCTTTTGATGATTACTATTTGTAGATTTCCATGTTGTTTCTTTAAGGGAAAATAGGGCAAATACAGATATAATACCAGATTCCCCACCAATAGATACCCATAGATTAGGAATGGATACACACACTGTTTTTTCCACCTCTTCCCCATGTGAGAGAAGTTTCTAACCACAAATAGAATATGAGCAGTAATCATAGCTGTAGCTAATGCTTACCAGTTTAAAGGATAACCTTTAAAGTGAATTTGGATTTGCTCCTCAGAGAAAATGGGGAATATTTGTTTTCATGGCTAATTGTTACCTCATAAGCTCCATTAAAGAGGTGCACATTTACACTCTTATCTAGTTCCAGAAACTGTGCCTGTGAGCCAAAACAACTGTGTAACTATTAGGCTTTTGGTCCATTGCTGTCATTTAGCTAAATTGGCCATAGTTTTTATTTATTATATTATTCTAATTATTAATTTCATTTGTAGACTGCTCTTACCATCTGGCAGACGATACAGGGCCCTCAGAACTAGGACAAAGAGGTTTAGAGACAGCTTCTACTCTAGAGCTGTGGCTATGCTAAACTCCGCTGCTTCATATTGATGTATTTGGGGCTGTGTAGGGATGGGTGGAGGATGATGATGTATGAGTCTGAAATTGTGTGCATCGAGGAATGCTGCTGTAAATTTCGTTGTGCGTGCACAATGACAATAAAATGCTTATGCTTATGCTTATGCTTATGCTTAAAGGCTCTGGGAGGGTTCCATCATAAAATAGTATAGTAAAATAAAGACAGCATCCAGCAATCTAACATTTTTTGCTAAAAAAATACATATAATCCCAATGGCAGATAAATTAAAATTTTAAGATATTAAAATCCCAACAGCCTAAACAGAAGGGCAGGAAAAGAGAAGGGTGGGGAAAGAGGGAGGCCACTAGATGGTAAAACCATTGTTGCCTCAGCCATATGCTTGGAGGAACAGCTCTGTCTTACAGGCCTCATGGAACTGCATTAAATTCTGCAGGGCCCAGGTCTCATTCTACCAGGCTGGGGGCTGGGTCACAAATGCCCTGACCTTAGTTGAGACCAGCCAGATAGCTATTGGGCTGGGGATTACCAGTAAATTGTTATCTGCTGAGCATAACACTCTTTGGGGAGAGAGGGAGAGAGGGTCCCGTAGACATGACGGCCCCAGACCATTCAGGGCTTTGAAAGTGAGTACCAAAACCTTGAACTTGATTCGGTAATGCACCCAGAGCTAACGCAACTGGCAGATCACTGCTTGAATGTGCGCCCATCACGGGGTCCCAGTAAGGGCTTGTACTGCTGCATTCTGCTCTAACTGGACTTTCCAAAACTGGCCCAAGGGTAGACCTGCATAGACAGAGTTGAAATAGCCCAGTCTAGAAGTGACCATTGAATGGATCACTGTGGGGCTAGGTTGGTCTGAGACAGATAGAGTGCCAAAAGGTTTGCTTGGCAAAGGTGGAAAAAAGCCACGCAACCAACATGTGATCAGAGCCTCCATAAACAGAGAAGCATCAAGCATCCTGACAGTCGATGCAAGTGGAGGGCTCCCCCCACCCCAACAGTGGAATGCAGTGCTGAATGCCATGCCAGCATCCCAGCCCCACCCACTGCCAGTGTAATGGGGTGGGCTGAAGGAGGAGCTGACATTAGTCTGCTCCCTTCACGCCTTTGCACTGGCTGGCCACAGTCCACACTTAAGCCAGCCTTTTGGCCGGCCGACGCAAGTCCAGTGTGGCCCATTGAGGCTTCTTGATGGTGAAGAGGCTTTTTGACTTCTGAAGACATGAAATCATTTCAGGTAGTTAAGTATTCCCTCTCCCTCATAATTCACACAGCTTTTCCAAGGTGGCTTACAGTTACTTTGGGGAGAAACCTAAAGCAAAATAGGAACTAAGGTATTCCAACTTCTCTTTTTGTTATCCATTAACACATTGTCATCATAACTGAACAGTGACCTTAATATAATTATAGAAGTAGGATGCAGAAAAATGTGAATTTAAAAGAAAAGACACCAGGGCTCTGGGAGTGGGGGGAAGTATAATGTGTAGCTCTGAGAAATGAATGCCCTCTGTTGCCATTGCTAGTTTGGTTACTTAGTGGGTAGGAAGAAGAAAAGGAAGCAAGGAAAAATGAGTTGATGGGGGGCTGCCAGGAGGAGGAAGAGGAAATAGGGTGGAAAGGGATACAGGGTACAAATTTGGTAAGATAAAATCAAACAGATAAATAATAATTTCCACTAGGTGGCGTTCTGAACTGGGGACTGATGTTATGTATGCATAATGAGGGGAAAGGACATAGAAAGGGGAGATATATTGCAACACAGTACTAGGAAAAAGAAAACAGCATCTGTAATCTTGTCGCTCTACACTCCTGAAGTACAAGGACTGGTATAAACTGAAATATTTATCTTTAAACAGCAATTAACATGGCACAGAAAAATCTTATATTCGCGCTATCCCTGTACAAATGTAGAGATGATTATCCACTGATGTTCTGGTTGAAGCTCTTTCAGGTGCGGGGATACCTGTGGATCAAAGTGCAAATTATGCAGGTCACTGTGCATCAGAGCATGCTCTGAATCTTTTGCCCTGTTGCAGATTCAATATTTCTGTTATCTTTAGGTCTGAGATGAAAGGCAACTGGCATACTCTTGAAATAATTACTAATAACTAATTGGCCTGAAGTAGTTTCGTTCACAAGAGAGAGGCTGGGCATCTGCTTTTCATGCAGAAGGTCCCAGGTTCACTCCCGGCATCCTGGACAGCCAAGGCCAGTTTGAGTAAACAACACTGACTTTGATGGACCAGTGGTTTGATACAGTATAATGTGCATCCATAGCAAAAAAAAAACAAAAGTCACTTAATATTATTTATTAAGACCAACAATAATAATATAATATTGTGCGCAAGCCTTCAAGTTCTTCAGAATTCTTCAACCAGCAAAGATGTTCAAAAGGGGTGGGTGAGAGACAAAAAAAAATCTCAGGCCATGATCTTACATTCTCTTTGTCAGCATCCTGTATAAGCAAGGGTCCCTAACCTTAGGGGGACTGTCACTGTGGGCACATATGGAATTCTGACACGGCATGGTGAGTGCAGCAACCAAATTACTGTCACAACTTAATTTTGGTGGCACAGTGTAGATCATTGTGCTCTGATGGCACAATGAAGTTTCCTTCAGAATCTACATTTCTATCTGATCTTAAAACATTAATGCTCTTTCATCCTGTGGTACCTAACAAATCTAGTGGGGCATTACTTGGCTGTAGATTTGGTTAAGTACTGTAGTTAATCTAGAAAGCTCTGCCAAAACACCTTGAGTGTCAGACCATTGACTTGATGGCTGACCCATTATCTTAATGGACAATATTGGCTTAATTAATTAATTGGACAATACAGGTAACAACCCTTAATGGGTGTTGAAATATGTATTGTCACAAGGAGGATGAGACACAGAAAACATTAACAAATATAGACAAAAGAGAACTGTTTTCGCCCAGGTGTGCTGTTGTTATTCAAATGCTGTTTCCTGAGTATGTGCCAGGCATGGGGGGGCGGGGGGCATTCTTGCTCACAAGTTCAGACACAGTCCCAAGATGGAGTTTCTGAGTCCAAACAGACTCCTACATTTCAGGGCACTGTTCTGACAGGTCTGACAGGGCAGCATTCTGGGAGAAAGACCATTCTCTCTCACTCCACACCACCCAGGTCAGGTTGGCTACAGAAGGGTACACCAGCAACAAAACCAACTTTTCTCTCGGGCCAAACACCAAACTCTCAACTCTGGACACAGGATGAGAGGGGCACCTGGTGAATGTGTATGACTCCATGTGGGCTATGGCTACCCCACCACCCTGCCTTGCTAGTCTGGGCTGGTGCTACACCTGATAGCTTGGGGGGCAAAGCTGGGTCAGTTCTAACCCCCTTCCCCGCAGTTTGCCCACCCAGGTCTCTGTTATACAAGCCAGGTCGGCCCTCTCATCTATAATCAAAGCATGGATGAGGGCTGTCTTGTTCAGGGCTGACCCAGCATTCAAAAACAGCACTATCAGGCCAGTGGGCAGGACGACTGACCTCCCTACCTCCCTTTGGATCGGGAGCAGAGCAGAAGGAGAATGGCCTGAAGACATCCAGTGCGCCTTCTAAAAACCATTCTCCTCTGACTCTCGGCACCATAACGCCCCCTGTCCGTGAGCACTGGGATGGCCCGACTCCCTGCCTTTCCCCTCACCCAGGCACATCCCCTCAGGTGACTTTGCCCACTATAAATCTTCTAGGTCTCCTATGCCCAAATTGGGGTCTTCTGACCAGGGCATCCTCCCACCACGCCCCAGGAGCTCTATCCTACTCCCAAGCAGGAAGATGGATATCATAAGAACATAAGAACTAGCCTGCTGGATCAGACCAGAGTCCATCTAGTCCAGCATTCTGCTACTCGCAGTGGCCCACCAGGTGCCTTTGGGAGCTCACATGCAGGAGGTGAAAGCAATGGCCTGCTGCTGCTGCTGCTGCTCCTGAGCACCTGGTCTGCTAAGCCATTTGCAATCTGAGATCAAGGAGGATCAAGATTGGTAGCCATAGATTGACTTCTCCTCCATAAATCTGTCCAAGCCCCTTTTAAAGCTATCCAGGTTAGTGGCCATCACCACCTCCCTGTGGCAGCATATTCCCAAACAACCAATCACACGCTATGCTGGAAGAAGCGTGTTTCCTTTATCAGTCCTAATTTCTTCCCCCCAGCATTTTCAATGAATGCCCCCTGGTTCTAGTATTGTGAGAAAGAGAGAAAAAATTCTCTCTGTCAACATTCTCCTTTACTCCCATGCATAATTTTATAGACTTCAATCATATCGCCCCTCAGACGTCTCCTCTCCAAACTAAAGAGTCTCCAAACGCTGCAGCCTCTTCCTCTCATAAGCAAGGAAGGTGCTCCAATCCTCTCAATCATCCCTCAAGGTTGCCCCTTCTCTGCACTTTTTCTTCTTTTCTATCTCTTCGGGATATCCTTTTTGAGATGTGGCGACCAGAACTGAACACAGTACTCCAAGTGCGGTCGCACCACTGCTTTATATAAGGGCATGACAATCTTTGCAGTTTTATTATCAACTCCTTTCCTAATTATCCCCAGCATAGAGTTTGCCTTTTTCACAGCTGCCATGCATTGAGTTGACATTCCCATGGAACTATCCACTAAGACGCCCAAATCCCTTTCCTGGTCTGTGACTGATAGCACTGACCCTTATAGCATGTATGTGAAGTTTGGATTTTTTGCCAACAGGGGACCTGTGGAGGCAGTCCCCCTCTTACTCAAATGCCAGCTAACCCCCAAATCCCACAAGCTAAAAAAAGCTTTAAAAGCTTAACCAATAACCATATAACCCCACTAAGTCTACCAAGCCTAGCCACGTGCTCATAACTCCACATGTCCAACTCACATGAGAAGAAGAGGCCTGCTCCCAAATGGGCAGCACCCTTTTGCCATCACCCTTCGGCCACTTGCCAAGGCCACTGGCTGGGGCAGCTGCTGTTGAAGTAGCTGCCAGCCCCCCGCCCCTTGCAGGTGTTCCCAATAGGGTGGGATTCAGGAGCTGCAGGCCACAGTTCACCCGGTCAGGCTTGCAGTTTTTCCAGTGGCCAATGCAGGCTTCTCTGGCTGGCAGGCAGTATTGCAGGCAGGGCTGATTAGAACTATATTGGCTCAGTGGGATTGGGAAGCAGACAGTCTTTAGACGATGGAAACTTGTTAGCATTTGCATGGCACCTGCTCCCTGCTAAGAAATAATGGAGAAATTATGGCTTAATTTCACGAGGGTGCCAACTGTTGGCCATATCCATAACAAACTAACTAGTTTGTGCTAACAAAGTTTCTCCTTTTTAGTGTACTTTTTTCCTTTGCTAGTCCAGTTGTGGTTGGCCAGGATTCCTTCAGAATGGGAGTTTTCAAACAAGCAATATTTTAATGCTCCCAGGATCAGAATAATTAACTAAGGGTACAAGATGCTGCCAAGTTTGTGTGTTTCAATAACGTCATCTTATGCCTTAGTTATATGGAGTTGCCTTGGAAATGATCCCAGTATGTACAGCAGTCCCTGGAAGTGAAAAGCTTTTTAGCATTTCCTAAATCCATACCATCCCTTGTACCAGTGCTTAGAAGACTTGTTTACAAAAAGTCTGCTCTATATTAAATCCTGATGGCCTTTTCTAAGCTTTGCAGAAAAAGGATAGTCCTCTGGTGCTGGTTCACACTTGCAAATCCACTGCCCCTTCCCCACCAATTCATGAGCCTGTGTGGACAAACCTCAGTATGAACCAGACTGTATGCAAAGAGAAGCTGTAGCCCTGTAAACAGCCAAGCTGGACTGGAATTTTAGAATGAGGAATCTTTGTGGGCTCAAACTAGTCAGTCACCTAAGGATATGCTCAACAGGTTGCCATGAACAGCTACAGGTTTTCTGTATGCCGCCACTGAGATTTTTTCCATGAAAGCCCCATTCATGTGAAAAAAAAGGCAGAAATGAATGCCTGAGTGAACCAACCCTTCTCCATTTGGGTGAACAGAAACCCTGAAGACAGTGAAACTCTTATTCCTTGTCCTCTCCCCCCCCCCCCCCCGCCGCCCCCCACACAAACATACTGTCTTTGGTTTGGTTTTGGCATACAGCATTTATTTGCAACAATCATGATTTTACCCTTATATCTAAATGTGGGGAAGGGGGACTGAAGGGGAGGAAGGGAAATCCTAAGCAATTTTGGCTGAAGATTGATCTACAATCCTGCTCATTATGAAAGAGACCAGAAAAACCAGGCTGTTAAAACAGGAACAGATTGGCAAGGAGGCAGAGATTTGTTCTCACTGAAGTGAAATGACAATCAGATAAAATACTATGTTAAATCATGGCCATTTATTGATTTCAGCGAAGGAAAGTTCAAATTGGAGAAAATTTACAATGGTATGGACCAGAGGTGGGATCCAACCAGTTCTCACCACTTCTCTAGAAGTGGTTACTAATTTTTTCTGAATGCCGAGAAGGGGTTACTAATGCAACCTCCCTGCCCAATAGGGACTGGAGGTGCGTGTGTGCAGTGGCCCCACTGTTTGAATCCCACCACCATCGGAACCTGTTATTAAAATTTTTGGATCCCACCACTGGTATGGACTGCAAAGGTTAGCCTGGAAAAGCAAAGGAGCAAAAACAAACAAACCTGATTCCAGCAATAGGTAAATGTGGCACTGCTCCTGATTAGAACAGTAGGAGCTTCTTTTAAAAAATCTTTTATTAGGACAAAGGTCCATCATATCAAATACAGTTAATATGGACTTGATTTTTAGGGTTTGCACCCTACCAGGTAGGACCTGGCAATGCTCTGGAATTACTTACTGCAAAGATCAGTTCCCGTGGAGAAAATAGCTGCTTTGGAGGGTGAACTCTGGCATTATAGATCCTGAGATCCCTTCCCTCTCCAAACTCCACCATGGAGCCTCAAAACTCCAGAAAGGTTCACAGAGTAGAAAGCCCTACTTTTCAACTGGTACCATTTCGTTCCTTGAGCAGGTACACACCTGGATAGGCTGTGCTACCTTTCAACACAGCACCCCTTATCCAAAATGCACAACAAAAGATTTCCCACCTATCCCCCTGGGCTTTGTCAACAAGGTGCACAAAGAGACAAACAGAATATGAAGTTCCTGGACTAAGTTCTGAGGTCAGAGCCCTGCAGGAACTGTTTTAGTTCTGCTGGGCTTGTAAAACCTAGTTGCTGCACGAGGTCTTTTCCAACTAGCCCAGGGGCTGATGGGAATTGTAGTCCATGAACATCTGGAGAGCCACAGGTTGCAGACCCCTGAACTAGCCAGCCGGCACCATCGACTCCTCTCGACCTCCAAAACGGGGGAGGGAGAAGGAGGTGAGTCAGTCGAACTCTTAAGTCGCCATTTATCTTTTTTATAACTATTTATCAAATTTTAGTGGTCAGGATGTGGTAGGCGTTTTATAGCTTTAATGCTAAATTCTTTATTTATTGTTTTATTGTGTTTTACCTGTTGTTACCCCAGCACTTTGGGATAGGACGGGATAGAAATGCGAAAATAATAATAAATAAATACGTCCATGTAAGTCATGCGAGGAAAGGGGTCTTGTGGGTCATGAGCATGTGGAGCATCACACACCGCAGCGGTCACCCAGGATCAGCTACAGTCCACCGTGCCGCGCTACAAGCCACCCCCGTGGGGGAGAAGAGCTGGGCCGGGCAAGTCAAGGGCCGCCCCTCTCTCCGAACTCCAATGGAAGAGCGACGCCTGCCTTCCGCGCTTCCTTTCCCCAGCCAAAGGCGAAGGGAGGAGGCAAGCGGCGAAGTTCTCGTGACCGCCCTTGCGAGTCGGATCCGTTTGTTAGCGACTCCCCCGTCGGAAGAAGTCCGGTCCCTAGAAGGAAAGGGAGGAGGGACCCTCCCACCGCCAGGCACGGCAGCTGGAGCCTTCGAGCGGAGAGCGGGAGAAGCCGAGTGTGGCGACGGCGAGGCGCTGGGGGCCATGCATGGCTGCGGGGCTGTTCCTGCCTTCCCGCTCCTCCTCCTCCTCCTCCCTTGGCTGCTGAGGGGCTGCGCGGAGAAGCTGGGTGAGTTGGTGTCGCCGCGGCTGTTTAAACGGTGGACTGCGAAAGTTTGGTGACCACCTGGCGCGTCCTGGCTAGAGAGCTGGGAGGAGGGAGGGAGTGCGGACATAGAAAGTGCATCAGTGCAGCCCTCGAAAGAGCTGCACCCTGTGACAGACCTTGAAGTGAACGTGCTCTGTTTGGGACTTGCGCTGTTGGTGAGGGCGAATCTGTGTTTTCCGTGCAGTCACCAGATCTAGCAGTTTTGATCCTTTTAGTCTGAAGCCACGCGCACCCATAGCGTTGGTAGTGTTCAAAGTACTTGATAGACGTTATCCAGAAAACCTTGCAAACAATCATGTAAGGTAGGTCAGTATGGTTTTCGTGTTGTAGATGGGAAATCGAGGCTGAGACTGGCTTACTAGGGGTCACCTAATGAATTCATGAGAGATCTGAAGAGGGGATCCCTCTCAGCCACTGTCAGATTTCCGATGACATATAGAGCATCCCTGCACAATGGCTTTTGCATTTATTTAGCAGAAAATTCACTTCCTTTGGGCGCATGGACCTGACCCTTCTGTTGGAGAAACATGTTTAGGGTAGCTGAAGTTGAAATTAAAAGCAGACTTTGCCCTACTCCAGCTTTTATATATACAAAAGCCTCAGAACACAGGACAGGCACTTACTAAATGAAATGAAAAGCTACAGAAATTGGAGATTAGACAAATTTTTTGAGCTTTACTCAGAAAGGTTTGAATCTTGCATGAGTTGAACTTTGGCTCACAAAACCTATGGTGAAAATTTAGAAATCAGGCATGAGCTTTATCTGCAAATATCACTTGAGAACAGTGCAGCTTAACATTTTTATGATTTCTGCTTTTCATTTCAATGTCTTGCATTTCAATTTTGCTTTGTAATTCCATCTGTTAAAACTTTTTTTGTTTGGTAGCTTAGTCAATAAGTGTATCGTACGGTATAAGTTATTTATGTTCTTTGCTTGTTTGGTGCTTTGCTTGGAATATCAAAATGTAATTTTTCTTAGTTTAAATTAGTTTTGCTGCTAAAGGTGGTATTCCTTGACACTTTCTTTCCTTAGTTATTTTAGACTTTGTAGCTGAACTTTGCTATCTGCAGCTCTTGGTGTAAAAAGGGAATCTCTACTCCCTGTTGTAAATTTAGGACAGTGTATGAATAGATGTTGCTTGCCAGATAAAAATGCCTAGTTGTTAAGAGATATGGAGGTGCAGTGATTGTTCTAAAACGGTTAAGCTCCTGAAATAAGCGGCTTCTGTTATGTACTGTAGAGCTGTGACATATGGCAATCCTTGAGGGTGGGCAGTTTAAATATTCTGCTATTTATAAATAAATGGTAAAAGGTACAGCAGGAATTCTTTCAGGAAAAATAAAGGCCAAATAATGCTTTTGTTATGCCAGTTTAAAGATAAGGGTGCTTCCTGGTATATTCTGGATTTTGTTTCCACTCCTCCAGAGTCCCTTCGCTTTTTCTTTGACCACTATGCATTCTTCTGTATTGATTGATTTCAGTGCTTTATATAGATTGACCTAGTTAACCCATGCCTAGTTTATCCATGTGTCTGAGTACTTGGAAGATTAAAACAGTTACCCATCTCTAAAACACATGTATACAGATGACTTAAAAAACCCTCTAGTAATTACCGTATATAGTCATGTATAAGTCGACCCGTGTATAAATCGAGGCACCTAATTTTACCACCCAAAACTGGGAAAACTTATTGACTCGTGTATAAGTCTAGAGTGGTAACTCCAAAGCAGGCGGGGGCAGGGAACAGCCAGGGCACCCTCTCCCTACCGGATCGCTCCCCCCCCCCCCGCCTCCTGAATCCCCACAGCAGCCCCAGCCCTTGCAAGCAAGGAAATGCCAAACAGAGCATTCGCTTGCTTTTGGGGTTTCCTTGCTTGGAAGCAAGGAAACCCCAAAAGCAGACAACTGCTCTGTCTGGCAAGCATGGAAACTCCAAAACAGGCAGGGGCAAGGAAGAGCCAGGGTGCCTGCTCCCCACTGGATCACTCCCCCCCCATCTCCCAGATCCCCACAGCAGCCCCAGCCCTTGGCAGCTCTGGCATTTCCTTGCTTCCAAGCAAGGAAATGCCAGACAGAGCAGTCGTCTGCTTTTGGGGTTTCCTTGCTTGCAAGGAAACGCCAGAGCAGGCAGGGGCAGGGAAGAGCCAGGGTGCCCACTCCCCACCGGATCACTCCCCCCACTCCCCACCGGATCACTCCCCTTGCAAGCAAGGAAACGCCAGACAGAGCATTTGCCTGCTTTTGTGGTTTCCTTGATAGCTCTGTCTGGCATTTCCTTGCTTGCAAGCAAGGAAACGCCAGAGCAGGCAGGGGCAGGGAAGAGCCGGGGCCACCCATGAAGCGGGTGCACACCTGTGGGGTGCCCAGCAGGCTCCTGCCCACTGCCCCACCACCCCGCCACCACCCCTCACTTAATCTGTCATCTTTTTCTTTCCCCGCAGGCTCTGCAGGCTCCATTTCAGGGAAGCTGCTGCTCCGGGCAGCCTGCCTCTATCTTTCTTAAAAGGGCAATGCTCCAAAGATTGCTTAAGCAATTTTTTAATCTATCTTTTTGAAAAGCATTGTCCTTTTAAGAAAAATAGAGACAGGCTGCCCGAAGCGGCAGCTTCCCTGAAACCAAGCCTGCAGAGCCTGCGGGGAAAGAAAAAGATGACTGAGTGAGTGAGGGGGACGACGGGCGGCGGCAGCTGCAGGTGGCTCGCGTATAAGTCGAGGAGGGCTTTTTCAGCACAAAAAGTGTGCTGAAAAAGTCGACTTATACGCAAGTATATACGGTAGGTCTCCTTAAAGCACAATAAGCTATGTGGGAAAGAGAAGTTGACCAAGTACAGCTGGTACTGTGTAAAATGATGGTGAAGAATGCAACCTAAGAAGTTCCACAGTTAAATCTCAACTCAACCCAGACCTGCTTACCAAATTAATATTTATGTCTCAGCACTGTTCCCCCTTCTTATGCCACCTGTATTACGGGCCACATCAGTGGTATTCTAAAACTTCTGGAGATCTATATTTGCAATCATCAGCGACTGTAAGAGCCACATGAATACTGAATGCTCTGTACAGTGGTTTCCAAACATTCATGTACAGAAGAAGAATTGGATTTCTCTCTGTCAACATTTTCTACCCCATGCATAATTTTATAGACTTCAATCATATCCCCCCTCAGCCGTCTCCTCTCCAAACTAAAGAGTCCCAAACGCTGCAGCCTCTCCTCATAAGGAAGGTGCTCCAGTCCCTCAATCATCCTTGTTGCCCTTCTCTGCACTTTTTCTATCTCCTCAATATCCTTTTTGAGATGCGGCGACCAGAACTGGACACAGTACTCCAAGTGCGGTCGCACCACGGCTTTATATAAGGGCATGACAATCTTTGCAGTTTTATTCTCAATTCCTTTCCTAATTATCCCCAGCATAGAGTTTGCCTTTTTCACAGCTGCCATGCATTGAGTTGACATTCCCATGGAACTATCCACTAAGACGCCCAAATCCCTTTCCTGGTCTGTGACTGATAGCACTGACCCTTGTAGCTTGTATGTGAAGTTTGGATTTTTTGCCCCTATGTGCATCACTTTGCATTTTGCTACATTGAACTGCATTTGCCATTTCTTAGCCCACTCACCTAATTTATCAAGGTCCACTTGGAGCTCTTCGCAATCCTTTGTGGTTCTCACCACCCTACATAATTTGGTATCATCTGCAAACTTGGCCACCACACTACCCACCCCTACTTCCAGGTCATTGAAGTCGACCAGGGGGCATTAATTGAAAATGCTGGGGGGATTCATTGAAAATGCTGGGGGGAAGAATTAGGACTAATAAAAGGAAACACTTCTTCACGCAACGTGTGATTGGGGTTTGGAATATGCTGCCACAGGAGGTGGTGATGGCCACTAACCTGGATAGCTTTAAAAGGGGCTTGGACAGATTTATGGAGAAGTCGATTTATGGCTACCAATCTTGATCCTCTTTGATTTGAGATTGCAAATGCCTTAACAGACCAGGTGCTCGGGAGCAACAGCCGCAGAAGGCCATTGCTTTCACCTCCTGCATGTGAGCTCCCAAAGGCACCTGGTGGGCCACTGCGAGTAGCAGAGAGCTGGACCAGATGGACTCTGGTCTGATCCAGCTGGCTTGTTTTTATGTTCTTATGTTCTTATGTCCCTGTTCCTTAATGTCTGTTCTGTATTATTTTGTTTTTCATTTCTTTACTGTCTATAACTTTGTGCAATTGGAGTTCCCATATTTCATTCTCCTGGCATATTGCCTATTGTTGCAGCATGGAGAATGTGCTATAATTCAGGAAGCATGAAAATAAAGCTGTTTTCATAAAGCATCCTGTTTGCATTTCATTGGCATTAAAGGCCTCTTACACACTATGGTATAGAAATAAAAAAAATGAACAGATTTGGTAAAATTTTATACACTCAACCAAAAGGTAGTTTGGAATGTAGTATTTGAAAGTTGATTTAAATAATAAATCCTTCAACCATCTTCTAGTTCCAAATCTGGTTGTTTGTGTATGTGCTGCTGTGATTTAGTGGAGTTGCAGAAAATAAACATTTTCCACAGTTTGTAGCTTAGATCCAGCAGTGCTCAAGCAGAAACCTAAATAGGCTTAGCACAGTTCTGCTTCAGCAAGATTCTGTGCAACACTTGGTACATATATTTCTACATATAATAGTGCTAGAAGTTGGTTGCACGAGATTTTGTGCAAGTGGAAACACGCGTGGGAATACAATAAGTTTGTCTTAGTTCAAGCAGCCTCTGTGGTCTTTTGCTTGCACTTCTGCTTGTGAAAGAGTCCTAGCCTGAAGTAGAAATGTTTGCTTGATCCAACGTGTTTTCATCAGTTCCACCCTTCTTTAGTACGGTAGTAACTTCTGTTTTAATTGCTAGAATATAAGACAGTGATGGCGAACCTATGGCACAGGTGCCAGAGGTGGCACTCAGAGCCCTCTCTGTGGGCACGCGCACACAGAGTTTGTTATGTGGGGGCGGAAAATCACACCCCCCACACACTTATCTAGGCTGGCCTGAGGCACTGAGAACAATGCGCGCGCACCGCGGTGAGCAGAGAGAACTTGGCTGGCGGGCCTGGTGCCTGTGCTCTGGGTGGTTGCTGCCCGAGGGGGGCGGGTGGTGCAGAGGAGGCAGAGATGCTTGAGAGGCACAGAGCGGTGCGAGCAGGACTTGCTGAAGGCTAGAGCAGGCTGGCCCCTGCTCGAGCGGGTGGAGCAGAGGAAGAGGGAGCCAACCAGGTTTTTCTAAACTAAAACCTCAGCATTCAGGTTAAATTGCCATGTTGGCACTTTGCGATAAATAAGTGGGGTTTGGGTTGCAATTTGGGCACTCGGTCTCAAAAAGGTTCGCCATCACTGATATAAGAGCTTTCTATGTCAGATCAGTGGTCCCATCAGCACATTGGTTCACATAAGTACCAAACAGTTTCCCTGGAGGGCCAAATAAACAAGGCATAGAGGCAAAACAGCCCAGAGAAAGCTTTATGCGTCTATTTTTTTCTTCAAAAGACTGCTTTAAATTATTCATAATTCATCATGAAAAAAGACATTTTCTAAACAATGGCACAAATTAATTGTTTAGCCACTAAAATGTCTTAATTTACAACTAAATTGGGCACACCTTCTGTTCTCCTGCTCTTCTTGTATGACATAGTTTCCATGTCTTGCCCCAATGGTGCCGCCCCCTAAAAATACAGAACATCTAACTATTGTAAAATTTTGCTGTTACCACTCATATGACCCAAACCTTGCCAGAAGCAAGGCTGGCTGTTAGTTATAGAGAACAGTAGTTAGTTTTTTTCCTATTTTTCATAAGAAAAGGAAATGATCTTGTGGGTATCTTTGGAATTCTGATACAAGGCAGGTGCAACAACAAATGAGCCACTATGGGAGGTGGAGCCAATCACAAAATGGCCACCATAAGAGGAGGAGCTATTAATACCTACAAAGCAAACTCAAGCATAGGGGAAAGCCATGACAGAAAGAAACTGTGGTACCATCTGCTGCTGAAATGTGGTTTTAATTTGCTCAGCCAGTCAGAGGACCTGCTGGGCTAGAGTCCCATCTGGACCACCCGCTTTCTAAAAACACTTGGTGCTAGGAAGTATGTTGGCAGGCACCATATTATGAACCCTTCACTTAGAGGGCAGTTATTCATCATTTAAGCATTGGGCAAACTGCAGCCTCAAGAGGTATACAAAATCATCTACAGGTCATAATGCCTGTGGTGGCTTGTTGATCCCTAGCTCCCAGCATAATTTCCATAATAACATTATATGGCTTATGCCATATAAAGCTGGATGTAAAGAAGATATTTTATTTTCATAAATATTTTTGTCGTCAGATCAAAGCTGACTTATGACAACAGTGCTTTTATTCACTGTTTTTTAAACAAAGGAACTATGAAGGTTTTGAGAGATGTGTATGTTTAACTTGCTTGTGATCAGATTTAATTTTAATCAGATTACTTTGTAGAGGAATAGAGACTCCATATTTCCTGTTTAAAAATCTGTTTTCAAATATTGTCATGTCTGGCATGAAATTCCCTTGTGGTTGTTTTTATGCTGTTTCAGAAAACGGAATGTGTGACTGTCTCACACAGTTCCCTTGAGTACGCTGCACCCAGTAAATAGATTTCAACTCAAAGCTCATTTGGCTTCAATAAACAGTATTGTTTCCCTTGAGAGGTTTGTCTGTTATTCTACTAGTAGGAGAAGCCAGACAGCATGCAGTGGCTGCTTTGTAAGTATGCTGTTTTTCTTCTGGATCATGTATATGTACACACAGTGGTGACACATCAGGGTTACCAGTTCTGGGTTGGGAAATACATGAAGATTAGCGGGGTGGAGGCTGGGGAGAACAGGGTTTCGGGTGGGGTGAGACCTCAGCAGAGAATAATGTCATAGAGTTCACCCTCTGAAGTTACCTTTTTCTCTAGGGGAACAGATCTTGGTTATCCAGAGATCAATTGTAATAGCAGGAGGTTTTCAGGTGCCACCTGGAACTTGTCAATTCTATAGCAGGTACAAGCTGGAACAAGCATCTAGAAAAGGACTCTGCCATTCCTTCAACACAATTTATTTTCAGGGCTATTTTTAAGAGAAACATCTTTGTTATTTCTTTGGCTGTGCCTGCACAGTTGCTAAAGAGAAGGTAGCATGAAATAATGTTTTCTTCAAAAGATATTTTTTTTTCTTCTTGCATGAAACAGTTGAAATGGTTTCAGTGGCAAGTGTAGCTTGGCTAGACTGCTGACTTGTTCTGCTAAGGATGTGAACTGTTTTCATGCAAAGATGCAACTGAGAATGTTGAAGTTAGGCTCTGGATCTCTGGATTTAAACTCTATTCATGCCCAAGTTTACTAAGCTTGCAAGGCACTACTTTACATGAACTGGCCTCAGGGCAAGTCTTTCAGGCTTGATCTGTTAATCCCATTTTTAAAATGACAATGATCTGCCTCATGGAGTTGTTCAGGGGATTAATGCAGTTAAGGACTGTAACACACTTTGCACATTCTGAGTGCCCTAGAAATGGGTAAGTATAAGTACAGTTCAAGGACTTGATTGCCCCGCTATGATTTTTCTGTCAGTTTTTAACAGTTGCATCTCTTGGTATGCTGCTCCTTGCATCGGGCCAATTTAAACTGTTTAATCTGTTTCCTGACTCTTAAATTCCCTTTCTTCCTGCACCTTTCTTTCTTTAAAACATTAGTTGTGTTTTGACTTTTCCAGACCCTGTTAATAGGAATGCTTGAAAACTTCCAGCTTCTTTTGTTCCTGAAGTTTAGAATCCTTTGAGCATCAGTTGGACTTGAGTTTCTGGAGGCAGATATGTGTTTTAGTACTCTGTGGACGTTTGTAGAACTGTAGTTTTGTTCTCAAAGAATAATGCTCAGAAATATATGAACAGTTACATTTTAAAATTATCTTCCAAAATATTTGTAATTTCCCCACAGCATTCTGATGCTAATAAATCCTCTAGCCATTTTTTCCTGTTGTAACCAGTTCCCCATCCGACACTATGTGTGTTGCCATGATTTTAATGGAAGCGCAGAATCTATATACTAATAGCAAAGTTGCCCAAATCTGAGGATGCTTTAATCCAGAGACTGAAGTAGTGAAAAGGCAAGACAGATCTTTCTACAAACTGGAAAAATACCCCAGGTTTGCAGAAAGTCTTAAAAACAAACAAAAACAAAATTGGAGAATTTAAAAAACCCAAAAAATGATAAAAGGCATGCCTGTAGCTTTAACCAAAAGAAGCTTTCAGTGGCTGTTGCTTGGCAATCACAGTTTTCCAGGTTTGGAGTTTCTGTGACTAAAAATCTGGGGGATGGAAAGGGTAAGAAAGAGGAGAGGAAAATAATGTAAGCTGCTTTGGTTCCCACTGTGAAGACAGGTGGGGTATAAATGAAGCAAATAAATAATAAATATAGCTAAAGAAGATTGGCAGATAAAAAGTAGGTTGGTGAATGGCTGACAAATAAAGAATGAGGGAAGCTGAAGAGGATACGGGGGTTGCCAGGGGGAAATAAAGTGCCAACTCACAAGTCCTTGAGGCTCCTTAACATGCAACTGATGACCTTAACATGCAACTGGACATGACCCAATGGCCAGCACCACACAACTAGGCCACAGTTTTCCTGGGTACAGGCTATTGGGGGGAAAGGCTTAAAACAGAGGAACAGATGAAGGTAGGTTGGCTGTTGGGTGGAAAGTAAAGAAGGAAGCAGGAAAAGTGGAGAGACTGTGGAGACTTTCAGGAAAGGGAAAGAGGAAATAATGGGGGAAGGGGAAGTAAGATGCTTCTCACATGTCTTTGCGGATTCACCCTTGTTCCAAAATGCGGTCCTTAGCTTTGTGGAAATGTTAGCTTTCATCCTTAAAAACAGGGGAAACTCGGAGTGTAAAAAAGCTCTTTTGGAGCAAAATATTGCATTTAAAAAGCTTTATTTTAATTTGTGAAATATTTGCAAATTCTTGCTACTGTAACCGTTAATATCCAAAATCTTTTGTTGTAGAAATTGTGTCATAATTATTGTGTGGTAGTTCTGCTATGCAACACAGTCTTTTATTTTTTGTTAAGATAATATGTTTTTGTTAAAATATGTATTTTTGTTAAAATAATATGAATTTTGTTATTGCAGATATGATAAGAATGAAAAAGAACCAGTTCACAACCACTTTCCTCTACCAGTGTTCACTTAAGAAGACACTTCCATTGTTGCCACATTTCTATAGTAATGTGCGCCATATGTAGGCCTTTGCTGGAGCTGGGGAAATATATTTGTGTCTAGGCACTAGCATTCTCTTTTATAAGAACCCAAGCAGTGAGATGCATGGGATGCTTCCCACTGGATGTGACAAAACAATTTCTGATGTATGGAATTATAGAGTGATAGGGAACTGAAAAAGTACTAAGAGGAATTCTTGCCTCAAGGCAGAACTTTCTATTACCTATTATTAGCTCTTCTCAGATCTCCTGGAGGATTGAGTTGAACTTGGGTGAAGTGTTTCTAGGTGGGACAAACCACATACCAGTGACAGAAGGAAAAATTAAGGTTGCAAATTTGTGCACACTAACTTCAGAGTTAGTCCTATTAGACTCGGTTGGGACAAGTGCCAAGTAAAGGCCTTTCATGAAATTTTTCTTAATCCTCCTGCCATTTAAAAAATAATAATTGGGGCAGGGGCTTTATTGAACATCTTTCCCACCAGGGGTGCTGTAGAATAAAGGTGTCTTCTGATAAGTTTTCCCCTTCCTGGCATTTAGGTAGTAGCAGAAATCTGATTACTTCTTTGTCAGTGTAGCTGGCTACTGCTTTCTGTAACTTTTACTGTTACATTAAAATTAGCTTTCTGCTTCCTAACAATCATGATGTTGCCACCAAGGATAAACCAAGCTAATGTAGTCCAAGGGCAATGCTTACTGTTCTCAAAAAGACAACAATTTTACATTTTTAAAAAATGTCACTAGAGCTTCTGACTCTTGGAGCTGTGAATAGCAGTGAAGAAAAGGAGAAAGGGTGAGCTTTTGGAGGAAATATCTCAAGAAATATTTTAGATGTACACAACTTGAGACACCCCTCCCCCCTTTTTCATGCTGCAGAATTTCACAGGAGAACATTTAGCTCAGCCCTGTCAGGTCAATGAGTAGCCTTTGGTTCACAGAGCAAGTGGTATGCAGAAAATATTTACAGAACAGGGTTTCTAGGTGAGACAAGCCAGTGAGGGAAGGAAAAATTAAGGTTGCAATCCATGCATGCTTATTTGAGAGGAAGCTTTCTTGAACTTAATGGGACCGACTACCAGCTAAAGGATCAGACTTGAGACTAAAGTCTCAGAAGTGCAATACGTGAACATGTAATATGCACATGCTCTCCAGAGTTCTACAGCTTCTGTTTCTGTTGCTGTACAGCCTGATCTTATCAAAGAGCACAGACTTTTGGCCTCAATCAAGGTTAGGGGTTTTTTGACCTGGCTGGTGGAATACTTTGTCAGATGAGACATGGGCTCTTCAAGACTTAGTACAGTTTTGCAGGGCCTGTAAGATGGAGCTGTTCCACCTGGCATAGAGGTTGAGGCAATCACGTTATTCCAACAACAGGCCTTCCTCTTCTCTCCTTTCCCCTTTTTCCTTCCCCTTCATAATTTAATTTGTTGTTTCTTCCCTTTAGTACAGGGGTCTGCAACCTGCGGTTCTCCAGATGTTCATGAACTACAATTCCCATCAGCCCATGCCAGCACGACCAATTGGCAGGGGCTGATGGGATTTGCAGTCCATGAACATCTGGTGAGCCACAGGTTGCAGGACCCCCCTGCTCTAGTACCTGGTTGATTGGGTAATTATAATAGAAGATTTTCATGCCACCTGAAATGAATTGTCATTGTATTAATTTGTATGCTGGTTGTTTATTGTTTTATCTAATGTGGGAAGCTTCCCTGAGCCTGCACGGAGAAGGGCAGCCTAGAAGTCTAAATTAATAAACTCCATTGACCAATTATAGGTAATCTATATATATAAAAAGCTAACAGTGTTTTTGTTGATGACAGTATACCTCAGTAACTGCTGGGCCAATTCCTCTGAAAATTCCCAGCCACTATAGTCAGCCAGGCGAGAGTGTTCTTAGATGTTCACATACCTGAAATTTCACACCTGGCCCAGGTAAAATGCCTTTTTCCTGGCACTCCATGGTGAAGGACATGCAGCTGCCTGTGTGTAACTGTCACGTTTAGAATGTTTGTGTTGCTTAGAATGTTCACTCAGACGGCCAGATAGGAGCAATGGAAACAGTGCATAGGTAGTAACACGAGTGGAAGTGAAACACATACACACACATACACACGAGGGAGAGGGAAGGGAGGGAGAAAAAGAAGAAGAAGAAGAGTTTGGATTTATATCCCCCCTTTCTCTCCTGCAGGGGACTCAAAGGGGCTTACAATCTCCTTGCCCTTCCCCCCTCACAACAAACACCCTGTGAAGTGGGTGGGGCTGAGAGAGCTCCGAGAAGCTGTGACTAGCCTAAGGTCACCCAGCTGGCATGTGTGGGAGTGTACAGGCTAATCTGAATTCCCCAGATAAGCCTCCACAGCTCAGGCGGCAGAGCTGGGAATCAAACCCGGTTCCTCCAGATTAGATACATGAGCTCTTAACCTCCTACGCCACTGCCACTGAGAGGGAGAGGTGGCATCAGGGGTGGGATCCAGCAGGTTCTCACAGGTTCCCGAGGGTAGGTTACTAATTATTTGTGTGTGCCGAGAGCGGGTTACTAATTGGTGATTTTGCCACGTGATTTTGACCTTAGTTATGCCTCTCCTCTCAGAAGTAGTGCGCAGAACTTGAAGCAGTCTAGCAGGAGGTGCACCAGTGTGCGTGGCAGCCTTCGCCTGCGTGCATTCGTTTCCCACCCAAGGACCGGCGCAGCGGCTGTGTCCTTGCCACAGCCCCGCCCAGGAATGCCCCGCCCCTGGAATGCCCGGCCATGCCCCCGTTGTGCCCCACCCAGCCCCATTGGCGCTACGCCACAGTTTGAATCCCACCACTTTTCAGAATTATTTTCACTTTTGGGGGGGTGCAGAAAGTTTTCAGAAGCTGCATTGAAAATGTGGTGCCTCTACCTTATAAAGCAGCCCCCCACCCCCAATCCCCAGAAAGATTGCCCGTAGGATATAATATAGCCAAATTTTCTCAGATTCCTGACCCAACCGCCCCCCCCCCAAAAAAAACCTATACCAGTATCGGAATTTGGGAATATTTGGGAATCCTGAAAATGTTCAGATCCATTGTACTTTGAATCTGAATTTTACTGATTTTTTTTGTACTCCCCTAGTAGGGAATTAAAGCAGAAAATGCTTATTTTAATTCATGGTCTATCTTAATTAGAACTTCCCAAATCTTTATTTTAATCAAATCTTCCGTCTTCCTTAAATGCCAAAAATGTATTTGGCATGAGCCAGGACAAGTTTTTCTGCTCTTTTCCATAACATCTTGATTCAATGAACATTAGTAAATGTTTCATCATCCATCACTCTCTAGCCAGAAAGACTTATTTGAAATATCTGACACAAACAAAACCTTCCAAAGTCTTTAAGTGAAAATTGGCCAATTTAATTGTGTAACACTAGTCACTAGAATAGACATCTATGTGGAGGAGGGGTTCCAGACATACATCCCTTTTGTATCCATCATCAGATATTATCTGCTCTGGGGACAACTAGGCCAGTGAGTCTCTCAATTAAAATCATCACATTGCACTTTGAATATAAACTGTGACCCTGGTTGTATTATGTTGGTATAGGATATGGTTTCATAGAGATACATTGTCCCATGAATCTATTTGCAGTACCGTATATACTCACTTATAAGTCGACTTTTTCAGCACATTTTTTGTGCCGAAAAACCCCTCCTCGACTTATACGCAAGCCATCCGCCACTGTCACCCATCGTCCCCCTCGCTCACTCATTCATCTTTTCCTTTCCCCGCAGGCTCTGAGGCTTGGCTTCAGGGAAGCTGCAGCTCAGGCAGGGTAACTCTATGATTTTCTTAAAAGGGCAATGCTCCAAAGATTGCTTAAGGCGAATGCTCTGTCTGGCCTTTCCTTACTTGCAAGCAAGGAAATGCCAGAGCAGCCAAGGACTGGGGCTGCTGTGGGGATCCGGGAGGCGACGGGGGAGGGGAGTGATCCGGTGGGGAGTGGGCATCCTGGCTCTTCCCTGCCCCCGCCTGCTCAGGGAAACCCCAAAAGCAGGCGAATGCTCTGTCTGGCGTTTCTTTGCTTGCAAGCAAGGAAATGCCAAGGGCTGGGGCTGCTGTGAAGATCTGGGAGGCGGCGGGGGGGGCGGCTATCCGGTGGGGAGTGGGCACCCTGGCTCTTCCCTGCCCCCACCTGCTTTGGAGTTACCACCCTAGACTTATACACGAGTCAATAAGTTTTCCCAGTTTTTGGTGGTAAAATTAGGTGCCTCAATTTATACACGGGTCGACTTATACACGAGTATATGTGGTACTTTTGATGTGAAGGTTTAACAATGCCGTTAAATGAAATATTTTTTATACAGGAGATATAGAATCAACGTAAAAAGCAGATGTTTCCTGGTAAACTTGTGGGATGTCACTCAAGTATTGCTGAATTCAGCTTTTATTATGGCAGGGAATTTTAAAGTGTTGTGAAGTGAGATGAGAAACCCTAAAAGCTGTAACAGATTCAGACTGGTGCTTCCTGTTTAAACTAATACTTTTGTCCATACCTATTGAGTAACTCTCATTTTGCATTTTCAATACACATAAGCTGAATATGTAATTTAAGCCTCCACGTTTATCTAAGTGCTGGTCTCTGAGTTCATTTGTAAAGTGAACATTCATTGGCTTTTTGTTACATATATAGATGTAATATGTGAACAGGGTTTATGTCTCTAGTAATGAAGGACCCCTGGAGATGATCATATTTTGTCAAGCCTTACATGAAAAAAATAGTTGAGGTATAGGGATATATTTGTATTCCTGCTTCCTCTAATTTTAGTTTCATTCATCAAGATCAGAGCAGCAGTGTTAAAGCAGCTCAGTACATGACAGTTTCAGCAGTAAGCATGAGTGATGTTCCTTTAGCACTGCCTGAAATGGGGGCTCATGTGCCTCCCTCTGGGCACAATCATGCTCTTCATATGAAATTGTCTAAAACAGTGTGTAGTAATGAGAAGCAGTTATGTTTCATATACGTATTGATGAAAACAATAATGAACAGCTTTTAATTGTCCTGTTTGTCTTCCTATCTGCCGAACAGAAGATGGATGTGGGCCTGTGATAATTCATCAGCACAGTGGAACTCTGGCATCCAAGAATTATCCTGGGACTTATCCTAACTACACTGTTTGTGAAAGGAAAATTCAGGTGCCTCAGGGCAAACGGCTGATCTTAAAAATTGGAGACTTGGATATTGAATCCCAGAGATGTGACTCTGGTTACCTTATCATCCAAAGTTCTGCAACAGTACATGGTAGGTAAGGAGATACTGGTAAGGTTGAATTGTTAAAAGGCTCTTCATTTGAGTGGAGCAAAGGATCCATTTTTTCCCTTTCATCCACCTCCTTTAAGTGATAATGTAGTTTTGTAGTGGACCATACAAAGTGGCTAGTATTTGAAAGTCCCAGAGTAACTTACAACATTACTTCAAGATTTAGTTGCCTTTATTCCACAAGCAGAATCCAAATGGAATATGACCGGTATGTATGCCACACAAAAAATAAACTTACCATAGTATTCCACACCCTAATAATCCAAATTCTGGCTCAAATAGAGTTGTGCAACTTCAGTACTAGTCATGGTTGGGGACAAGTAGCTGTGCACAACCTTGGAAGTTTGCTTGGACTCACAGTTAGGGATGGTCAAATGTCTGCTCAGCTGATGACCTGCGCACTGGTCACAAGCAACGGTGCTATTACCTCAGCAGTATATTATTTGCTTGTAAGATGACTAACTTGTTCCTTGGGTGAGTCTTCCAATACCATGACAGTGGAGGGGGCTATATTTCAGCTGTTTTCTAAGGCCACACTCCCTGGAAAGCCTCAGGTGGCTGTCTGAGCTCTGATCTCTGTTACAGTACCAACTGTTTCACTCTCATGGCCACCAAAAAGCTAATTGGTGCTGTTTGCCACTCTACTTTGACAAAACATCCCCACACCTCTCATAATGCTAGTGTTTTCAGATTCCCATCTCCCAGCTGACCTAGGTGGATGGTTCTGTGGAGATGGAGCTCTACTGCCTCTCTGTACCCAGTATCACAATATCTCTACTTACATCCACTGGAAAACTTAATCACCTATCCCTTTCTGTTTTAAGATTTCAGCAAGCGCTGGAATCATATATACTCTAGCAGCTGCAAGTCCTTGAAACTTGGTGTGTGTATGTGTATGCATGGAGAAGTGAGAATGAGTGTGCTGAGATCTTTAGGATTCAGAAAGCTGAATTCTGTGGTCAGTAGTATGCGTATCTAGTCGGCTTTCAATCAATCCATCAAAATCCAAGGTGATGGTTTTCTCAAACACTAGTAGTCCTATGACCTGGTCTATTCAGGGCTCAGTTATTGAGCAAGTTAGATCCTTCAAATACTTAGGAGTTGTCTTCCAACATAAGCCTGGCTGGGCTAAACACAGACACAAGGCTCTGAAGGGTAGCAAATATGCCTTTGCTGCTGTTCTGAAGTTTTTTACCCTTAATGGTGGCAGATTCATTCCAGTGGCCCTGAAAGTATTCAGCATGAAAGTGGTCCAAGCTTGAACATCTGCAGTCCAGCTTCCTATGTAAAATCTTTGGCGTTCCACACTGTGTCCCCTATGCAGTCCTTTGCCTTGAGGCAGGACAGCACCTTCTGGAAACCAGGGCGTGGGTTGCTACTTTCAAATTTTGTGTGCACTTCTGTTTCCATTCCAACTCCCACAGTTTGGTCCAACTAGTGATGCATGAACTCCAGACCTCTGACTGGTGGCTACTAATTGAGGCTAAGATCTCCTCATTAGGCCTTGCTTGGGACTCCTTGCTCATGCACACTGCCAATGAGGTTTATCTTCAACTAAAAAACAGATTATTTGAGCAAGAATATCAATATCTTTTGAACAAGGCACAGAGTTCCTGTTCACCCTTGTGCATTGAGATTATTCCCCAAAGCTCTGCGTTGGCCATTGTCTGAACCAAATTTCTAACCATAAACTCAGATGGGCATTCTCAAGAGCAAGATGCAATTCCTTTCCATCTTCTTTACTTCAAGACCGGTTCTTAAATATCCTGCGTCATGATCGACACTGTTCTTTCTGCCCTACTTACATTGACTCCCTTGAACACATCTTGCATTCCTGACCTAAGTATAACATCTTTAGGCTGGACTTTTCTGTCTTAACCTCGGTTGGATTCTTGGATCTTCCTATCAATGCAAAGATGATTTTGCTGCTCAACAATCCCGAGGCTGAAATAACGGAAATCGTAGGCAAAATTTTGCTTCACGGCTTGAATTAGGTTCCCTTGGCTGCTGACCATATTACTTTTACTGCTCTCTACTGGGTTTACTCTTTATTCTTTCTGTGTTGTGTATGCCTAATAAAGGTCTCTGAATCTGGTCAGTAGTAAAATTACACTTCTGTACCCTTATGGAACTGCAGATTAGATGGAGATCCAAATATACCCTGTGTATTACTATGTACTACTGTGATACCTAAAGATTAGCAAATGTATTATAACATAAAAATGTTTGTGGACTAGATCCCGTTTAATCAAATCCATAAAGTGATGAAGCAAGTGTCAGAAAGAATTCATGCAGAAAAAGTTGAATAAAGCCCAGTTTTACATAATCTGCATATTCTCTGTGGAGGCCCCCATCTGCCTGTCATTTCTCGCAATGTACAAAACAGAAACGTTCATAAGGGCATTCTTATGCAGGAATCAGAACAATAGTATATTACATTGTTTTCTATACAAACTTTGCTGTTTGTAATTTAAGTAATTTGCCTTGGGAAAGGTGGGCTGTAAATGAAGTTGTTGTCATTAAACCAAAAGGTTAAAAAATTGGCTATGCAATTTGATTCAGGAAGTATTAACAACAGATACACATGGATTTCACTTCCATTGTAGTTTTCTGAATCAAAAAACCCAGACTAAAAAAATCTTTGAGTGAGATTTTCTGCTGACACCTCATGTAGACTGTCTAGGCTTTTTGTGCAGGTGTTTTTAGTCATCTGGAATAAGGTAAAAGACTCGTGGGCCCCAGACCAGCTAGGGTTAGACTGAGTCAGCAGCCCTAATTATATTTGTGCAATAGACAGAATACTGAGAGAATCTTGAGACTATGGAAAAGTATCCATGGGAAAATATGCAGAGGTGGACCTTGTGAGGAAAGCTGGGGGGAGGTGGTTAAAAGGAGCTGCATGTGACCTTTATGGTATAAGAGGTCAACGTTCTTCTTTCCTGGTCTTCCTGTTCTCCTGGAGGCGAAGGCTTTAGTGTATCTAGCTCATGTGGGACATGACATGACTGATTCGTATTAATGTAGAGATCTTTCTGCATGTTAGCAAAAGTTATTTTATTTCCTACAGGTGAATTAGAAATTTATTGAGTTAAAATTATGACCTGAGCAATGAGCTTGAGAAGGGCTGATAAACTGTTGTCCGAATAAGATTTGGGGAAATAAATAGTTCCTGTAGAAGGATGGAGGATTGTTGAGGCAATACACAGAGTAGGAGTTGTGTTTAATATCACAACTGCCAGTTCTTTAGCTGGTTGTTGTCTTTGATTACAATTCAAGCCCCTCCCAGAGGCCTAGGACATTGTAATGTATTGACCTAGTATTTGTGCGGATCCCAGCAGGGCTGCCTTTTGAATCTTGCAGATGTTGATTTCTTTGATTTGAAGGTGTTGCCCTAATATTTTCAGAATGGCGTCCAGGGTGCTGATTACCGTTGGGACAACCTCAGCTGGTTTGTGCCATGGTCGCTGAATTTCAATCTTCAAATCATACTATTTAGTGACCTTCTCATGTTCTTTTTCATCAAACCTGCTATCACCAGGTATTGCTATGTCAATCATGGTCACTTTCTTGTCCTCAGTCACTGTGATGTCAGGTGTGTTATATGCCAACACTTTGTCCATTTGGATTAGAAAGTCCTACAAGATTTTGACCTTCTCTTTCTCCAAGATTTTCTCTGGAAAATGTTACCTCTGTACTCAATCAGGGCAATTTTTCTCAGCAGTTGAGTATGTGATTTACAACTTCATCAGCTTCCTTGCTCAATTTTCACTTTGCATCTGAAGATTTTTTGATTCTGGCCTTGATCATATTTGTCCAAGTGGCCTGCTCTTGAGCAGCTAAAATCAATGATTAGTTTCCTTTTTCAAAGTTCCAGTTGTTAACCACAGTCAGGTCTTTTCATTGTCCACCTTGTCTTTGATCTTCTGCATAAATTGGCCATGCAATACTTTGTTGTGCTAGTTTCAGTACTCACTTTAATCACATTTTTTTCTGCACTTCTGTTTGATTTGCTGGGCTTTTAGTAAATTTCTGTTCTTCACTTCAATCAGTGCTTGTTCTTGACTTACATTCGCATAATCTGGCAGCACATGTTTCTCCTTCTCCACTGTTTTCTTTACCTGCAGGAATTCTCTGCCACCAGATCTCCAGGGCAGATATAGTCTATCATATCACTACATGAGTGTAAGACATAGTGCATTGTCATAAGCTTCTGAGTTTTTCTATCCAATGCATTCAAATCAGTCTGTGTCCAGTTTATGATCCTGGCCATGTACCTGATGATGGTATGGCCCAAGTGTTGATAGCCTTATCACCATCATCATTCCTAGACCTCCCTTACCCTTTCGGGCTCAGGGCAGTTACCAAGACATAAATTAAACAATGTAAAAATTGGAAAGCATGAGAATGCTTCTAGCAATCCCATCTTGGGGAAGGAAGCTATTTTCCTTTTTTACAAGTGTGGGTGCATTTCTCTTGCACCCCCAATTGGAAGAATGGAGGTTTTTGAAGTGGTATACCAGTAAAGCTGTAAGCTGTATTGTTAACCTGTGATGGCAGTAGGCTACAACAATGTTTGTTCTTTTTCTTGGCTGTGTACAAAGCACTCTTTTTTTAGTGTTCCCATCACCCAAATCATGTGTGTTACAAGTATTCCTGACATGAGGCTGTTGTCTCCTAACATGAGACTGTTATCTGAGAAGTGGGGTCTCTGGGTCTCCCTGGTGGTGCTGTAGTTCTTGGGAGAACTGTGATTGGTCACAGGCTGTTTGTATTTTACACTGTATCAAGCGGGGGGGGCGGGGTTGTATTTTCATTCTCCCCCAATGTTGTGGGAATTCTTTCCAATTATGCCTGTTTTATTAATTATATAATGTTACACTGGTGCCAGGAGAGTAGGAAAGGTTTTTTAAATTATTATTATTATTATTATTATTATTATTATTATTATTATTATTATTATTATTATTATTATTATTATTATTATTATTATTATTAGATTTAATAGACCACTCTATCCCTGAGGGATAAGTACTGCTTACTTCAACTAAGCAGATAAGTACTACTGCTTCACTAATGCTATCTAGTTCTACACTGGGGTTACAGGAGCCCCAGAGTATGTAATGTTTTACATGGCAATTATATCTAAAATGGTTACTTCTGGTAGTACCTCTGGATCTAATCTTTTTAAAAGTACAGGGCACATCCTGCTGCCTTTGAGTGGACTTTTTGTGTAACTGATTGTTTTCCTTTAAGAATGCTGTACTTCAGATGTTAATGAGTGTCAGTCACCTATTTGAAGCTGTCAAAAAATCCAATCCAAAATGTTAATGCCACCTTCTGCACTTACGGTATAAACAAACAAATCTCTAAGCACAGATTGGCAATAATCTAATTGTTGGTTACTTCAACTATTACAAATCAAAATTCCCAAGTTGAATATGTATGTAGTTAGATAAAATTCCATAGATAAGCTAAACATTAACAGTTATTATTGTGTCTAGGCTACCAACATTTTTTCATATCTTATTTGTTCTTTGTTTAGGACCATACTGTGGTAATATGCCTGTCCCTGAAGAAATCATTTTGGATTCCAATGCAGCAACTATTTACTTTGAAAGCCAGTCCCATGTGTCTGGACGGGGCTTTCTATTGTCCTTTGCTAGTAGTGATCATCCAGGTACAGTGGAGTTCCCTGGGCTTTTAAACCTCATTGCGGTGGGGTGGTTGTGATGGAAAAAGGAATGTGCTAGTGAGAAGGGCAGTTTTTTCTCTTTCTCCAGCTTTTGTCTAGCTTCCTGCCTTCATTGTGGAAATGGGAAGTCAATAACTCTTCTCCACATAAGCCTTCTGAATGTGCGTGAGAAGCCAGACAAACCTATAGAAACCTGGCTTTGATCTAGCTTCCTATGTGCTTTGAGAGTCCTGAACAAAACAGAATGCTGGTCAGCATCAGGACCTGCAGCCAGAGGAAAAATTGTGGAAATCATGTGTGTGCTTGGAAGCATCTTAGATATAAACACAGGAATTTTTGGATCCCAGGTTGTGTGTTTAAAATCTACCTTTGTGTGTCTAGCTTAATGAGAGTACAATGAAAGGATGAATTAATATTTATAAGAAAGACCTAGACACTGTGGACAAACTGGAGAGAGTCTGGGTCAACCCTTCCAGGTGCTTTAACAAACTCTGGTCCATTTCTTGCCTACAGTTTGATTGTAGTTTAGAATCAGTTTGTAAGAAACAAATCGTACTTGAACAAAACGCCGTGTGCATCGATCTGCATTTTCTTTCATGCCAGGAAATCATCTTTGGTTCTGTGTAGGAGTAATAGAAGCACATAAACGCAAGAATTTTCTAACTCATTCTCATTGCAAACCAACTGGAGTGAGTTTGTGTCATCTAATTGTGGTCCACATACCTGTCCTACCAAAGTTCAGCAGAACTGCTTTCCAGTACTTTTCAACCTTGTTCCTATAGAATGTATGAGAATCTTTTAGCAACTGTGAAAAGAACAGATTCTGCACTGAATTTCACCACTGGGCTGTTATTGCTTCAGGATACAGGAAGGGAATGCTACCTTTCACTATGAGGTTTGGCATAGTTGCTCCCTCTCAGAAGAAAGAGAGAATCTAGCTCAGGGGTAGGGAACCTGCGGCTCGAGAGCCGCATGCATCTCTTCTGCCCTTGCACTGCGGCTCCACGAGCCGAGCCACTGCCCCCTCCTTGCCCACCCTGCAGGCAGCAGGGCGGGCGCACCAACTGCCCGCAGCCAGCTGGGCCACGCCGCGGGCTTCCCCTCTCGCCTGCCCCGTTGGAGCGGGGTGGGCGCTTTCCCGGCAGCCGGCAAGGCCGAGCCGCTGGCCCCATCCTTGCCTGCCCTGCAGGCAGCAGGGCGGACGCATCCATGCGCTTCTCAGAATGAGCGGAGTAAAAGTTTTAAAACCCAATATATACAGTGTTATCTTTATTTTAAATGTCAAAAATTATTTGCGGCTCCAAGTGTTTTCTTTTCCCATGAAAAACGGGTCCAAATGGCTCTTTGAGTGTTAAAGGTTCCCTACCCCTGATCTAGCTGAACAAAGCAGGGTGTGGGGGGTAGGGAGCGGAAATGGGGAATGAGGAAAGGTTAAGGAGGGGAGAGTGTGTAGGACTCAGTGGCTTATCAGTTTCTCATCAGGCAATCTTGAGAAAACATTTCTGTCTCAGTTGACCACCCAAATAATTTATGTGTTGTATACATTCCAGATTCATAATAATAACTTTTATTTGCAACAGACCTAATCACATGTCTGGAGAGAGCAAACCACCATGTGCAGACTGAATACAGGTAAATGATAGGTTTAGGTACTAAATGCGTTGACTGTCATGCTGGATCTTGCACTTGACATAACTACTACTGTAACCGGATAGGATACATAACCACTTGTGAAGCAATTGAGGCCCTGCTGCCAACCACAGGAATGTGTGTTCTGGAGGCATTTAAAGGTGTCTAAATTTTAATATATGATTATCTACCCAATGCTTGTCTGGGAGAGGCACAGAAATCTTCCTGAGCCTTTTCATTCCACAGTTATGATGGAATGCTTCCCCTGAACTCTAGTTGCTGTGTTATCCCAGCAACGCCAAGGTAAACTTACGTTGCATATGATGCTGAAGGCTCCTGTAAGTCATGGGAGCTGGGATTTGAGAATACAGCTGAGTTGCAGGGTTAAACCTTTGTTGGATGACAGGCTTACCAGCGTTGCTTCAAATAGTACTGTGTTACTTGAAATGAACCTTCCTTGCAATTGAAAAGAAGAATGGAATCCAAGCTAGCTGTTTGAGACTGAACAACTCTGCAAGCATATGACTGGGCTATATTCCACTGTCATATTATTGTTCCTTGAGCATGCAGAGTGACATAGGGAATTAAACAGGGAGAAATGCATTTCCATTGTAATTTGTATGCCAGGGCAAACAATGCACATATAAGTCTGAACTCTGAAAATAACTTTCTCCCAAAGGAGTCAGTTTTTCAAAAGCATGCTAATGTTACGCTATGTGGCAGCATGTCAGTAAAGTAGGTCTTTGCTCTATGTATGACATTCCATGTTTCAAACTGAATTTTCTTTCCATTTCAGCAGGTACTGTCCTGCTGGTTGCAGACAAATAGCAGGTGATATTTCTGGGAATATAATAGAAGGATACAGAGACGTAAGTACCTTTAGACAAAAAACAAGTTATAGAGGAAAATGGGGGAATGGCAGCATTTGCCACTTCTAGAAAAAAAATTATCACCAAAAAGTAAAAAAACAAAACAAAACCTGGGTTCAGAGGCAGTTGGAACAGCCAGCTAAGCAAAGTGAAGAATAGTGGTTGTAATAGCCGAACTAGAAGATGGTCATGAGTTGGGGGCCCCATGCAGTTTGGGTGTTCTGTTTATACATAATTATATCAGGCTAATTATCAATTTATCGGATTTTCAACATGGCCAAATTTGCAAAAACTTAAACCTGAAGATTGGAGCCATGAACAGACAAGACAGATTTTTTTAATAACTTGAGAAAACAAACTAAAAAAAAAACCCCGATCAAAACAAAAAACACTGAAGGTTTAAAACCTCAAAATAATAGACACAATGCTTATAAAGTTAAGAGATTATCGTGCCAGTCGAAGCCTTGGTTTCTGCCAGTAAAATATGGGTGGAAGGGGCAGGGCTCTTTTTTGATATGTTTTGGTCTTTGAGGGAGGCCTCATCAGACTCAGGTCTGGCAGCAACCACCTGGCAACTTGCTTACGCCCGATTTGCATGACTCACCCAGGCTTGGCAACCTGCTACTGTGCAACAATAGCCACCCCATGAAAGCCAGTGTGATGTAGTGGTTGGTATTTCACTGTAGAATCCCAGAGAGCCAAGTTCAAATCCTCAATCTGCCATGGAAGCTCACTGGCTAATTTTGGGCCAGTCACCCATTGTCAGCCTAAACTGCTGCATGGAGTTGTTGTGAGGATAAAATGGAGGACAGGAAAACAATAAAAACTCCTTTGGATCCCCATTGTGGAGAAAGGCAGGGTATAAATTAAGTAAATAGTAAGTATGGCAGAGGATAGCATGCAGATACAAATTTGATTAAATGGAGGGTGGGAATGAGAAAAAGAAGCAAGGAAAGACAAGGATATGGGAACTGTAAAAAGAGGGAAAGAAATAGCGTGGGGAAGGGGATACAAGGGAATATGAAGTCCTTGTGGATTTTGTACTGTGAATCTGGGGTCAGTGGCTGCCACTGCTTAACTGTGCCATAGTTTTCCTTGGTCAAGTCTGTAAGGGAGAGGGAAGAAGGAAATGCTGAAGATTGTGAGGGAAAGCAGTAAAAGGAGAGAAGCTGTGGGGAGATGATCTAGTGGGAAAATGAGATGCCTTGTAAGTCCTTATGGGGTTCCCGTTTAAGGTACCTGTATCTTGTCTCTTAGCTTAGTATTCTGTTTGCCATCCCTAAAAACCTAAAATCAGTGACGTAGGTATAGATTTTTTATTGGGGGGGTGGGGGCCACAACCCCACATGCCCCTAGGGGCGTGGCCACACCTCCCCAAGCCCTGCCCCGGCCTCAGTGCTTATAAAAGCAGTTATCCAAGGCCAGGGATGGCAGACTCCCCTGCCCTGCCCGCCCCGCCCCCCCCCCCACTGGCTGGGCTCCCAGCTGGCAGCCAGCAGTCCCTTCCCTCCTCTCCGGGCAGAGGTGTAGCTAAAGAAAATGGAGCCTGGCCATTCTTAGTTTTGCACACACACCCTCAATGGGCGGCCGCTGTGATGCTGGAATCTACCCCCAAACAGCATCACTTTCAATGTTTAAACTGGGGACCTCAGATTCTCCCTTTAAATTCATGCCGAAGGTGGTGGATTTAAAAGAGAATCTGGAGGAATTTGGGGGATGCCTGCTGTCAGGGGTGCAGTTGTTAAACTAGCAGCAGCAAACTTTCAGGGTTTCTTTAGGAGATTCTCCTGATGATACCACCCAGGTTTGGTGAAGTTTAGTTCAGGGGGTCCAAAGTTATGGATCCTCAAAGGTGTAGCCTCCATCTTCTGTTAGCTCCCATTGGAAACAATGGGGGATTGGGGCACCCTCCCTTGGGAGTCCATAACTTTGGACCCCCTAGACCAAACCTCACCAAACCTGGGTAGTATCATCAGGAGAGTCTCCCAAACAATCACTGAGATTTTGGTGCTGCTAGCCTAAAAACCGGCCCCTGCAGGCTAAAAACTGAAAAAACACTTAAAAATACAAAAAACCCACAAACGGTGGGCGGAGCTTCAGACATGTAATGGGGAGGTTGAAACCCCCCCCCCTTACTTACATCCTTGCGTAAAATCAAGAAAAAAGTTTAACTTAGCATTGCCATAGGATTTTTGTAAAGTGAATATATGTTAGAAAAGCATGTTATACTGCTGAGCATCATATTAGTTAACCCCCATGTATGGAAGAATTGTGACCAGATGTCTCTTTCATACTAGGACCATTTTCCACTAAAAGAACTAAGTGCAGTCACGCATGTTGCAGCGGAAGTTGCAGCAGGTTTCTGCATTTTAAAATAGTGCAGATTCTCTTTCAGTGTCTAACAATCTTATTTAAGTACCCCCTTTGTTAAAATCATAATTCCCTGCACAAATCAACTTACTACTTTGAAAAAGAGTATTTATGTTGCCCCGGATGGCTACTAGCAAGACTTACCTTTTCCTATAGGGTTTCCCATTCTGCTGTGGGAAAGAAAATGGCAGATGCAACTATAGAAAAAGATAAGTCTTGCTAGTAGCTGTCTGGGGCAATATAAATTCTCTTTTTTTCAAAGTACTATGTTTAATAGTTCAGGGAATAATAGTTCAGGGAATAATGATTTTGGCGAAGGAGGCACTTATATAAAATTGTTAGACACTGAAAGAGAATTGGAAGGGAGGACACAAGATCCAGGAAGATGGGACGAATTAATTCACATATCTCCTGAGTTCTTTTGGTGGGAAAAAATATAGCTGTGGTCTGGAGGTATGTATAGGGCTTGTAAACCCTGTCATAGAGTTGTGTTCAATCAAAGTCTAATTGGTATAATACTTCAGACACCAGCTGGTGTTTGGAACCAGTTCTTCTTGTTTGGTTTGCAAAACAGACAATGGGTCTGTTTGCAGTAACCGATTTAGCAAAATTTCTTCAGCCTTGCTTTTGGTGTGTTGTATTCCAGATATTTTCAGTGAAACTGCTAAAGTGTATGGCCTTGCTCTTCTTTACATATATAATGGGGAAAAGTCACTGAACTGCATTAAATGATTCCCTACTGCTTAAGGGCAGAATCCTTCAGTGGGAGGGTTCTTTCACACAGCCAAAAACCATGGCTCCAGCCTCCTGTGTGCATACTTTTCTGAACAAGCATGTGTAGGTGAAGATTACAGCATTGTTAAATATTAACTTTAGAAATATACGCTCAACAGTTTAACATATTTAATCCTTTTTTGGACTTGTTAACAATGGGTGCTTTCCTCTGTGGATGTTGGTTTCTTCTTTTTGATTTTGAAATTTTGGTGGATGTATTGACTTATGTTATTAGGGAGTAGTTGGTGATGAGGGGTGTATGTGTGTGGAGGGGTGTTAAATACTAAAATCTTGCTTTTATTCAACTTTCATTTGATTTCTCTACATCAGACCTCCTTGCTGTGCAAATCTGCCATACATGCTGGAATAATTGCAGATGAGTTGGGTGGACAGATAAGTGTAATTCAACAGAAAGGAGCGAGTCGATATCAAGGAATTCTGGCCAATGGAATCCTTTCACAAGAGTATGTATTGTGTGTGTTAATCTTTTAATTATGTATGTGGGGGGGGGGGAGCTCAGCACCCCACCACACTACAAAGAATAGATTGAACTTTCGCTTTTCTTATTGAGTGCTAAGAAAATGATTCAATACTGTCAGGATATCTCCACTACTTGTATGTCTTGAGGGAGTGGTGATGGAACTTATCCAGAGCACAGTAGTAACCAAGAACAGCTGAGCCCTGCTTTCTATCACAAGCCTCTTCCTTGGACTGTGTGGCAAGTCAATATTTGTTCTTCCTGGTGTTGTTGGCCACCTGTCATCCAAATAACATTTTGATAAGTTGCCACCATTTGTTAGGTGTGAATTCTTACCTCTGTCTTTCCAGCCTGCCATCTACCAGTAATACTTGCCTCTCTTTCCACTGGAGACATGCTGCCTGTGGGTGGGAGCGGGTAGAATAGACTTCCTCCTCCCACTGCATTCAGAAAGTAAAATCAAGCTCTTTCCCCTTAGCAGGCAGATGCGGGAACAGAGAACTGAATGAGATCTACTTCTACTTTTATAGACAGAGAAAGTTCTCCCTAAGCTAGTGAAGACAACCTAACAATTGATGGCAAGTAGCAGTGCTGTGTACAGAAATGCTTCAGGGAATGATTTTTTTGGGTGGGAGCATCTGCTGAGTCTTATGGCTGAAAGTTACTTATTGGTTAGCCTTCTTAATCCTTTTATTTCTGCCCTATGCTTGTGTCACTGTGAAGGGTGGACATTGAGGTAACAGAGGAGCCATCATTTTTTAGGGATTATCAGTTGTCATTATTTGGCAGTGGAATTTAGTGTATCAGAGAATAGAAAGAAGTTGGTTTGAATTTTTGATTAATTTCTGAATTGGCATCTCCAGTTATGATTTATATAATGGAAGTAGAATTGTACTCATGGTTGAAGGCTTATATTGCAACTTCTTCTGGACATCTGCTGATAGTTGCAGTCTTTAACCATCATTCTTTTATACAAGAGAAGCATTCTAACTTGTAGTCATTAGCTAAAAAGAAACTTGTAGAGACCCAAGATTATAACTAAAAGCTTTGCTATTTAAAAAAAATTATTTCATTTATAGTCTGCCTGTCTTTTCACTGAGGCCAAAAGTTTGGCTTGCATTGTTTCCTCTCATCTGTTTTATCTACACAACAACCCTGTAAGGTAGGTTAGCTTGAGTGTGAGTGACTGGCCCAAGGTCACCCAGCAAGTCTCCATGGTAGAGTTGGGATTCCTAAACCTGGGTCTCCCAGACCCTAATCTGACACTCTAACCACCATAACATGCTAGCCAGCTCAAAGTATCTTTTTTTCCTAAAAGTCTTCCCATCTCATTGTGAAATAGGAGCTCATTATAACCAACTGGTAAATTTTCAGTATTGTTATTGAAACAATCCATAAATATATTAATTTTGCTGTGATATAGAAAGCAGCAGCATCAGTATCCCTCCATGGAGCGTGTAGGATTTGAGAGACCTGGTCTTGGCATTCCTGCTGCCAAGAATATATTATTTGGCCGAGATAAATAATATCTCAGTCCTCTGGCTGCAGTGATAACATCTCTAAAATGCTAACATGACATTATTTCATCACATACTGCAGATATTGTGCTTGTATGTCAGTGGCAGCAAGTTAAGTAAACTTAAAAACCGTTTTATCTTAAAATGAACTTTCTTATCTTTTAGAGTAACCCAAACTATAACAGCTCTTCTTTCCCTTTACAGTGGCTCTCTCTCAGAGAAGCGATTCATTTTTACCTCAAATGGTAAGAAATGTTCTTTTGTTTCATACATTAAAGTCTGGTCCAAGAAAACTTGTTCATATAAGGTCTATTCGTTTTTTTAAAAAAACACAAATACTGTGTATTTTTTTTTATTGAGAGGTAATTCTGCTTTTACAGAATGAATTGTTTAGTCAGTGTTCCGACATTCTCACTACTAAGATTTCTTCTTTGCTCCTCAGCCCTTTGCAGTAACAATGTGGCATTAGCTTTACTTCCTAAATGATTGGTTATGTATTTCTTGTTGGTATTTGAAATGCATGTGGAAATATAAGCTCCGCAAAATAATATATGCTTCCTTGAGAATAAATTGCCACAATGATCTATCTGGATGAGTGCTTTTGAAACTTCCGGCCTTTGTAGAGACTTTCCATATCTGTCTACTTAATGAGCAGCCTCAATGTGTTGAAACTTCTTGGCATTACATTGCTCCTGAGTCATAGTCTGGGGGATGTTTTCAGGTTGCATGGGCCTGTTGAGCCTTGCTATTCCCTGCATAAGCAGATACCAACTAATAGAAGCTGACCATGGCTGTACATTGCAGGAGATCTGTAAATAGTGCAAAAAATGATCTTCAGAGTTGTCACTACTGATCTTCTTGTTGAGGAACCTCTGATGCCTTTTGGAGGAATCCCAGGGTTGAAAGCTTGGAACAGGCTGAAAGCTACTGACCTTGCCCGTTACTGTCAATCCAGCCTGGTCCATGTTCTGTAAAGTATGCTTTGTCCTCTGCTCTAGTGGCAATTCGAACATTATACTGCCAGAGCATTTCACTCAGGGCACGCCAAAACAATTATGTGGTTTCTGCCCCTAAATCCTGATTCAACAAAATAACTAATTGTGTCCTAGCATCAGCACCATGTTCTGTACTTGGAAATCATTTCTTTTTCCCTAACTGGCATTAGTTGTAAGTGTTTTGAGGAAACTCTTCATGATGGGCAAGAATTATGTTCAGCAGCACGTATTCTACATTTGGGGTACAGTGATGTCCTCACTAAGATGCACAGGACAACGAGTAGAGCTCTGTAACTATGGGAACACATAAATATTTGCTATAGATGTCAGTCCTAAGACATTGTTCCCTTCACACTCCTCTCTGGCTACTGTAGGAGTTTTCCCTTGTTGTGTTGCTTTTTTCCTCTGTTGCACTTGCATGTGTGCAGGATCACAGTTTGTGAGGGAGTCCTTGCACCCGCAGTTTGTGAGGGAGTCCTTGCACAAGTGCTAGCTGCCAGAGGGAACAAGTGCTACAGTAGTAGAAAGCTTCTGCAATGGCAGGAAAGAAACCCAAGGGTAATGATGTCATAGATCCAGGTCACTGAATTTAATGAGCTATTGAGGAATACAATTAATTTTGCTAAGTTGATGGCTTTTTATATTGGATTAGATCCTACACACTGCTGGGCAGACCTTTCTCACAGCACTCACAGGGGTCTGCTGGGGGAAGAGGAAGACAAAACAGTTTGGTTCCACCAGTTCCTTCCATTGGGAGTGCGTGGAATCCAAAGATGGTTTTGCTGTTAGCTAATGCAGCATTCGCCTGAGCAGTACAAACAAGACTTCGTTTTTCATTATTGAACGTTAAGGTTGTGATGAATCGCTGAGCTTAGAAGGAAGAGACACTTCCAACATCCTGTTTACTGCATCCTCATCCTGGGATGAAACCAATGAAATTGGGGAGTTGGTTCAGTGGTCTGCAGATAAGGCTTGGCTCAAAATTCAAGGACCGTCCTGGGCAGCAAACCAGAGCAATCACCGACAGTGGCTGGAAATAGATCTGGGAGAGAGAAAAAGAATAACAGGTCAGTTGTCTATTGATCGTTAGATGTGCATGCAGTATGTTATTGCAAAGTATCTGTTGTGGTCAGGATTTAACATTTACAACAAGTTCTCTTACCATTCCTGTTAGTTAGGCCATTGACGGCTCACAGACTGTGACTCAGCTACTGGGGGTTGTAGCAGCACACTCTGTCAGGTCTGCAGGTCTGTCCTCTGCAAAGCTAGTCTGGATGCTGTCTCCTGAGGGGTGGGACACCCCATAAGTTGCTGAGGTGGATAAAGCATTTAGTCAGGCCTAAATGTTTTGTGGGAGACTCCTTTCTTCCACAAGACAACCACTGCTCCTAATGAAGCCAGTCAGAATGTTAGTCACAACAACTGCAGTGCCTTGGTCGGATCTGAGAGACTGCCCCTCCCTTTATCCCATAGCCATAGGGCAGGGGTAGGGAACCTGCGGCTCTCCAGATGTTCAGGAACTACAATTCCCATCAGCCCCTACCAGCATGGCCAATTGGCCATGCTGACAGAGGCTGATGGGAATTGTAGTTCCTGAACATCTGGAGAGCCGCAGGTTCCCTACCCCTGCATAGGGTAACATAAAGCCGTTCCTTTTGAAGTTTAAAGGGAACAGCTCCTATGTTTTGTGAGACTCGGGGGGGGGGGTATTTTTTAAGGCAGAGCAACAGCATTTTCAGAGTAGCTTCAGGTGACACTCCCTGTGAAGGCTGAGTCAGGGAGTCAAATTTCATGGGCCCCCAAATACTCATCTGTTGTTTCCAATGGAGGATGGTTGGGGCACCCATTTTTTGGGGTCCATAAAATAGACTCCTGACCCAATCTTCACCAAACTTGGAGGTTTTGTAAGGAGAGTCACCTGCAACTATGCTTAAAATTTAGTGGCTCTGCCTTTAGAAATTGCCCCTGCCAGAGCCCCACAAAAATTTCCTATGGGGTTTAAGCCCCCCCCCCCCTCCAATTTTTTTTGACTATTCCAAAAAGCCAGGAAAAAAAATGTGGGTAGCGGGATTCAACTTTTTTATTTTCTGAAAAAATTCCACTCTGTTAAACTTGAATCCAAAAAATACCAATAAAAATAAATGGTGCCCACTCCTAGTTAGAGCTTCAAACTAGGACCTGTCAGACACTGGTTTGAATCGCCACTGTGCAATGGAAGCTCACTGGGTAACTTTCATTCATTTGCACATTCTCAGTGTTAACTTAGGATACAGGAGGAGAGACTAGAATTTTGTCAAGTGTTTTGAATTCCCATTATGGAGAAAGGCAGGGGTATAAATGAGACAGTTGGAGATTGAAGGGGGGGCAGATAAAAGTAGATGGGTGGGTAGGCAAGCAGGGAGAGAAGCCCTGCAAGCAGGGAGCTGAGCCCTGCATGGATCATTACCCCTTCCATACTTCCCAAGACACCCATTCCATACTTCCCAAGACACTTCCCATTACCCCTTCCATACTTCCCAAGACACGCAGAGCTTGGGAAAAAGAAGAAGAGTTTGGATTTATATCCCCCCTTTCTCTCCTGTAAGGAGACTCAAAGGGGCTTACAATCTCCTTTCCCTTCCCCCCACAACAAACACCCTGTGAGGTGGGGGGGCTGAGAGAGCTCTGAAGAACTGACTAGCCCAAGGTCACCCAGCTGTTGGAGTGCACAAGCTAATCTGGTTCTCCAGGTTAGAGTGCACCTCCTCTTGACCACTACACCATGCTGGGAAATGAAGGGTTCAGATATAGAAGTCCCACATGGAGGATCGTTGCTCACCAGGGCTTGGGAAACAAGGGATGGGGTGGGGGAGAGTTAGCAGAGCTTGGGAAACAAGCAGGGGTAGGGAAAAGAGCCTGATTGGATCGTTGCCCCTTCCATGTTTCCTAAGCCACAGAGAAATGGGAAATGATGGGGGGGGGATCATTGCCCCTCCCATGCTTCCGAAGTCCTGCATGGCTTGGAAAGCAGGGAGGGGGGCAGAGATGGCCTGATACTCCTTGTGGGGCTCAGCGAGCTGAGTCCTGCAGGGAGGATTGTTAACCTTCTGTGCTTTCAACTACTGCATGGCTTGGAAAGCAGGAAGGGGGGCGTAGGGGGTCCTATCCTCCATATTGGGCTTCATTGAGGATTGGGCTCTCTCTTCCCCCATCCCTGCATCCCAAGCCACATAGGACTTTCTCCATTCATTGTTACTCAGGGCGATATGCCAATGTGGTGGATATAAAATCATTTGAAGCTAAGGTTTTCAAATAGAGACATCTCTTTCCTTCTGTTCCAGAGAATAATTTTAATCCTGTTTTAAAGGGAAAAGTTGTGCTAACTTGTTTAATAATGAACAAATGAAAACACATTTTTATTTTCTGTTTTATCACAAGGAATTAGAACAACAGGTTCTACGATGCTTAATTTTAACTTCTATGTTAAGACGTTTATTGTGAGCTATAAAAATAATTCAAAATGGAGGACTTACAAAGAAATTCTGAGCAATGAAGAAAAGGTAACTGGGGTGGGAGAAGGAGCCTTTTTTTCTTCTTTGAGCCCTCTGTTTTCACTTTATGTCTGTCCTTTGCAGATTACAGTGCTTGGGTTTAAGCTGGGAAATCGGTCCGTTGTTAACTGAGAAGGCCTTAAACACTGCTGCAGTGCTTTGGAACACAGAAACCTTGATAAGAAAGCTGGAGGCTCCTCCTCACTTCAGGAGGCTGGATAAGCATTTCCCCCAGATAATTAAGAGATTATTTTGGCTAGACGAAGCTAAGAAAAGTATGACTAGTGGGGCAGGGTGGGGGAGGGGTTATGGGTCTCAAAGGATAAAGGAATCTAAAGTGCTTTCTTTGTTCAGTTCTTTCTTCATTGAATCAGAAAGGGTGTCAGAGTTGGGGAAACTTTAACTGTCGTCTGAACTGATCACTGCCAGTTAAATTAAACCTGGAGGCCATTAGTAGAATCAGAGTGTCCATGGGGAGATATTCTGCCCTCTGTCTACAGATTGGGGGCAACATATGTGTTTATCCTAGTGAGCAACATGTACACAGGATGACATTGGGAATACATCCTACTTACGTACTTGACATTGTTAAGTTTCCATGAATGTAAAATGTACCAAACTATTTCTCAGCCTAGCCATTTTCATCATCACATTTTCACATCTGTTCTTTAAAGATTATGAACTGTTCTTGTTGCTTTGAAAGCTGCAATCAGCTTTATCAATCTTGGCACATAAAGCACTTGGATCATTTAGTTATCTACAGTGAGAATTTGAGGGGCTTGAGGTTAATCATTTACAAAGATATTTGTTTTCAAGTTCATTCAGAAGAAAACGTATTTTTTGCCCTTTAATATAATATCCTGCATTAAGAATTCCTTTCCCAAGTTCAAATCTCCCATGTGTCTTCCCATGTCATACAGTTTCAGTTGAATCCGAAGATTTTTCTTCACTCTGCTTCCATTGTTGAAAAGTCAACTAATGGCATGCCATTATAGTGTGTCTGCAAAGCAGTTATTTTACAAAGTCTTTTCATGTATTTGTATAAATATGATACTTAATAGTAGGCCTTCTGGCAAAACTTTTTGTAGCAAAACGAAATAAATCCTTAGGCATTTTTTTGTAACATGGTTCTCATTCTATTTGTGTTCACATCCTCCCTGTGTTTCTGGTTTGACTGCACAAATTGCTTCATAGCTAGGTCTGTAGGTATGTAGATTCACACAGGTATGTAAATTCACACAGGTATGTAGATTCACACAGCATGGAAAGGAGGGATATAAATGACCAAGCTTGGGCTGCCTCCATTGTCTTACTGTCCTGAACATTTCCCTCCCCCTTTCTCCTGCCTTAGAGTAAAGGCCTTGAGGCCTCTGTACTATCACCTTCAAATCCTTGGATACCCAATTTTATTGTGTGTGTTTGTGTATAGTTTTAGCATGTCTTATTTTTTGTTGGTTGCTCTAAATATGTGTAAACTAAATACATTTTGATTTTTTTTCAGGTATTCGAAGCCAACTCTAATCATAGAGACATCGTCAGGAATAATTTATTTCCTCCTATAGTGGCCCGGTATGTGAGGATTGTTCCACAGAGCTGGCACAAAAAAATAGCTCTGAAGGTGGAACTGATTGGTTGTCGCATAGCACAAGGTAAACAGCTTTTTGTGAAAGACAATGGACTTGCGTGTCCCAAAAATGTGTTGAGGTTTAATATGTTTCATCATCTGTTTTACAGTTAACAGCTCATTTATACCTCCACTCCGGCAAAGCCCAAGTCAGAGTCCAGGCATTTCAGTTAGAAAAGAAGATAAAAGTATTACAGAACACATACCTTCAGCCGAAAGCAATTTAGGTAATATAATATAGTCTTCATCTTGACCATGTTCTTATCCTTTTGTGTCTGTGACTGTCTGTGATATCTGAGGAAGTCACACATAACTTTGGTGTGGAAGAGGGCCTTTAAAAATGACTGCATGGACCGGTTTTTACATCATTTTACCTGCTCTTCAAAAAAATTTGAAGAGAATTGGCAAACTAACTGAAAAGGAAAGTATTTCAAAATGCCTAAATATCAAAGACAGCTTTTAAATGCCGAAAAATAAGGTGTGATCAAGATGTGTTTTGAATAAATTGCTTCAACTGAAAATACCCTCCCTCAAGTCCCTGACCACCAAATCACTGTAGTAGTGGGCGGGGATGTAGCTTTATAAAACAGCCCCCCCCCCCACAGCTGCTTCCCCAAACTCCACGGGGCAGGGGTGCAGTTGAACGCCAGTAAACGCGGCTCACCCTGCCCCCAAATACCATGTGGAGCTCGGGAACAGGGCCAGTCAGGCTTACCCTACTCTAATCTCCACATGTAGTTTGGGAATGGGGCCAGCCTGCTGCCATTGCCCTGAACTCCACAGGGAGCTCAGGAGCACCATGGGCCCATTTGATGCTTACCTTGGCTATCCCAGATCCATCTTTAAACTGCAGGCTTCTCTGAGGCCAGGATCAAAATGAGAATAGGGGGCTGACCAGCTTCAGCGTTATTCTGTTGGCTCCACCAGGCACCACCTGGTCATGGATTCCAAAGCAAGGCTCTGCTTGGATTATCTCAGAACCAAGGCTGGGTCACATCAGTGGAGGCAATCCAGTGAGCTTTCATCTGAGTCGGATTTGTAACAAACTTGTTTCTTTTTGCAATTAAATAAAGCCACCTTGTTGCACAAGAGTGATCTTGTGAAATTCTTCTTAAGTTGCGTGTATATTGGTACAATGGCCAAAAGTCTGTATACATATCACCCAGTTTTCAAAGCATTGTTTTCACTATATTATATGTAGCTTTTTTACTTTTAAGGATGGAAACTTGCTGCCATTGTAGTTCCAGTCCTGGTGGTGTTTTTCCTGTTCCTGATATGTGGAGTTTCTATCTATGCTGCTGTACAAAAGTAGGTCACCTTCATTTTTCAGAGTTGGGGAGCATAATATATTTTTTTAAATTGCAGTTTTGGACACATGCAGCCTCTTTGTTAGCTGCATTTGGTTCAAGAATAATTGGCCTCTCTGTCATTCCATTCTAGTATAATCACGATGGTTCTCTTCATGATTTGGTAGCACAATGGGAAAGTAACTTAAACCTGGATTTGTATCCAGGATTCTTGCCCATTTGTTGTTTCAGGTTTCATTCCCAGATTTTCTAAATAGGCTACCTCTGGTAGCAAAGCTAGCACAATACAGTGCCTGAAACCCTGAACTGATGCTTGATATGCCAATTAAGACTTACAGTAAATATAACAGTACAGCTGAAATAAACTACTGTGTTCCTTCACCCTTTTTCTTCATTATAGGAGAGAAAAAGGAGTTGCTTATTGCTCAAGCGACACCAGGAAAAAAGGTTTGTGTAAAATTTTCATGTCTAACTATGCGGCATGACAGCAAGAGAATAACAGCAGTAGAATAAAATGTCATATCTTGTTTTTACAAGCCCTTAATTATGTAATATTTTGGAGTGCAATGGGTATGACCCCTCCCCTAAAGTTGTATTATCAACCTTACCCCTAAACCTGCACCTCAGCCTTGTCTAGTGTCTTTTCATTCATATGATGCAGAAACCCACAGAATACAGTTGCAGCAGTTTCTGTGTTTATTTTAAGAATGTCTAGCCTTTTTGGTCCTTGGAATCCCTGCATAGTGAGTTCACAAATCTGGGGGGCGGGGGGGGGCGCGCAGTGAAACCCAATTTCATGGAAAAAATAATGATGCTGTGGAAAATCTTTCTCCAAGGATTTTTGGACAGGGGTTTTTTTTGTGTGGATTAGCAGTCTTGTTCTCTCCCACAAATCTGCTTTCAAAAGATCATCAGCAAATCCATATTCAGCATTGGTACCAAAATCTCAGCAGCAGGCTGCTATTGAGAAGGACTGTGTCAGAGAAGGCTAAATGAAAAGCAGAGAAACTTTAAAACATGTTTAAAGTTTTCACAAAGGTATCCTAAAACTAAATGCATGGTGGTATGTGACCTGCACATGAACATTTTAAATACTATACTCTGTTTCACATAGAGATGTTAGTAAATTGTATATTCCTCCACCACATGCCAGATCTTGTTTATTGTAGAATGCTCTGCCTAGGTCCTAGTGCCTACCTCACCCTGCTCCCCGCATCCTTTTGAAAGTAAAAATACACTTTGGCATAAATGCTCTTGTATTAAAGTACCATGTTCAATAATGCACAAAATGGCAGTGCGTAAAAATGAATGGTAATTCTCATATTTGCTCGGGACTATATTCTAATACAGAATCATTTTCTCAACTGTTGCACCTGAAGTGACCGAACTAACATCTTTATGTGAAACAGAGTATAGCAATTTAATACTATTCTTTTACATATTTTTCCTAGAGAACAAAAGTAAAACAACATATGTCTAGTTAGCTTCCCTTTACTTTTCTGAAAGCATAAATCTTATTTTAATACATTCTGCCTTCTTACTTGTGTGCTAATTCCTTTTATGAAAAAACAATGTTAGATTTTCTCTATCAACCTTTTTTATTTTTTGCCTTTTAAATGTAAAATTATTGGGACTTAAACTTTGGTTTCTCTCCTAGGTTGGTGGAAACAAATCAAACAACCCTTTGTCAGACATCAATCTACTGAGTTCACCATCAGTTATAATAATGAGAAGGAAACCCCACAAAAGCTAGATCTGGTCACGAGAGACTTGGCAGGTAACTCACTCATTGTGTAGAAATGTAATTGAGCAAGAAATGAAACTGCCATCAGTAACTCAAGAAAGTAAGCTACATGGTGCAGTAAAATGAAGGCATAATAGCATGCTTAGAGAGCTTTTCTCATACAACAATGGCAGATATGAAAAGTGGAGCTAAAATGGGCAGCTTTGAAAGGAAATATTATTTTTAAAATGTGAGCATTTGTCTGAGTAATAATATTATTGTTTTACCGTACTTATGAGTAGCAGTTTGAGAGGGAGCTGCTGAGAGTACCTGCTGTCCAGCTAGATATCCGTTGGAGGGCTCTCCAGGTTTGCTTCTGGAAACAGGCTAAACATCATGATCCGAAAAGAAAAGAAAGAAAATGACCTGTAATTATGATCTGTTAGTGTAAGGAGTTAACACAGGCTGAGTGACTGGAATGTTATGCTGGGGTTTCTTTTCTGTCTTTATGTCATCATATTCCTTGAGACTTGGACTGAGTTCAAGAGGCTATAAACTTTCTGTACAGAAAGATGGGAGAGAAGGCAACTAAACTGCCCTTCCACCTCTTGTGCTGTTTTAGTGGAGTTCTCTATCCCTGTGTGCTCCAGATTCTGGGATCCCGCACATACATTGACATGGTAACTTCTGATGTTCTAAAGGTGTAGGGGGGAAGCCGTTTCTCTCCACCTTTCACTGTTTCTCTCCACCTCCTATTTATATGTCTGAATTGTTTCTCAGAAATGTTCTGCAGAAACACTGATTCAATCATTCTCATCAAACATTTTTGTGGAAGATTCTTCCACATCCATTTGCCAATAAAACTGAAGAACAGTACTTAACTGTAATTTATCTCTAATTCCATGCAGTAAATGGGTGGTCATTTGCCTGTTTTCTATCTAGCAGCCAAAACATGCAATATATATGTATTAACCAGGCACTCTTGCTTGTGGCACCCTCTTGCCTGAATAAGCTAGAGCCACTGATTTTGAAATGGTAATGCAGAATTCCTGTTCTTGACCATTCAAGGCTGGGATTATCTGCTGGGGCTAAGAGCTGGTTCTGTCCTGGGTGTTGATACTGAATGGTCTTCTATCACTATAGAGCTGAATTGTACATTGGTTGCTGGTTAAGAACTGCTTTTCCTCACAAGTTGCAGGACTCGGAGCATGTTCCACCAGCACAATAATGAGGCATGTTGCTGAAAGCTTAATAATATCGTGGCCCTGGCCATTAGTCAACCTGAATTAAGTTGGTAGTTGCCTTTATGCGTTAGCCTGAATGACTTTCAGAGCTGCCTCTTCTTTTTCCTTCTAGATTACCAACAGCCTCTCATGATAGGAACTGAGACAGTAACACGGAAGGGATCCACTTTCAAGCCAATGGACACAGAGGATGAGAAGAAAGGCAGCACAGACATTGAGAATCACTACCTCTACCCCCATAGAATTCATCGCCATGATTATGCACTGCCTCTGACTCATCAGGAGCCTGAATATGCTACTCCTATTATAGAGCGGCATATAGGAAGAGAGAATGTTTTGCCTTCTGAGACTTGCCACAACATTCCTGCTGTTTCTTCTACTCAAAAACATTCTCGAACTGCAGGCAGTTTCTCTGCCTCATGCCAGGCTGATGCTGGGAATGGAGATTACAAAATGCCCCAAAGTCAAAAGGACTATGATAAGCCAAAACTCAATAATACTTTAACTGCAATAGACTCTGGTACTAGCTATAAAATCCCCCGAACTAGTTCCTTGGCAAGTGAAGGCTATTCAACACCCAGATACTGCTTAAAACCAATAAATCAGACTGCAGTGACAGCTCTCCTTTAATCCACAATTCAAAAGAATTTGTGTCTCTGTGGTCTGGACTCTGAAATGGACAACTTACAGTGAATGTTGTTTTTGTGCAAGAATATTGAAATATTTAAGTGAAGGTGAGTGTGCTGTTCATGCCAGCTTTCACCATCAAAAGCCTACACAGTGATATTGGTGCTCTGTTCTAATATGTGCAATTACTACATACTTTTTTAATTTGAGAAAAAGATAACTTAAAAGATGTTTAAGCCTGTTTTTATTATGTGTTTGAGTTCTGTAATGCCCACTGCAATCGTCAACTGCTGTCTTCTCAGTTGAACAAATACTGGAGCTAAAAGGTTCCATTTTGTTCAGGGTGGAACCTTCTAGTATAAGCAGTCTCTCTAGAGTTGGAACCCACTTCCGCTGGATAAAGAGTTCCTGGCACCTGTGGAAGGCTCTGTGTGTTGGAGGAAGGATCTGTCATTAGTAAGATGAAACAGAACCTTTCATCTCACTACCACACTAGGCCCGCCCTGCAACCCTAAGCATACATTCTAAGAAAGTATTTCAGAAATAAGTATGCAGAACTAGATGTACTTCAGACTTTAAAAGTAAAATTCTCTACCCTGGCTGTCCAAATTCTCTGCCAAAACTCCCCAATTCAACTGTTCAGTGTGGATAGGCGACAAGATTCTATTGGCATTACTTATGCTGAATTTATTGATAATGGGAGAGGGCAAGGCCCCGAAATCATACCCATCACTTTTTTGTAAGAATAACATGGGAGGCCCTGTCAAAAGTCCTACTGAAATCAAGGTAATCTACATCCAGAACATTCCCTTTATCTACTAAGCTTGTGACTAGATACAATGAGTCTGGCATGACTTGTTTTTGAGAAACCCATGGCTTTTAGTGATTATGGAACAGTTTGTGGTCTGAAGAAGAAACTTCAAAACGGCTCCCAGTAACCTGGTGCTGAAATAAATAATGCCCTGTAATGATACCAGCATGGGCTCTCCCCGCTCTGCCAAATAATTGGTCCAGTCGTGTTTTCTTAGAGAACCACTTTTCCATTTCACTACTTTTTAAAAATACCCCGAAGGACTGAAGTATTTGGATAGTCATCTTATTAGGAGTCAGATTGCTCTTACAATGATTTGTGGTAGGATGTTATTTTACCATTCTAAAAATATATCGTTATAGTCAGGTAATAACTGTCTATAAGGATAACTGAGGATAACTGAGGAAGGATAACTAAGGAAAACATAGATCCTCTCTGAGAAACTAATATTAGTTTTGATAAGGAAGGATGCCAGGGTGTCTTCATGTTATCTCCAACAGCATCATCTGAAAAGCTACAGTTAGAGGTGTTACCCTCCCCCTCCCCCTCCAGTGTTAAGGCTGTGAAGGTTTGTATTTTAGTGCTATGGTTATCAAGGTTTTATTTTCTTACCACAACACTTTCTAATCAAGATGTATGCATATTGTCCTGCATTTCATGACATGAGACAGAAAAACCACCTGCAAGAAACAACACACACAAATACATTGCACAGATTTCCCTTAAGGTAGCTTTCCTTCATGTTTATGCCTAAGCCATTTATCCTGAAGTTTGATAAAATGTGAACAGCACAACTTGAATAAACATTATTCCAGTCTCACATGAGGATCCCATTCCCAATTAGTCAGTACTTCCCCAGCACACATTTACATAGTGAATGGGGTGTCTGATCACTACAGTTGTGCCAGAGGTGTGCCTAAAACACTTTTACATGCAAAAGGCAATCTCCTAGGTTTTTTTAAATTTCCAAATACTCTCATGCTGCTTCAGTTCTCACTCCAGAAGTTCTCTTAATTATCACAAGCAGCATTTTGTGGATATAACGAGGACTGTGGGATGGGAGAGCTGGCGGCTGCTCATGATTTGTATGTGGATAAAATTTGCAATAACCCTGAAATAGGATTTTGCTGCCCCCTTGAGACAACAATTAAATATTTCTAACGTTATCTGGAACTGACAGTATTGTATTATGCATGACACATTTCAAATTATTTAATTAGATTGCCACTCTAGCTTTTAATTTTTTAATAAATGCTTACTGACTTATGAAACATTTTGAGAATTGAAACATTTTGAGAATTTTCACTGCAATGGAAAGGCAGCAGTGAAATAACTTATCAAATAACTTGTCAAATATAAATAACTTATCAAATAGACTGACATACAGATCTTTTCTGCTTTTGCTCCAAGCAGGCATCCCAAAAGTTTTCTGTTTACTACTTACACTACTTTGGCAGCTATATCCTTCCTGTCTCCCACCCCCAACCCCACCAATCAACCCGGGCCCATGGAACAGCTGTTCTGCAGGGCCCCAGAAGCCTCCCACTCACACCCCCAACAGCTAGCCTCAGTCCAAACAGTTGTTTCATAGACCCACAGAAGCTTTCCTGCCTCCCACCCCCACAAGCCAGCCCTGTTCTGTGGGCAGCAGAAGCTCTCCTGCTCCCCCATCCCAAGCATCCCTATTCCACCCTCCCCTCACCGCCTCACCTTTCAACCCTCCCACCACCCCAAGCCTCACCTTGCCACCCATTCCAAGCCACTCCTCTCCACCCTCTCCCTATCCTCACCTTCCCACCTGCCCCAAGCCACAAACCCAGAACCAGGTAGGTGGCAAGCATCACACCAGGAGCAGGGGCCCTCGCCATAGCCCCAGTGAAATCCATTGCAGGGGGAGATGCTTCCTCTTCCACCATTTGCTAGAGCTCATTATATCTCACCCTCAATGGGCTTTGCTGCTAGTAATGTAATAAAAGTATTCTCAACACCATTTCTAAACAAACACTAATCAAAACTGCAATATGCTTCCAAAACCCAATTACCTGTGGACAATGTCAACATATGTGGAAAAAATCTGCAGATTCTTGATTACAGTACCACCGTGAGCCTGTACTATGTTTAGTAATTAATTTAGGGGTTAGAGAAAGCTGATGTACCATCTTACATTAGTTTTCCATAAAATTAAGGCAAACAGTAAACCTTGATCCTACTATTAATGCAAAATCCTATACTCCTGTTAGTGTTTCATATCTACACAATTTTGTTCAAATTTTGGTGTTTCCATTAGTTCTTTGCTAATTCCTTGCTTATGTATCACAGAGAATAATGATTTGCATTTCTCAAAAGCAGTTGTCTTAAATTATTACCATCACCAGTTAAACTAATTGAATAACTTCTAATTGGACAATAGTCAGAACTATAGTATCTGATCATTACTTCTCCTACAGTTTCATAAGTGATTATACTTCCACAGACTATTGAAGTATCATATGAATCTGATTTGCATGCTTCCCACAACACAAGCCTTTATTGGCATATATTTGCATGCTTCCCATTTTGACCATGATAGCAATTAAGAATTGTGAAGCAGATCTAAACCACTGGCAATCTGACGCAAATGATGAAATTTCTGGACATACTCTTATCTTATGTCTCTCCCAGGCAACTAAAACGTTATCAATTACTGGATTCCATTTATTATACACCCTTTTTCTTCTTTTTGAAGTGGCCCATAAAAAGTTCTTAACAGCTTTTTAATGTCAGTTTGTTCAACAACTAACACATTTGATCTATTCTTCAAGTTTCATTCATGCTGAAAACCAGCTTAGCTTAACAGCACCTGATATGCCTTTATATTTGGAATGTTTAACCTCACTTTAGACCATTTTGATTCAGCTAAATTCTATTTGATCTTGAGGTGTTAAACCCTCCAAATGAATTTTCTGCCACTCCTTTAATTTCTTATCCCCTATTACTATTGGGATATGAAGAAGAAGCAAGCCTTTATTGGCATAGACAACAGTACAACAGTAATAAAAAAACAGATTAAAACAGATTTAAAAAGCATGTACAATAATGGGACAGGCTCGAGAGGAAATCTATACTTCTGCGTTTCTAGTGAATTTCCAGGAGAAAGTCTGCCACTTAACTTCTGTGCAAGGAGAGAAGGACTCTCCAGGGTTGTCCAAGCAATGGTAGTGTAATCTGAATTAAATAGGGGAGATGGGGTAAATGTAAAGGAGTAAGATTCACATACTTGGCTCTGATTTCCTTGAATCTGAGACAGTGTAGTAATTGGTGGGCCAGAGATTCAACTGGAGCTGGCATTGTTACCATACTTGTGGGGCACAATCTTTTAGCCTTTTCTTGCTTATTAGCCAATCTGCCATGTAAGCAAGCTGGTGCAGAAGGCATATTATAAACCTGTGGCAAGCATTATGGCTCTCTCTTTGAACAGGGTTTTGATTAAGCTCTAATACAGGTAGTGTGCCAAGTGGCCCCGTTCAAATGGGAGAGAAATACAGGGGAGCACGCTTTCTTGGCTGCGTGATTAGGGTAGAGAACTCTCTATCCACATAGTTCTGACCCTTTAAATTTCCTACTAAGCTTCTTGAATAGGACAAAGGGAAGAGTGAATCCACTGGCAATCCAATAGAGGCCATTTTTCTTCAATCATGTGAAAACCAGGGGGGGTTGGAATGGGTGTCAGAGAGCAGAACCCAGGTTTTGGACCAGAGAATTACAGTCTGAGAGAAAAAGTGAATCTGACGAGAAAGCCAGAATCTATAAAAGTCCTCAGCCAAGCCGCAGTTGATTCCAAGAGAGTTTCCTGACCCTGAATCTCCAGACAAAAAAGAGGCTGCATAGGGCACACGCAATTTTGGGAGTATCCGTAGCTATCTTGTGAAAAAATTTGGATTGCAGAGAATTCAAGGAGTGGTTAATAGCTTGAATCCAGATTGGGACTCCGTAAAGCAATCTTGAGGCGACTTTGGCATTGAAAAATTTGAGGGCAGGAGGGATAAAGGAATGGCCACTGCTGTAAAAGAAACGTAGTAATGCTGACATACTGTTAGATGTAGCTAGGAGAGCGGCCTTCCTCTGGGTTGCCCATGAAAGGTTAAAGGAGAATAAGAGGCCAAGGCAATCTGAGTGGGTGGGGGGGAATGAATCAGAGCTGGAGCACAGCTGTTCCAGCGCAATTGCCCCCCCCCCACCGCCAGTGTTAATGGAATTTACACTGGCAGGGAGGGCAAATAGGCAGGAGGGCACCATGGAATTCTGTGGCACCCAACCTGGAAGAATTTGTGCCCTGCAGAGCTGTGGCGTTCTAAAGCTGGATGGTGGCATGGCTGGGGGACAAGTTAGGGGTGTTCCTGTGGGTGGAGCAGACTTTAGCCACCTTCCATTGGGCTTTCAAGCCAGAAATTTTGATTAATCAATCAATATTAATCTTACAATATAAAACTTCAAAAATAAATGACATTTCGATAGTTACCTGATTAATGTTTTAAAAATTTGTATACCATCTGCATGTAGCATGCTGAGAAGTTATTGTATTCAAACTAGATATTAAATCTGAGATCTCGTATTTAGAATTGCTATGCTGAACCTTTGAATAGCAACCTATGTTTAAAGGTAGTATTTCAACAGCCCAGGAACTTCCCAAACCCTGGCCAGTTAGAAAAAAGGCTGAGGGATGTAATTATGGAGAAAAAGGCATTTATGTTCATGGAACGCTGAACGGTTCCTGATTTTGGAAAAGAAAAAAAGCAATTAGAGCCCCTTCTCCGGGTGATGTAGCAGAATAATGCACTTTCGCAACTCCCACTTTTACAATTGTTTGCAAGTGTAATTTTTGCTATTCCACATTAGCACGGTAAAAATCCAGCTGCAAAGTGCATTGAAAGTGGATTGAAAGGTGCATTTATTTTTGCATGTAATGCGAGAAAAAAAAAGGTCCCTAGAGAACTGTGTTCAAAGTACTCGTTAGCTTGTGGACAAATGTAGGCTTCCATATTATCATCCCTCTTCAGATGGAACAAAGGTAGATAAGAACATGCTTCTAGACTTTGAGAGCAGAAATTATTAGTGGACTCAAAGGAGTCATCTGTAGGTTCCCCAGAACACTGTTAAATAGGGGTTGTACGAAGAGATACAGGCTCCCTTTGGACAGAGTAAAATGCAGCACCCTAATATGAGAAACACCCTCATCTAGATATCCCAGGCTAGCCCAGTCTCCTCATAGCTCAGAAGCTAAACAGGATCAGCCTTGCTAGAATTTGGATGGAATATCAGGGTTGTAACATGGAGGCAGGCAATGACAGGCCACCTCTAAATGTGTATTGCCTTGAAAACCTCACTGGGGTCAGATGTGGCTTAATGGCAAAAAAAAAAGAAATACTTTAAATGATTTATTGCTAAAGAAAGCATTGTTCACTTGTACAAGTAACACTGGGGGAACAATTTCTTTTTCATAAATTGCTCCGTGTTATTTCCCATATCAAGGCCCAATGTGCAAGAATCACTGTATCTCGTAATATAGTGAAGGATAACCAAATCCGTGCAATTCTCCAAACTTAGAACACGCATTTAAAAACTAACTTGAGTTAGGGTAACATTTTGGGTTGATGAGAGGACGAGACAGCAAGGAGTGGGGAGACGAGGAAGAAAAGAGACTTGAAACTAGTGGCAAGAAGAAAAGAAGGGTTTTCCCTCCCCTTGCAATTCCTCACATGTCCTGCAATTGTGATTGAATTTCCAACAAGGTAAAAAATGATACTAACTGTGCAACATTTTTAGGTGTCTTTGTAAACTTAAACATAAATTTTAAAAACCACCAGAAAATGCCACATGCTGCAGGTAAAAAAATTGTGTACATCATTACATTCTTTCTAAAGTGACTTATAGCTTTAAATAACTGGCTTTTCATGGAGACATTACTGTGATTTATGATTACTTTAATGTTCTTAATATACAGTATTAAAAGCATCTATAAAAACATACTGCAAATTAAACACTGTAGATCAATCAACAGAATGACACAAAAATTACTAAATGAGCAACTATGAAAGAATGTATAAATAGCAAAATCTTTGCATAAAGTATTTACATTTTAAAGTTCCCTCTATAAACATATATATAGTGCACCTAAGAGAGACACATGTAAATGTGTTTCACAACACAACTTTTTAACATTAAACATAAGGTTAACTTACAATACTTGAAAGGCCTTTGACTTTCTCCATTTATGTACATTCTATAGAAAAAACACTTGCAAAGCTGTAATTTTACATTATTTCCACTCTCAAAATACATTTTACACGGTACAATTTAATAGCCTGCAGCACAGTGAATGGAAAAGCAGGCATTTCATGCTTTTTTCCTATAATAATAAAAGATATTACATGGTTTTTAACAATTGGTATATGGAGTGTGAGTTCTAATAATTATTATTTTATATATATATACACACACATATAACAGAACCTAGCCAGACAACTGTCCTTAATATCACTGTATTCTTAAAATACCTTGTGCCTTCAGATGTATGCCATTATGCTATATTCTAAAGTAACCTTGTTTTAAATAAAGTATTTCTATAAAGCACTAGGACTATTATACTGTAACAAATTTGGTTTCCAATCCTGAGTGGCCACCCAGCAAAACATAGGATGTACTCAGTTCCCACTGACTTAGGGACAATTTTACATAACCCCCTTAATGTAGCACAGCATGAACATGGTAAACAGCGAATTTACAACAATGAAGCCCAACACATGGCCGTAGCTTTAAAACACCTCCGTATAACTTTAACCACAGAGAATACTGGCTGCCTACAGCATTTTGCTACACAGTAAACAACTGCTGCTAAGTATCTGGAGCTTTCAGACTATTGGCATTCGCATGTTTAGACATATCAGCAAGGAGTGTTAGAGTGGTGAGGAGTGGTCGTTTTGTTTGCTTTGCCATACTGCCAGAAACCTTCAAGAGGCATAGCAAGCCATACCCAGATACGAGTTGTAACCATCACAGGACTGCTTCACTGCACATTTCACACTTAGGTCTCCAATCCCCTATGCCCTGCCATGTGAATCTGCTGCTGTTACTGAAAAATAATAATGGAAAACCACAGCCTAAACTGTCATATTTAACACCTCTTATAAAATCAGGCCTTTACAGAACATTTTGAAAAATGTATGACTTGGAATGTAATGAGAAGGCCACTCCATCCAACACAAACACTACTTACACAGTAGTGTACTTTACAGTCACCATAATGTGGTTGAGATATTTAGGAAACTAGGCTGTTTGAAGGGAAACAATGTCCAATAAATTCTTGAATTACGATGTTTTGAAGGCAGATTTTTGCATAGAATCAAAAGCACAGTAGAATTAAAAGTCTGCTGGGAACTGGGCACCTTCACACAGCCCAATGTCACAAGATAATAACCACTGTGCAGCAACTGTGAAACCCATACGAAGTAGAAAGAAGAGTTATGGAATACCCCCTAATTAAACTCAGATACAATAGTACAAATGCATAAGTTTACTTAAAATATGTGAAGGCAGACATAATTTTAAAAGTCAGTTGTATACTAATCTTGCATATGAAAACAATTCTGTTTAATACCTGTGGAGAATATTTCTAATCCAGCATTGATTGGCAAAAAACAGTTTAAAGGAAAACACAGATATATACTGATTAAATAATGCTGATAGCATGAATAAAAGAATCAGTAAGATCCAGTTTGTAGATAAAACCTCACAATAAATATTTAACAGCCTACATGGCTTGCATGTGTACATTTTTAAAGCAAAACTGTATATTGTGAAAACTTGCAGAGACGTTTTGCAGTTCACTGTTTTACAAGATGCACTTTAAAACAATTAAGTAGGTTAAGTCCATGCTGAGTTCATATCCTCCTTATATCTGACAGCTGAAGACTATTTTGCTACTTATCTCCTCACTTGATTTTGTAAATTGTCAGAGGAACCAGATGTCAACGTTTCTCTGCGTCATTCCAGACTTTTTTCACAAGCAAGATCCAAAGTTGACTTTAGGAAAAGCTTTTGGAAAGAACATGCTTTGGTGCTTCTATTTCAAGGGAAATTCACTGGACATGCAACTTCTTAGAAAAAATGGGAGATTTACATGTTACATTTATGTATAATGGAGCCCTGAGGTAATCTACAGAACAGTTTTTTTTCCAGGCAACAGTAACACAGCTTCTTTTTAATTTTTAAAATAGTCCTCCTTTGAAACTTTCTGTGGCGTTCAGACGTACAATAGTCTACCCAATCCATCTGAAGGAAGGGACCAGTCCCATTGATGATTGTGTTGCACGTGTGTTTATTTTCTTAAGCTAAGCTCTCAGCAGACTGGGTTAATTTAGATACAGTCTCTTCAGTTTCAACTGAATTTCCTAGGTCTCCATTTTCATGGGCACCAGTAGTTTTCTTATCAAACACTGCCAAGAAGAAGAAAAAAGTTTTAAAAGCAATGTAGATTCTTAAAGATTTACAGACAGAAGCCTTTACACAGTTTTACTGGTTAAGAAATTAATCTGCATTTTTATTTAATGGGGAACAGTCATTCCTAAGAAGGTATGGCAGACAGCCAAAATAATCTTATATTCTGATAGAAAAGTTGGCCAAATCTTTGAATACTTAAATCTGGTGACTAGAGTTGTGAATAGGCAAGACAGATCTTTCTGCAAACCAGAAAAGGAACCCGAGTTTTCAGAAAAATGTGAACTCTAAAGGAAAAAGCACTGGGACTGGGGGGTGGAGGTTAAAAAGGCCAAAAATGATAAAAATAGTATCTTTCGCATTAAGCAACAGATTCCCTTGGTGCTTGTTGCTAGCCAACCACAGCATTCTCTGCTTCAGTTTGTATAAGTAAAAGGATGGGGCAGGGCCCTTTCAAGACCTGCTTTGGCCTTTAAGGGAGCACTCACGTGAGCTAGGCCTATATTTACCAGTGCTGGGTTTAGGGAGGGAAGAGGCCTCAGTAGGGCGTAATGCCATAAAGTTCACTCTCCAAAGCAGCCGTTCTCTCCAGGGTGACAGATCTCTGTCATCTAGAGTTCAGCTCAGATGGGGCTGAAGATCAACCAGAATTACAACTAATCTCCTTATGACAAATACCAGTCCCTAGATGAAAACAGCTGCTTTGGAAAGGGGGCTCTACGGCATTGTAGCTTGCTGAGGTTGCTTGCCTCCCCAAAACTTGCCCTCCCAAGGCTCAATCCCCAAATCACCAGGAATTTTCAACTTGGAGATGGCAACTCTAAGGGGGAACTGATCTCTGTCATTGGGAGATCTATTGTAAATCCAGGAGATGTCCAGGCTTCACCTGGACATTAGCAACTCTTGAAGAAGAGAAGGAAACATGAAAAGAAAAGAAGCATTGGGGGTTTTCAGGAAAGGGAAAGAGCAGATAGTGGTGGAGGGGGAAATGAAATGCCTCCCACAAGTCTTTGTGGGCTCCCAGTTGTATCACCTATTCCCCAAAGGTGCTACTGGACATGACTCTAGCTCATGTATTCTCCTTACATGTTGTGTTGCAGGGTCTTAAGAATGAATATGCTCTTCCTCTGCCGCCCCTCCCCCCACCTAATACCTAGTCCCTTAACTATCAAACTGCTTTGCAGGTGCTGGGACCAACCAGCCCAAAGTATCTTGTGAAACTCCACACAGACTACACAAACACAATACAAGAATACATATGCAGCATAGCCAAATTTTTAGAATTAATTTTTATCCTAGCTGAACTCCAATGCCCCAGAAGATATGTTTAATCATGTCACAAAAAAGAAAAATATATGGACTAAGGGAAGGCTCTGCCCCATTTGCAAAATATATACAATGAGAGTAACCCACATTAAGATTTTATTTATTCAAATATGTACACCTTAGTTTGCTCACATACCAGGCAATGAGAGCAATTTAAACCTGCTTCACAGCACTATTCTGGCAAAATACTAAAGAGAAATCTGTGACTGTCATCCTGACCCTCAACTCTGAAATCCCTGTTTAATTTTACGTGACACTAAATTTTACGTGACACTGTTGGTCCAGCCCAGTCTAGGAACAGAGCATTCTAAGAGTATTGGAAAAGAAAAACAGAGCCAGACAATGCATTTTAAAAGATACATGTTTGCTGAAGTGGGTTGTGAAAAACTGCAACTAAGTGATCACATTTAATTTACTATGCTTTCTTATTAGTAACTGCTTGAATTTTATCTTAATTGGTTTGAAAAAACTTTACCTTGCAAGGATCTGACATCTCCACTGCCATCTTTTCTACTGGAAACTGAATTTCCACCTTCCTCCAATTCATCAAGATACAAACGATAACGGTGTCCACTCTCATCCTCGTATTCTACATTTTCATCATCTGAGTCTACTTCTGGAGCAACATACACAACTTCAAACTCAATTTCTCCTCTCTAGAGGAAGAAAAATGAAAATTATATCAGTTATTCCAAGAATAAATGCAATCTAGCTTTAAAAGAAAGGGAGTGGAAACCAAGTAATCAATGATAAATAGCAACACAGCTGAACCCATTCATACTGAATGTACATGCATATACTAAAACCAGCAGCTATCACAACCCCATTAAGGTGAGTGTTGGCAATATCCACTTTTCACATTAGAAAAATTTAGTTTGCACCATTGACCTGCTTGAAATCTCTACCGTAACAACCCACCACCACACACAGCTAAGGGTGGTACGTTATGCTGAGCAAGAGATTCCTGAGCCAGTAGCAGAATGTAATTATATGCTTTTATAGTAGGATGACTCACTCTCTTCACATTGCTACATCAAAAATCATATATGATCAGATAAAGCCCAAAAAAACACTTTCCCACAAAGGATAAATTAAATGAACAATTACAATCCTTATTGACTGAAGGACTCTCACAAAATAGTAAAATTGGATACTGTACAGATTAGTCTCAGAATAATAACTAAGATTGAGCGGTATTGAAAAAATCAGGTAGAATTCGGCTTGATTTGGCTGTAAAATTATCTTTATAGTTGAATCAGTCGAATTTGGGTTTGTTTGATTTTTTTGTATTTTTCTAATGTTTTTTGTTTTCAGCCAGTAGGCGGCACATTTTTTTTAAGCTTGCGGCACCAAACTTTCAGAGTATTTTCAGCTGAAACTCCTGATGATACCACCCAGGTTTGGTGAAGTTTGGTTCTGGGGGTCCAGTTCTATGAACATCCAAAGGAGGTGCCCCCATCCTCCATTGTTTCCAATGGGAGCTAATAGGAGATGGGGGATACCCCTTTGAGGGTCCATGAAATCACACCACCTGAATCAAATTTCACCAAACCTGGGTGATATCATCAGGAGAGACTCCTGAAGATATCCTGAAATTCTGGTGCCCCTAGATTACAAAATGTGCCCCTGACAGGCACCCCTTTTTCCCAGATTCTCCCTTTGAACAGACCTGGCTCCATTGCAGCCAATGGGGGATTTCTGTGTGTGTGTAAGCAGGCCAGGATTCACCAGACCTGGGTGCTCTTGCCAGGAGTGTCTCCCATCCTTCATACTGAAAGTGTGATGCCTCTACCTTGAAAAATGTGCACCCTGCTTACACCCCCAGAAATCCCCCATTGGCTACAATGGAACCAGGTAAAATCAGAGCATCTGCCAGAGAATCTCCTTTAATCTCTGCTGAAAAATGGGGGGGGTGGGGAGAGGTCACTTCTCTTCTTTCCTCTCTTTCAGCAGAGCAGGGATTAAAGGTGAGCGGGGATCTTAAAAATCTTTGCTGAAGATCTAAAGATCTCTGCTAAAGGGAGGAGAAGAGACTTCTCTCTTCCCCCTCCCTTTCAGCAGGCATTCTTCTGAAAGAGGGGGAAAAGAGAAGTGACTTTTCTTCTCCCCGTACCCCTATTTTCAGCAGAGATTAAAGGAGAGATTCCTGCTCTCCTTTAATTTCTGCTGAAAGGGGGAGAAGTCACTTCTCTTCTCCCACCCCTTTCAGCAGAGATCTTTAGATCTTCAGCAGAGATTCTTTAAGATCCCTGCTCTCCTTTAATCTCTGCTGAAAATGAGAAGGGGGAGAATTCACTTATCTCCTCTCCCTTTCATCAGAAATTAAAGGAGAGCAGGGAATCTGTCAGAAAATCTCCTTTAATCTCTGCTGGAAGGGGGGAGAGGAGATAAGTGAATTCTCTTCCCCCCTCCCCCCACACACACTTTCGGTGGAGATTAAAGGAGAGCAGGAAGCCTCTGACTAAGCTCCCTTTAAATTTACCCTCTCACACACACCAATCCACTCCGAACCAGATGGATTTAAAGGGAGCCCAGAACCATTTGAATGCCTGAATTAAGATTCGGGCAATGGGCATTCAAATAGATTTGGGAGAATTGGGAGGGTTTAAAGGGCTCCTGTCCCTTTCAACAGCGTTTAACTTTTTCCCCGGAGTTCGGCGGGGTTTGGGGGAGTGGGATTTAAAGAGCTCCCTTTAAAGGAACATTAAAGGGAGCTCTTTAACCCTTCCCCCCCGAAATTCCATGCCAAACCCAGAGGAAAAAGTTAAACACTGTTGAAAGGGATGGGAGCCCTTTAAACCCTCCCAAATCCACTTGAATTCCCGAATCGTGATTAGGGTTCAAGCATTCAAATGGATTCAGATCTGGATTGATTCAAGCAGCCTGAATTCGGCCCGAATCTGACCGGAATTGCCCGAATCAAGCCCAAATCAGGCGTTTTTGCGATTTGGGCTTCCTGAATCATCAAGCCTAATAATAACAACAGAGATTATATCATACTAATATGTAACAGTAGCCATTGTAGAACTTTATCAAGCAGGATGTTACCACACCATCTGCATTTCTGCCTGTTACCTCTTGCATTAACAGTATTTAAGCAAAGTATCTGGCCACTGCAGAAAACACAGAGATAAAAGGAGGAAGCTGTGCCACATCAAATTTAATCATGGTAGTTACAAGTGAATAGGTAGACTCTGGAAAATCCTAGAAAGGAATAGTCTCCCCCAAAGGTCATCAAGATCACTTATAAAGTCACCAGTAGGCCTTCTGACACAAAAGATCATGTTGCTTTTATGTCCAATTACTTTAAAATGTATGCATATATCTGGTTGGCTGCTTCCATTCTATTTCTTGCCTTTACACAATTTTGAACTTCAACTATAGGAATTCCCCCTAGAATCATCCCTAATGAGATCCAGCAAGGTGTAGTGGTTAAGAGCAGCTGGACTCTAATCTGGAGAATTGGGTTTGTTTCCCCACCTCTATATTCCTGCTGGGTGACCTTAGGCTAGTCACAGTTCTGCGGAGCTCTCTCAGCCCCACCTACCTCACAAGGTGTCTGTTATGGGGAGAGGAAGGGAAATAAATTTGTAAGCCTCTTTGAGTCTCTTGACAGGAGACATATGGGGATATAAATCCAAACTCCTCCTCCTAATTTCACCTCATTTAGGCTCATGAACCATCCTGACCTGTATTTTATTTTATATACCTCCTCTCCCAATACAGATTGCACTCAAACTTAACCTCCATCTTTGTCCCCTTTGATGTCCAACATTTACCTCCCCCCTTCATAAATGGGGACAGAATCCTTTTCCAAGGTTCTGCAGAAATCCTGACCTTACCTATTTGAAATCTTTGCTGCCAAAACAGTTGGTCTCCCACATCAGTGTTGGATACTTCTGTGCATCCCAGGATCATTAGTAACTGATCTCTCTCTCTCCTGTCTTCTCCCCCTGGCACTCCCTCCCCAACCTGTCTATACAAGGGCGTAATGTGCTCAGACTCTTGGTGCTTGGAATCAATTCTCCATCCAAACAGCTAGTTTACTGTATGTTTAAGAAATTTTGTTTCAAATATGTCTCGGTTCTCAATATTCCTTCCAAGTCAGTGATGAGATTTTATCGTCTAGTTATGGATCCAAATTGCTAGGTGTGATGAGCTGCGATCTTTGCTTTGGCCATCTACAGTTCCCTCCTCCCAATCTGAACTACTCTATGCCTTCATGCTGGCCTGCTGTGGTGCCATCTATTTGGGGGGTGGAGAATGAGTCTGTGGTTCCGTGCTTCACCTCCGCTGTGAAGCAAAAAAGGTTGTTGGCACATCCCTTCCCAAGCGAGCAATGTGGGCATGCAGCATGTGTACGAAGAGGTTGCAGATCGACTACTGCTGGCTGAAGGCTGAGAGAGATCACAAATAAAATGTATTCCTCCTGCCCTGAAAAAGCAAGTGTCCTCTTGAATTCACTGTGTGACTGGGGTGTGCTGGGCACCACTCTTAACCACTCCACCATGCTGGTGACAAAGCACTCCAGAACCCTCAAAATATAGAGAACAATCAGATGCATGCATATTAACAATCTGGTATTAGGGTTATCAGAATAATTACCTGTTGGGAAAGAATAGTTACAGCTTCTTTATGTTTGGCATCTCTCAAATTAATTCCATTTACTGCCAGAATGGCATCGCCAACATGCAGCCCTCCACATCGATCAGCAGGTTGACCCGGGTGAATTTCAGAGATTAGGATGGGAACACCATGCTCTTTTCCACCCTATGACAACAACAAATCAGTGTTTTCAGCTATTTCAAAGTATTTGCTAAACTAAAACTGCATGTATTCTTTAAATCAACTTTCAAAACTAATGACTTTATGCTGCTATCCGTCAAGCATGTTAATAAAATAATATCTTCGCTATTCTGTATTTTCATGTATCATACAATTCATAGAGTGCTTAAAGCTAAATATCTGAACAAAGCCTGATATCAGATTGTAGTTTTAGAAATATGCTAAAAGAACTCCAGATATTTGACATAAACAGTGTAAGCTGGTAAAATACGCAATACAAAATAAAATTTGTGCAAATTTTGCAAAGGCACTCTCAATCTGGTGACTACAAAAAGGAAAATGAATTCATTTATTACGGTAATTGAAATGCCCAGTCCTTCATGATCTTCTTTTACCAAGAGAACTTTTCTGATTGGACCAACTCCTTGACTCTTCTTTAAGGAATCTGGGTCCTAATTTCAAAGAAATGAAACATGATTAAGACAATATTATCTTGAGGTTTTCAGGAGAACTGCATGACAGAAAGTATTACAACGTCCAATTAGCTCTATTCCAGGCCTGACCTAAAGTGGGAACTGTTCAAATTCAGATTTTTCAATGGTGTGATCTCTGTGGCTTAAAATGTTTTTGTCAATTTCATTCTAGCTTCCTAGAGCTGGAACTGCACTCCTACAAACTAATACAGTATGGCTACATGTCATGCCACGCCAACAATAAGACAATGTAAATGAACTTGGCTTTTTTGCTGGGTTTGCATTGGTGGGATCCAAAAATTTTAATAACAGGTTCCAATGGTGGTGGAATTCAAACAGAGGGGCTGCCACACACACGCAACTCCAGTCCCTATTGGGCAGGGAGGTTGCTTTAGTAACCCCTTCTCGGCACTCAGAAAAAATTAGTAACCACTAGAAGTGGTGAGAACTGGTTGGATCCCATCTCTGCACACATCTCTCCTCACACAGAGGAGTCAGAACAAACAATACTGACTTCGATACATCTGTGGTTTTACTCAGTATTTCATATACATGTTCCAAGTGATAAATGAAATATAAATGAGTAAAAAAAGATTTTTAAAAAGACATGACTTTGTTCTCACACTAGAGAGGTTCAAGAGGTACGCTGTGCTCTAGTTTCTCTATGGAATAACATACGTGTTATGATTCCCCAAAAGACTCATACTATTAGATACTATTGAGGATTTTAATGTATAGGTATAAAAACCCTTAAGAATCTGAGAGTGGGAGGCCTAAAATTAAGGTTTCTGTATTTACCAATTTAGATAGTGACCTTCTCAAATGCAATCATAAGTTTAGAGACGCTGGAAAATGCAGGATTCATAACTTTTAAGAAGTCACTAACAAAAGTTCAGCTAAAATCTTGCACAGAATATCCTGAGGATTCAAATGGCACTTGTATCTGCACTAAGCTCAGAAGGTTATGTAGGATTGGTGAAAAAGAAGAATATCCACATTCTGGCAAAAATATTAATGTTACATTATAAACAAGCAAATACCTTCAAGATAATCTGAACTGCAATGAACCAAAACAAGATTGCCAGTTTATCAACAGAAATAAAAGGTACAAATATAACCAATATACCACACTAAGTGCCAATCCGTATCTTGACTAAGATCATAAAACTTACATGTCCTGGGGGTGCTTGCATTGGTCGCTTTAGGTCATTACGTCCCCTGCATGCTCTGATTACAGTTTTGTGCCGATGCAGATGGATTTCTGCTTCCAGCTGGTTCCAGAGTTTATCATGAGCAGGCCCCTTCATATCTCTACCGAGCAATTGAATTTGCTGAACCCTAAAAAGGAGAAAGGAATGTGATCCATATTAAATTATATGTTCAGCTAGTCTTCTAAAGCCCAGGCTCTCAGGTTCACTAAGCATGATTCAACTAGCAAAATAACACTGGGTTCCTCCTATACTTTGTTTTGTACTCAGATTTCCACAGAGACCCCCTTGCAAATCAATACGCTTGTCCTCTTCCATTCCAAAAATTCTCCATACCATCAAAGAGACTCACAGACATTGGAACACTTAAACTATATCCTTCTACTGTCCTCACATTTACCTCAGAAACAGCCCAAGGTATAACCAGGACTACTAAGATGCAAGGAAGGAGCCAAGATCCCCATAGTCCCTGATCACATTAGCAGTTGGACAAGTCATGTTTTTAATGATGGCCATGTTTGGTCTGGGAGATGGAGACTCAGTCAGACTAGGGAAGGGAACCCAGAGAGAATTGCCATCCAGAGGCCCATGAGGGCTCTTATCAGCCCAGAGCATACTTTGATGTCCTCAAAAATACAACTAAATTCCATTGTGATTACTGAATTTTACACACCTTCCAGCTAGCTCTTTATCTAAGTATTTGGCTGCTAGTCTTGCCCCATATACTTCCGCCTGGAGCACAGCTATGTGTCGACGAAGAGCCTCATTTTCCTTCCTAAGCAGCTTCACCTCAGCTTCAAGTTGAGCTTCTTTCACTTTTTCTTTCTTGTTAGCTTCAAGTTCTCTTTCCTATCAAATTAAAAAGCCCAGTTAGTCACAAGCTAAACATTCCTGTATTAAAGAATATAAACGCTACAAGCATATCAGCAATTTCTTCAGTGTCTCCAAAAAAGAAGTCACAGCATATAACAATCGTCTTGTCTCCACATCACCGGTGGATCTTAACCAATAAAAAGATTCATATTTATGGAAACAGCATAGGAAATAAGAACATTTAGAAGCCCACAAATAAAGTTTCTCCAGCCCTACTAACCACATAATAGGTTTTCACATCATGAAGCAATTTGAATTACAATTCTGGGGAGAAAAAATCTCCCACCCGTAGTAAATTGCCAACTGCAAGTTAAGCAATGGAATGGAACTCTGGTCTATTTTGCCAGACAGGGCCACTGGAACCTCAACATCTGACAAAGAACACTATGTCAAGAAGTAGGCCTGTCTGGGCCCAGCCACCAGAGCAGAAGCAGCTGCAGGGAGCTTGTTTCATCACTCCTATTAGAAAGAAGACTTCTCTAGCCGCCAGTTCACTTCCTGTTGCAGCAGTGATGGGACAGTGGCCTCACTGACCGGGAAGCTGCAACCCCTCCTTTGTGGGAGAAACACCAGCAAGGGAAGATCAGCTGGGCCCCACCTCAATATAAATGTTTACTTTGCTCTAATCTCCCGCTATATTTTCCCTCCATTCCCTTCCCTGGTAGAGTTTATCATTCTAATCTATAAGCCTGGCAGTGACTAGTGCACTTGGAGCAAAATGAGCTGCTTTGGAAGATAACTTGTCTGAAAAGCAGGATATAAAGGTATAATCATGTGAAAATACTCCAGTGATCCAGGAGACTGTTTAGGTAATACACTATAGCATTCATAGTTAAAATACAAGCAAAAAAATAAAAGTATGAAGGACTTAGTAAACATCCAGACTGCTAAAACTATTTATATAAAAAGATATAGCTATTAGACAGAAATATTTTAAAGATACATCCAATTTATGTAGTTTGCAAATCAGAGTCTCGTTATTCCATTTCTTTTTTTAAATGCTTTTTATGGCCTCAATTCAAAGAAGAGTTTCTACAAATGGAAGGATTACTTTCCTGGAGTGCAAATTCCTCACACACACACACACACACACACACACACACACACACACCCACGCCTGGGGAAGGCATTTTGGGCTGTAGTTAAGAGGAAAGAAAAGGTAAAATTGCACTTCACTGACAGAAATGCTCAACTGGATCCAATCTCATGTTGTTCTAAAGTTGTATGTAACTTAATGCTTTGAATGATATTTTAAGCCCAATCACCAAGAAAGAGTTACAAATTCAATTCCAATATGCATTTCAGAATTTTCCAATTAGCCACAGTAACCAGCAGCAGCAATGCTGACATGAAGAAGAATATCAGATCTAAAAGGAGAACTGAAGCCAGGTAACTTGGGGAAAAGGGAAGACTCTAACTAAGGCCCTTTCCGCACCGCAACGGTGTGGGAGTGCGTCGGCATAAAAGACGCTGACGCACCCCCCCGGAACCATTCGCGTGGATGGTCCCGGGAGGGCGGCAGGCGATGGCGTAGCCTTCGCACAGGCTGCGCCGTCCCTGAAAGCTTACCTCGTCCCCTGGCCTCCGGCTCGTCGCAGAGGCCAGGGGACATGCCTCCACAGGCTGGAGCGACGGCTCTAGAGTTGCAGGCCGGGGTGGGGGTGGGGGTGTCCCCTGGCCTCTGCAACGAGCCGGAAGCCAGGAGACGAGGTAAGCATTCAGGGATGATGCGGGGGACATGGCGCCTTCCAGCCGCTGCCATTCGCATGGCAGTGGTTGGAAGCTGCTGTTTCTGGAAACAGCGGCTTCGCGCCACTGGGGGGGAGCGAGGGCAGAGCTGCTGCAATGCAGAAGCGCCCCCCATGCGAACAGCGTTTTTGCCGTCCCTAGGACGCTGTTTTTAGCCCGTGCGGAAAGGGCCTAAGATTCAGTTGCACTAAATATTTCAGGCCAACAAGTGCAACTCTTTGGCAGATTCCGTGGGGGCCAAAAACAGCAGTGTCAAAACGGTGTAAACCCTTTTACACTGTTTTAAACCATTTTACACCATTTTCACACCACTGTTTTTGGCCCATGCGGAATCTGCTTTTGTGCAAAACTACAGCACTGAACTCAAACACAGATAAAGGGAGTCAGCAAACTTACCATATCCTCCACAGAAGGGGCAGACTTAAGATAGGAGAAAAAAAGTGTCAAGATTAGAACTACTGGCAAAGATAGGAAGCTTCACAGAAAAGCTTAACAGATAGCAAGCTTTACATTAGCTGACAGAGCTTTTTCTATCCCAAGTATTTTTTTACTAAGCATGTTTCAAAAATAAAAATATAGTCCCATACACACTTACCTGGGAGTAAGCCCAAATGGACAATTTGGACTGACATTTGAGTAAAAAGTACAAGATTGGCTGCATGGGGTATTTAGAACATAATTTTTAAAAATACCAAATACCATTGTTTTAACATTTTGGAAAGGGCAAATTCTTCTAATAGATAACAATACTTTTTAAATTTTGTTTTAAAGGAGTCAAATTTTAGCACATTATTGTCTTATTTATATGCCAAGATAACTTCACATATAGGTACTGATAACCTATTTGGTTAAGAGCAAGTGTACTCTAATCTGGAGGAACTGGGTTTGATTCCCTGTTCTGCCGCATGAGCTGTGGAGACTTATCTGGGGAATTCAGATTAGCCTGTGCACTCCAACACACACCAGCTGAGTGACATTGGGATAGTCACAGTTTTTCTGAGCTCTCTCAGCCCCACCTACCTCATAGGGTGTTTATTGTGGGGAGCGAGGGAAAGGAGACTGTCAGCCCTTTGAGTCAGAGAGAAAGGGGGGATATAAATCCAACTCTTCTTCATTTTTCATCTAAAAACACTTAGAATACTTTTAAGCTACAAAACACACTACCCTAGCTCAGGGGAGATTGGAAAAAGAATCTCTTTGGCCCAGGTTTCCCAGAGGCACCTATTAGCAATGTATAGTATTGTTAAAAGTTGTTATATTTTGCAGAAACCCTCAACACTCTCTCTAAAAAAATCCCCGAGAGAACATGTATAGTTAGATCGTGGTACCGTGTACTTCAAATGAGCCATTGGGACCCAAATTGTTGCTTAGGCTTACCAAGAGGCTTGTACTAGCCCAACAGAAGTTTTACTTTCTGGGCGGTGCAACCCTCAGGGCTCCAGCAGTTGGGGACAGTACTGCTGCCACACTGCCTCCAGAGGACTTCCAAGCAGTGCAGGGAGGCAGCAAAAAGGGGGAAAAAATCAGCTCCCTGGAAAACCCTCCACAGGGCTGAACCTGTGGGTGGCATAAGTCCAAGGCCTGTGCTGAGGCATTCCTGGCTCAAAAGCAAAAGAATACAAATTCTATTCACAAATAAGATGAACTAGAGTAACAATTCTACAGTGAATAATGCAACTGCTTTTAACTCAGCATGACTCACCAGTTTTGCCTTTATTGCTCCTGAGTCAACACTCTGCCCAGTTTTGGCATGGAGCTGAAGCTGAATGGCATGGAGTTGTAGCAGCTGGTCATGCACCTCTTTTTCTAATACTGCTTTTTCAGCACGTGTTTCTGTTAGCTCTGATTTCAGATCTACCAGCTGGGCCTGGAAGATAAAACATAGTTCAAAAATCAGTATCAGTAGATTTAGTGATACTTACAATGCTAAAACACAGGAACATAGTTCAGAAATCAGCATCAGTAGATTCAGTGATACTTACAATGCTAAGACACACTGCACACTTTCCTATACTTCAAAGATGTCTGATATCATAGACTGACAATAACTAAATTCCCTATAAAAATCCCTTGTATCATAGGATAATCCTCTTGAAGAGCAGGAGTTCCTCCAAAGAGCAAATTCACAAAACCGCTTTGTGAAATGTTATTTTTATGTGTGTGACCCCCCCACCCTTCTTCCTATGAATCTATTCATAGCAAATGGCCACATGAATCAGCCAACATTAGTTCAGATCAACAGGGCGCGTGCAATTAATGCTATAGTTTTTTTAATCCATCTTATATGTCTCATTTTGCCAATTCCATACTACAGAAAATATTCAAGTCTTCATGCACAATCAAAATGCTTTGTGATTTCCTAATTTATTCAGAATAAGCACTCCTGCTTCTACACTTTCCACACAAAAAATCCCCACTCTATGATAGGTGTCTATAAATGATTAAGGAGCAACTTCTCAATATCAACTGATTTCAAGACTATGGAATGAACAGACTGAGTCACTGCCAGACATGGAATGCCGGGAGTAACAGAAATACATTCTGGGGGGAAAAAGAATCTTTGTATTTTAAGTTCCAGGCGCAGTTGGAAAACAACTGACAGAAAGGCAGAACAGCAATTCTGATAGATTTCAACTTTATTTTAACTTCTGGATGATAATATACTTCACTAATGAAAGATTTTCAGTTGAGAAAGCATCTTATCCTCTTTCTGTACTGTTTTTTGGCCAATCTAACAAATCACAAACATTCAATTAGCCATCAGGGACGTAAGAAACATGCATCTTAAAAACTTGCCCTCCTTTTATAATAGTTGAAGCTCAATTTCGATTTTTTTTGTTTCATAAAGATATCTTAAAAGTAACCTATGATACCATTTCTGACCTCAACGTTCATAGGAATTTCTGCTTTGTGTATGTTTTCTGACACATCCAAGACTTACATAACTGAAGGTATGTACTGATCTTTACCTTATGTTTTTTCCTTACTCCAGGAACAAAAATACTAATCTCTAAATATACTGGGATACAAAATGCATCACCACAAGAGGTAGAAGACATACCACAGAAATGGAAAACTTCTATAATTTATGATCACTGTTTTCTTTTGTGCTGACTACTCTTCTGCAGTTCCAAGAGTTTAAAAGAGACACTCCGCCAATTGCAAACAAGAAAGATTGAGTAAATTTTGCTGTTATAATTGTCATCTTGGACAAACATCCTGATGAAGGTATGATTGTCAGGAAGTCAAATGTTAAGAAACTGACTTGTAAGAAAAGGAATCCTGCTTAACATATGACAATTTTATTACAGAAATCACAGTGGGAAAGATACCACTATTATGTGGCTTAGAGGGGAACATTTGGATAGAACATTCAGAAATCAAGCCCATTCTGGAAATTAGATATAGCCAATATCTGGCTACTATGAAAAATTGTTGGAATTTATTTTAAACTTTACTGCTCATTAGAACCTGATCATGGTCCATATTACTGAAGGCCTGCTTTCAAGTACAACCAAGTCACTTTTTGAAAATCCCAACATCCTGCACTAAGATTTGGATGAAGGCAGAAACTTATGTGCTTCCACCATTCCCATAGACAAATACAGCTGATGGTGCTCAGCCATTATGATCATAGCTGTGCACACACTTGTTTTAGGTCCACTTCTGAACTATGTTAGATACTAGCCAGTCATTAGGGGCCTAGAGATGTTAGATCTAAAATTTGAAACTAATACAACAGAAGCTGTCTAAATTACAGTATTTTGCAGTATATCCAAAATACATTTGTGTAACATTAAAACTTCATAAATTAAACCTTTACAATTTCTTTCTAATGTACCACACAAAAAGTTATTATTTAAATTGACATCCAACAGTATACTTATATGGTTTTTTCAGACACCTGTCCTATGGAGCTCAATGGAGCTCTTTAGTAAGTGTGCTTACAAATACAGGTTATGTCTAAGTTCCCTACTTTTAAAATGAACCACCTCAGAGAAATACTGAGATAATTTAAAACTCTGCACAATAATTTAAAACTCTGCACAATAAAAGTGATATACAAATAAATAGCAACATACTGCTAACAATATGAAGTATTTCAAAACCCATAACCAAGGGTTTTAGCTTACACTACAGCAAAAAATCACCTGGATTTAGAGGTAAACATGCATGCCTCAGCATTTTATAAAGAGGCATAATTCAAATCACTCTCACCATTATCAACACCATTACTATTAGATACCAGCCAGTTTCTCATGAACAGTACTGGAAAATAGCTACCTACAAAATTTCTCTACAAATTACATCATTGTTAGCTGAATGAGTCTAAACTATTATTTTAATGCAGTGGGTTTGCAAGCTTCCTTTCCTAAGAAACATAATATGGGGGTTAAAAAAATCCACATACATACTGATGGAATCTGAAAAGAGTTCACTGAAAAATGTCAAAGTACAGCAATCATGAAAAAGGCAAATTCAATATTAGGGATTATGCAAAGAAAAGAAAAGCCTTTATTGGCATACATAGAACAACAGCGACAAAACGCAACAAACAAACATTTTAAAAGTCAAAAAGGATAACCTCAGATAAATACATATTATTACTGGCTCTGAATTATTTCCGTAACAAAGCTTGCAACCTCTTCACAAAAAACAGAATCAGAATTGTTCAACAAGAGAAATAATCTAATCGAATCTGTTAACTCAAATTGGAAGAGAGGGTGTAGATTGACATATTTAGATCTAATTTTAGCAAATTTAGTGCAATGTAATAGCTGGTGAGCCAATGTTTCGACTACCTTAGAATTACAGCTACACAACCTTTTAGATTTTTCCAGGTTATTGAACCTACCATGTAGTAAGGCAGATGGCATAACATTGAATCTAGCAATTGTGAAGGCTCTCCTTGAGCAGGGGTTAGTTAGAAAATATTAGTGGGCCATACAACCCTGCTCAAATGGAATTAAAAAATGTGTGGGAGAGCAAGTTCTTTTAGCTGCTAGATACAGTTCTGCAAATTCCCAATCTTAGGCCCTTTCCGCACGGGCCATTTAGGGCGCCCTGGGGACGGCAAAAACGCAGTCCCCAGGGAGCCGTTCGCACAGGCGGCGCTGCAAAAACGCAGCAGCGCCGACCTGGCTCCCCTCCCCCACCACCAGGGCAGCATCAGGCCGCCTCCAAAAACCTCCCTCCTGGAGGGAGGTTTTTGGGAAAACAGTGCGTTCCCGCCGGCGCGGTTCAAATTTAGTTTTTTCCTCGTCCCTCTCCCACTCACCTCGTCGCCTTCGTCGCTCTACTGGACTGCTGAGACCCTCCCTCGCTGTCCTCCGACCCCTGGAGGTCGGAGGGCAGCGTGGGGCGTCTCAACAGTCAATAAGCGGCTTTGGCAACAATGAAGACGGCAGCGACTCCATGCAGAGCCGCCTCTCCCGTGCCGGCCTCTGCAGGGGCCGCTCGCACGCTCCCGTGCGAACGGCCCCCACCCCTCCACCAGCAGAATTCCTGCCGGTGGAGGAGCGCCCTTTCCACAGTGCTGAAAGGGCCTAAGAGACGGTCTTTGTACGCTTCTGAGCAGGAAAGAGAGTAGAGTGATTCGAGAGACAAACCAATAGATACAATTTTATTTTCAACCAGAGGTTAGCCTGTGTGTCTGGGAGTATTAAGGAAACAAGGGAATGTTCAGATGGAAGATAATGAAGAGGCAGCCAAAATCTAAAAGCTCTAAGCCAGGCTTTAAGTTCCAAGGAACTTTGCCCAAGTCCCAACATAGGGCTGCGTAGGGGACACAGTTAGGTAATCCCATAATTTTATGGAAAAATATGGATTGGAGAGAATTGAGTGAATGGTTGACAGCCGGTATCCAAATTGGAACCCCATAAAGTAATTAGGTATTATTAGGAAAGGGATTGGAAAACTAAAATTGTTAGTATTATAGTGCCTTTATGTAATTAGTAGCATAGCATCATGTAGAATATCATGTATTGGTTTGGCCATCCCACTTTAAAAAGAGCATGCAAATTAGAAACAATACATAATAGGACAAAAGATGCTCAAAAGATTTCAGCAAATTTCTGGGGGGGGGGGAAATGGGTGGGGCATGTAACAAGATGATTAAGAGAGGACATGATAAAATTTTATGCATGAAGCAGAGAAAATGTTTTGTCTACTTTATAAAACTACAAATCAGGATCTCCTAAAGCAGTGGTTCTCAACCTTCCTAATGCTGCGACTCTTTAATACAGTTCCTCATGCTGTGGTGACCCCCAACCCTAACATTTATCCATTTTACAGATGGAGAACACTGATGCACAGAGTCTTAGGCGACCCCTGTGAAAGGGTCGTTCAACCTCCAAAGGGGTTCCAACCCCCAGGTTGAGAACCACTGTTTTAAAGAAACTGATTTCCAATATATTAAGGTTAGAAAAATTAAGGATTACTTCATATAAAAATTAACTTTTGAAATTCATTGCAAGATATGATCATGGTTGTAGCTTAATGCCTATTAACCATGCTGCTTCAATGTTCAGACAACATAATTCAGAACAGCAAATAAAGTGAGAATTACAAAGGATCATGAATCATGTTCCAGAATATATTTTCTGTGTAGGACAGTGGTCACTCCTGATAAGCCAAACTGTTGCTCCACATGAACATGAAAGGTGCCTTTCCTACTACTGCTGCTTTTTTTTCAGTTGGAGTCCTCAGACTTAAGAAAAATCACTGTATAAATTATGGGATTTGTATCCAGTACTGCATCTGTAAACAAGTACACAGTTGAAATTTATTTAGAGTAAAAAAAATGCAAACATCTTTCCCCAAAGAAGTTAACCGCTGTCTAACACATTTCTCCAGCCATATCTGGTTGTCTGTCCTTCTAGGTCTGGAAAAATTACATGAAGTCTCTTATCTGAAGAAACAGGAGTCTACCAGCATTCCTACTGAACACTGGCCTATTCTGAATGAACTTCTACAAACCCTAGTAAAATTCTGGAATAGTGTTGTTAAAACTGATACAGAATCACTCAAGGGCTGTTACTGACATCTCTTCGTCAATTTGGTTCCTTTATTCCAACATGCATATACCCATGCCTGCTACTACTTATTACCATTGTATATTTACAGTTTTTTGCTTGGCATTTATTACTGCTGTTTTGTTCATCATTATACTTATATTTTGGACTTGATAGCACCATATTGTAAAATTACAGAAAAATTAATTTCTTGTCTCCAGCACTGAAATTTAATACAGTTGGATTTGATCGCATCATTCTGTTCTCTGCCCTGACAATACAATATTTTTGTCATATACAGTAACATGGGCAACATTCAACACTATCAGTGTAATTACTGCAACAGTATTTGTAAGTGTACAAAGTACATATGCCAATAAAAGAGTGGCAAATAAAACAATATTATATCATTATTTATTTCTTACGAATTTAACATTCTCCTTTTTTAACGGCTATTTTCATTAAATTTAATTTAAATGATAGATTACTGGCAACTTAAACTAGAACTCACACTACAAACAAGTCCCAAGTTTCCTCCAATATTAATGTTCCAAAACAGGACTGATATGTTAAAAGTGCCTCAAGAGTATGGAAGCTTACTGCTTGTGCAGCAGAATTCTATTAATGTTCCCTCATAATTCTTACTAAATTCACTGAAGCTTACTCTGAGGTAAGAATACATACCACAGACAGTTTTACTCAGAATTCTTATTACTTAAAAGCCACACTATCAAAGTAAATTGTAAAGTATAAGAATTACACAGAAATCTAATAGTGGGCATACATTCACTGCCCTAATCTGAGAAGACCCAGACTAGCCTGATTGCATCAGATCTCAGAAGCTAAGCAGGGTCAACCCAGGTTAGAATTTGGATGGGAAATCCAGGGTCATTGCCCAGAGGCAGGCAATGGCAAATCATCTCTGAATGTCTTGCCTTGGAAACTCTATGGGGTCACCGTGTGTGTGTGTGTACACAGAGAGAGCTCAAGTAGAACAGAATATTTACAAAATGCAGAACATCCCTCGGGGATGGGGCGGTCTAGAAGCCCAAAGTATAAATAAATAAATAAATAAATAAACAATCCAAAGGTATTTTTGACAACTATATTATCACCTTTCATAATCACATAGGTTTGAATGACTGGAGTTAATTGTACAAACGTTTTATTCTATCTTCCTGTTTTTATTCTTGATGCTACTCCATACTGTATATTCCTTATGCTTTTAACACCACCTATTTTTGTAGTGTATGCATACACTGAGATTTAAGTATTGCAGTTTCTGTTTGGAATGCACACATGTACTTCATACTGAGAAATACGATATGGTAATCTCACATTCCAATGTGCATCTAATAAGAATGGCGGAAAGTTGGTGAAGATACAAGTAGGTATTCAGTTTCCAAATGTTCAAATTCAAGACTGGGGCTGAAAGGATTTCCAGATCTAAAGGTTTAGGACCAATGGGATTATGAACATAATATGTACATATACAGAAATTATCAGTTGTCAGAAGAATACTTAACTGAACTATCTACCAGACATTATTTACATTGTAAACCACTGGGCTGTGTAGCAAGCTAGGTTTTTAGTAACTTACATTTCTCAACTCAAATTCTTCTCAAGGGATTTCTTTCCCATTCACTTCTCAAAATGTTAAAATACTGACTTGCTGGTGAAAATTTACAAAGTGAATATTTACCAAGTCACTCCCCATTTTCTTCAGACTCATTAAACAGATCTGCACTGTGTCACAGGAAGTTTGTTTACATTCTCTACAGTAACAGTATTGATCATTATTATAAATGCAAAACTTGAGGACAGGAACTTATTCTTATATATTGCAGAACACCCATCTTCTGCCAAACCTTACATAACCCATGAAAGCTCACATCAAGCTAAAGTTCCTTGGTTACATTTTAAGATAATTCAAAATGTGTTGTAGTAAAATTAAAAAAAATAAAGTTGAATTTGCCCTCCTTTAACAGTACCCAACAGTGTCTTAGGAAGTGACAACTTCATAGTAAAACTAGCCGTATTTCCCACATTGCTGGAATGTCTTTTAAAAACCTAGAAAGCTGTAACAATGGTTGTGCTTAAATTTCAAATTACTGTGAGATAAGCCTGTCATGCAAGAGTTTACTCAAAAAACTAACAGGCCCATCCTAAGAAGACTTGCTGTGGAGTAGGCCAATTGACCTGAGAAGAATTCTCAGACTTGCTCAGGATTGCTCTCAAAATCTAGAAGCCTGTATAAAACATATTTTCTGACATACCGACAATTTTTGAAAATATACATCACTATTTCTCAGTGGCTGCTTTAGTGCTGATTTTGTGCACATGTAGACAGACATCTTTTATGACACTTTTCCACCATTATGGAAAACAATGCAGTTGATACGGGATCTTGACAGTGTTGGGAATCTAAGGAGGGTCAATGTTTGGATGGGAGACCCTCAAGGAAGACCAGGGCTGCTCTACAGAGCAAGGCAATGGCAAACCACCTCTCCTCATCTTTTGCTTTGAAAATGAGGTGGCACTTCATAGGGTCGCCAAGAGCCAGTTGCAACTCATCAGCCCACACACATTCCCACAATCTTGTGCTGCTGATCAAAGCAGAAAAGTCCTCATGGGAGATTTCCCCTTCTGATGTTAACCCAGGTTTGCACAGCCCGACTTCAGCCATTACCCCAAACTAAAACCTGAGTTTTGCTTAGTACACTGAGTAAATGACCTGATTTTGCCTTATAATCAGCCCCAGTCCTCAATGCAATGTAATCTGCTTTTAGGAATGAAAAGCTGAGGGAACGGTGTGTCTGAAAACCTCTTCTCCCATTCACCCCAAAGCCAAGCCAACCCGCTTCCCTCCCCGCCCCCACACACCAAGCGTCCCTCCCACTTCCCTCTCCCGATATCCTCGCCACCAGGGGTGGGTTGCCTGTCGCCCCCTCCCCACCTCTAGCTTGTGGTTGATCTGGGACACGGTCTGAGCTTTGTGGCAAAGCTGGGCGAAGCAGGAGCTCAGACTGGTCATCTTCTGTCTCCCCTCGTACGTAATGTCCGCCTGGTCCGGGTCTATTTCGCCCAGCAGCAGGTCCACGTCCACGAAGGCCTTGTCGAATTCCTTCTCCAGCACCTCCAGCCACCGGAACATCGACAGGCCCCCGCCGGCACCACCGGGCGACGAAGCCGAGAACGCCGCCCCCCCAGCGCCCCCGCAGGCCCCGGAGCCCGAGCCCCCCCCGCAGGGGCCGCCCCCTGCCCCAGACATGGTGGCCGCCCAGCAGGGAACGCGCCACCGCCGCCTTCCTCCCCACCAGCAGCGTCGGCCTGGGCTCGAGGGCGGGTTGGGGAGGAAGGAGGGGGCACGCGGCAGGAAGAGAGGCCCTTCCTCGGCTTCTTCTTTTCCGCCGAGGCCCACCCCCCGCCCCGGCGCATGCGCTGTAAGCAGCTCAGGAAGCCGCCGGCTCTTTCGTTCTTTTTAGTGGCTCGGTAAAAAGGGAGAGAGAACCCTGACGCGAAGATCGGCGGTCAGCTTTTTCAGCCTGCCACAACTAAGACCATCTCGCCAGGACGGATGTGCCGATGCCCAAATCATCGATCGGAGCCGCTTGTCTTCCCGTTCTGAGCAGGGGCGGGGCGGCCGCAACACTTCCAGAGCAGGCCCGGTTCGGTCGCTGGGACGAAAGATGCGTGGAAGGCTCGAACTGCTCTTGGATTCCGCACACCACATTTTAGGGAAAACGAGTTCATTTATAACGACTGCAACTCGTAATAAATGTGCTGTGCGGAATCAGCACTGCCGGCGCTCAACTGCTTATTGGTGTGTTTCATTTTACGCCTCGCGAAGGACTGGAACGCAGCCAGCCTGAATGCAGATCAATTGAAACAAAGCGCCTGCTTTAAATGGAGTGCTCGCCAAAATTAACTGTTGGCTAGAAGTCGTGATTTCTAATGTATGAAGTTTATTGTCTTCTGAGATGTGTTTTATGGGGGGAGGGGGGATCTTTTCCAGAGGACCCAAAACAAGAGTGAGGCAGAGTGCGCAGTGGGCAGAAAAGCTATAAGCACCATGCTTATGCCAAACTATGCATGATTCTACAGTTCTGTGGCTGGAGTTTCCGACGTGTAATTCGCCCTCCAAAGCGGGTGGGATTGCCGAGTCCAGCGTGAGAAATTTCTGGAGGTTTGGGAGTGGTGCCTGGGGCGGGCAGAGTATAGGAAGCTGGCCCGGTGTGCCACATGCGGTGCGACATCCAGGTCCCTGGTTAACGCCTCCCATTTATCCTGATACTAGGAAATTCACTTCTCACCAAACACTTCGCTCATATCATTTCACTACATCTTTCTCCCACGTGGCTAATATCCAGTTATGTTTCAGTCAACCTTAAAAAAAACACAACCCTCAAAATTCTTTTCAGATTTTTCTCAGGGTGGAGAAAAATCCACAGAAGGCCACAAGAGGGTGCCATCCGACTGCAGTCGTATCCCCCTCTCGAGACTAACGAGACAACTTTTGGACAAAGAATCACCAGTATATCCTAAAGCCAGGGGAGGGCTTTTTCAGACTTTAAAAATAATAATTGTCATATCATAAAGCTACACTAATATAGAAGTTAACCAGTTTTTTAAAAGCCCCGCTGTTGGGGCTGGAGGGGACATGAAGAGAATTGATGGCTGCAGAGGGCTGAGACGGAAAATTACCCAAACGTGGGTAAGATCTTCAAAAATGCACTTTCCCATTACAGAAAAAACAGGTTTGGAAAGAACAGCTAAGCAGAGGAAGATCTAGGGTGTGGATTATTAGAAGACAACATCATATAAATGCTTTTTAAAAAGTCCGCTACAGTTTGGATGCCAAACTGAAGCAAAGCCTTCGTGTGGGAGCAATCTTTTTTTGGGGTGCACAGAATTTGTGATAAAAGGGTTATAAATTAAATTGTGGGTATTGGTCCCAAACTGCCTAGAGTGGGATTGTGGCGACAATCCTGTTTTCCCTGTACTCAGATTACTATACTGAGCTATTCAGAAAATATGCTTAGTTTCGTACCCAAACAATAATAGTTTGGATTGGTATGCTTGTTTAACAAGCACCTTTGGGGTAATGCCTGTGAAACTCCTCCTTTCTACCTTTCAACATTTTCCATCATTTGAAAACGTCCCTAGAGACTGAACAGTCCTCCTGGTAAAGGATGTTCATGCAGTCATTTAAACAAGCACGCAAATTACAAAAAGAAAGTCAGTGAAAGTCCCTTTCTCTACAACAGTGGCTATTTTGAAAGATTTTTTTTCCTTTAAAAAAAGTTATTTGATGGCTGTGGAGTCCTTTGGTGTACAACTCTCACACATTTACAATAAAGCAAGAGGTATTCTTTCTCACTCCTTGCAATTGAACCGCAACATTAAAAACGAACTGTTGGACATAAACAGCTAAAAGCTGTCCATAAAACAGAAGCAGGCCACTTAAAAAGCTGGTAAGATAAAATCTTTAATTAAAAGGCAGGGTAAAAAAAGATGGCTTTGGCACAGTGCCTATAAGAAAGTAGGTACCAGACAAGCCTGTATGGGGAGGACATTCCAGAGGCTAGGTCTCACCACAGAAAATGCTCTGTCTCAGTTCACCATGCACCTCACCATGGATGGCAAGGCACAGAGAGCAGGGCTTGAGAAGCAGATCTTGACTGGTAAGCTGGATGCTATACAAGAAGATGGTATGGGAGGAAACATCCTACTCATCTGTTTCTTGAAGTTAAAATTTTTTGATGTCAATGTACCTCTTTCTTTCTGAAAATGGATCACCATGGACAAGGGAGATAAACCCTGCCCTTTTAATGTTTTACTTCACTACACTGTGTTGTTTGAAGCAGTTCTGTGTAGGTGGGATGGAAAGTGATGGGTTTAAACCAGCCAAGCACAATGAGGAGAGATGGGGGAGAGATTGCCTCCCCTTGCCTGTGTACTCTGTTTCCATAGAAATCTGTTTATTGGGACATTTTTATACCCATTTTCTATACCAAAGCACAGAAATTTCTAAAACAAATAAAATAAAACGATATCATTTAAACAAGGGAGACACATCCTGGGCAGGCCTTTTTTCACTGGGCTGGCTGGCCTATGTCCTGGGCTGTAAGTCATGGGTCAACAGCCCTTTGGCTCACTTGTGAGGGCTCATTCCTCTGTCCACACCCCACCAAGTACCTGCAGGCAGAGGAGAAAAAGTTGGTCCATTTGAAATATGACTGATGCTAGCAAGCTACAGGTTCTTCTGAACCTCCCCCCGCTGCCTCCATTTTACCGGTGAACTGATGGATATGTGAATAAATTCATATGGATGCCCCCACCAGATGAGAAAGGGTTGAAATGCTCTGCCTCCTTTGCAGGGTAGAAAAACAGCCTGGTTCCTTGGGAAAGTTTTTGGAAATTAGCAGCTTCCTTTGAATTTTCTGAGTGACTGTGTGTGTGAAGGGGTGCAGCAATTGTTCTTGATAAGACAAATAAGCTCTTTTTCATGCAGAGGCACAGGTTTGAACAGTAGAAAACAAACATTCCACATGTAATAAAGATTTTTATCACTGACAAGTGCAATTCATTCAAATACCAACATCCAAGGACAAACCCCTGTTCTGTTTGTACCTGCTTCCTATTCCAGAATTTGAGAGGTACTGGAGTACAGTTTATGGATTACAACACAAAATGCCAGAAAAATCAGAAGGAACAAACTGTTAAATAGAATTACTGTAAATAGAGCTATTGGGCCAAAAGACAAATGCAATAGTAGGAACATATTATAATCTTGCTCAAAACTGTGATGGTGACTGGAAATCAAGAATCTGGGTGGCATCCAAAAGAGATTTGAGATCATTACCATCACATTGACATACTTAAGGCAGACACAACGAGTTTTGCAGCAACTGGGTCTGTCAAAGGGCATGATGGTTACAAATAGACTTGGGTGATTAACACTAACAAATTTAATACATTAGGAGAGTTACTAGACAATCCAATCAAAACAGGTGTAGTGTTCCTTTCCAAGCCAGCACTTGTTTGAATCCTAATTTGGATGTTATTCAGATTTCTTCAGACTAAGATGTAGTTCAGTGGTGTAGCGCCAAGGGGATGGGGGGCAATTCACTGGGCGCACGCCAGTGCGGAGGCGGGGTGGGAGTGGGTGGGGGTGTGGCAGGGGCGCAGGGTGCATATGTGCCCCGGGTGCAGTTTCCCCTTGCTCCTGCCCTGGTGTAGTTAGCTGGCATACCTGTCTAAATTGATAAAAGTTGGTCCTGTTGAGTGATTATAAGATGAACCAAGATAGATTTTGAGGAGCAAACAGCTAAACCAATGACAAAAATTTTCTTTGAACACATTGGGTAGAAAACACCCAGGAAAGTAAGACCTTTACAGTGCCATCCTGAACAGATGCCATCCTGAACAGATTTAGAAGAGCATGACTTTGCTTAGGGAGGAATTAATTCTTAGAAAACAAAAGACTGAAGGGATAGCTGAAGAAGAATAACAAGTTTGCACAGAAGATAAATGAATTCTGGACATCCACTGAGAAATCATCAGACATCTGCCTATATCTGAGGCGGGCCAAACAAAGCAAAGAAAGATTACTTTTTGTGTAGTAGTGCACTGCCGACCCAGCAGTGCCGTAGTAGAACGTTGGGACGCCAACGACTCCGCGGCTCGTCGATCGCATGCACCCCACTCTTCATCCCCCCCATGAGTCACCGGTCGGAACTGTGCCTAGCTCAATCACCGGGCGCAGGGACAATGGTCTGCCCCCAGGTGAGGATTAGGCTCAGACGCGTACGCTCTTCTCCGCACGTAGCCAGGTGAGATCATGCATCACATGATGATCTCCCGACCTCCCGCTCTCCCGGAACTCCCCCCAGTCCTCCCTCCTACACGCCCCTGATAGAGTAACAATAAAAGGTGCCAGGAACCGCAGATCTAGGAGAACTTCGCTAGGAACACGACCTCCGGCTCCCCGCTGCTGGCGATCTCCACCAGATGTTATCTCCGCGTCGCTCACCGTTCTTAATGCTGACCGCGTGGGTCGACTACAAGCTGGTGCCGAAACCGGGAATCCTAACTCACCCTGCTTCACCGCCGCCTGGGAAGGGCCGCGATACCGAAGTCCGCTGGATCGGGCATCCAGGGACCACCGCTGCATCGCCTGGTCTCCTGACGCGATCCAGAGCATCATCGCCATCTCTAGGACACCGGCCCGGCGGAACACCCGGTGGAAGTGGGGAGCTTGCAAAAGCAGGCTTATGACAAGCTGCGTTGATCGAACTGAAAGTTAGCGAAATGCGGCAGGGCCTCGTAAAGTTGGAGCTGCGCCAAATTGGTTGAGGAGATTGAAGCTCAGTGTCCATGGTACCCAGAGGGGACATTGAATCTTAAGGACTGGGAAAACATCGAGCGACTCTCGACAGAGCCTCGCCCGATGTAAGCTACCGACGGAGACAATGTTTTGTCAGCCATCAGCCTGCAGACCTATGGCTCCCCTTGCTGTAGGTCGCCTCCCGGATCTTTCACCTTCAATTTCAACCCCTCGAATTTTCTCTATCCACTAAATTGGGCCTGTCCTCCTTCTGCCCCGCTCCTTCACCCATTTTCAAACTCTCCGTTCAGCCGCCCCTGTTCGCCTTCCTTTTCGAAGCCACTGCACCTCCGTCAGCGCCATCGTAATGGCTGGGTTTCAAACTCTCGAGAACGTATTAGCCACACGATCTGCAGAAGAAAGAAACCCTAACGGAGAGCGATGCCGATATTCTTGCAGACAGCCCCATCCGCTTCACAGATACTGAGGAGGATGGCATAGTTCGCTGGTTGTCGGCAACACCGCCTGAGCTATAATATCCTTACCGAGCTCCTCAAGAAAGCACGCGGGACGAGGGAGTCACTTCAGCCCCTACTGAGAGGCATGCTGGAAGCCATCGCGAAGGAACCACCTAATGGTTCCAGATGACCGGAAACCACCTCGCGATGCTCCTGAGCCCTGCGCTAATTTGTGGTCTGCGAGTTCACCAGCAATGCTTCAACAGACAGTCACCCTGGCGCCTACACCGCCGCTCAGCTTTACGGCTTCGATGCTTCAATCCCCCCCAGCGATCAGATTGTACTGCCTGAGGCCACCCCACGGTCGCCTCTGAGTGCCTATAAGGCATTTGTCAAAGTCCCCACGCCGACCAGCCAACCCAGAGTTTCTCCTCCATCCGGCCAAAACCCCAAGAGCTCCTATGCTGAATTTGTGAACAGGCTCCGTGAAGCCAAGAGGCAGGTAGATGGCGAGGAGGCCCAAAGCGAGCTCCTCATGCCGCAAAAGAGAATCTTCCACGCAGCGTCAGCAGGGCAATCCGCCTGGGCAAAAATCCTGAACTGGCTTTAATATGCTTGGCAAAATGCCAGGACACGATCCTCCTTCACCAAGCTAGCCTCGCAGCACTCTCAACGGGCGGAGACAGTCTCAGGATGACTGCTTTAACTGCGGCAGACCGGACACCTTCGAAGGAAAGTGTAGGCAGCCCGGTGGGGGGCCTACAACCCGATGGAGGGTCCTCCCCAGGAGGAAGACCACCCAAACCCGCCCACGCTAAGCCAGAAGGGCTTCCATTGGAGAAACGACTGCCCGGCCGGGAAACTCGCCGCCTCCGCCCAGACCAAGGAGGAGAGTACCAGAGAGCAGACCCAAACGCCAAGGCCCGCCCCTGCCAAAACCACTTCTCGTGGCATCTCGCCAGCCGTGATGCACTCCAGCCCATCTCCTTTAAGTTCCTGTCCAGGTTCTTTGTCGCCCCCAACCCAGTATGACGAGCCCATCCTACCGACAATTAAGTTGGTGCTGCTTAAAGGCCTCTGCCGCTGAACAGGGACTGTTCATCGCCCCGAGTGATTCGACTTCCACGCATCCAAGAACCCATCCACCTCCAGGTTCGGACAAACATCCCACAGGAGCGTCTCCGCCGGAACCAGCTGCGCTCAGCTGATTCTCTTGCCCCATGCGCCGTTCGCTGCCGACCCAATAAAGGCTACGAGCCCGCAGCCAACATGGTTATTTCCACACCACCGCCGTTACGGTGGAGACAACCTTAGATCGGAGCTCCCGTCCATATCTGGAGCTTCGCCATAGAGATGTAAGTTCAAAGGGCCTGGTGGACACCGGGCGCTGATGTTAGTCAGCCATCAGAGCAGCCGAAAGTGGCCCGACCAGTGGCCTAATCGGTGTTTTGCCCTCGCATTATCTGGAGACAAACCGCTGAAGACGGAAAGACCGGCCAGCTCATCGGTCAATAGCCCAGGACTTCGAAATGGGTCCGCTTCCATCGCTTCTGTAGGACATCCATGTCAATCTCTGGGAAGAGACCTCATGAGTCAGGTTAAAAGCGACTCTGGTCTGGGATGGGTAAAGTCGTCCGCGGATCATTGATTCAATGCGTGCCTTCGAAGTTGCCTCAATTTCCACACAGGAAAACTGTTTCTCTCCCTTCTCTTCTCCTTCTGTTTATCAGGAAAGTATAGCCAATTGGCTGACTGGCCCTCCTCCTCCCTGGATTAAAATCTGGGCCCGCCCTGATACCGTAGCACTGTCAGGACAGGCTCCTAACCAGATGCTGCCGCGACCAAATTCTCACCCATAAACCGCTTGGGCACCCCAACAATGTTGCTCTCCGGTTTTCTGATCGAGCCTCGCTCCTGGGTCGGTGTCACTTCATGAGCGGTCGGGCGGGCGGCGATTCCCCAAGATAATAATTCGACACAAAATTTAACACCATCCAGCTTCCTGCATTAGCCACCAAGGTCCGCGGTAAGTGCAACTCTTTGCAAAGAAACCCCCTTTCCTCTTTGTGTGTGCGAGAATTTGCCTCTAATTGCCTTGATTGCTTCATTCCTCGATGCACCCATCCCCAAAAGGTGCCTAAAGCCCCTTTGTGTTGCTGATTAAGCATGCATACCCACAATCCCCCAGGACCGCCTGTTCCCTCCCCCTCAAGGCTCGACCGCCTTGGCGCACTTGATGATCTCTGAGTTACTCCTCGCCAGGGTCGCTTCTACCTCCTGCCCTCCCTGTCAAACAACTAAAGAAAGAGGAGTGTATGCCCCAGGAGTGGTTGCATTAAAAGCAACCTTCACAGGCTGCAAAACAAGCCTTCTTCCTTCCCATACTAAATCTAAACATTAACTTCGATCCCAATCTCCCGCCATCCGGCTCTAGAACTGAGCCTGGCGGGACCGACCCGTAACCTGGGAAGGGGTGTGTTTCAGTCCTTCCTACAGGTTCGTGGACTCCGGATTCGCCATGACAGGCCACCCATGGAATGGCGCCAGAGGAAACCAACCCTATCCCGGAGATGGAACGCGATCTCTCTAGAGGATCCCCGCCCAGCGATCCCAGCAGGAACGCCGTCGCCAGCGCCCAAAGACCCGAATGATCTGGGGAGGCGTCAAGAGCGCTACCACCAATAGGCCTAAAGCTGCGCCAGCAAAGACCACCCAGACACCCGAGAACCTCTGTGCGGCTCTCTTTGGCGATCATCACCACCAACTCAGCGACCACCATCCTTGCTCTGCTCTGCTGCCTCCTGCCGATGGCGATCGGCCACCTGGCAAGCTTTCACCAGACCAACATCTGGAAGCAGTTTGCTGCCAGCGTCTCATCTTTCTGCCTGGGCCAGTACCAGAGTCGGGAGCCGCTGAGTTTCCTGCTCGTTCGCCTGCAGCACCCGGAGACTTTAAGCAGTCTGGGCTGAGCCTTCCTATGAATGCCTCATCCATCAGGTATTCTTTGCGATTAATTGGGGACCCGTCGCTCAAACCCTCGCTGGCTTCCTTGTCACCAAGACGGTCATAACCGCGGTTCAACACCTGCGCCCGCACCGGGCGCGCGAGAGTCGGTAAACCGACCGGGCCCATTCGCCGGGTAAGCTCGCCAGTTGGAACTGCACACATGGAGGACATTCCCCGTGTTCGAAACATCCTGCTCCCTCAGGCTGGTTCTGGACCTGCGGGGAGATCTAACTACATTCCGCCCGACTCCTGCCGGAACTCTTTGCTGCCTCAATTAAGCCTCACCATTGTCCTTCCCTCAGGCTCCCACCGGAGCCTGCCGCCGGGCCGCCCGGCCTCTGCTCTCGACTCCTGTCGAGCGACGCTGTCGCCCTCTCCCAAGCTGAGTTCGCCTCGCTAACTTCCTAGTGGGAGTCCCTCGACTCGCTTCCTACAATGTTAAGACTATTGGCGGCTGGCCTGTTCTTTCGGCGGTATCCATCAACTCTACCTCCACCGCTGGATGCCCTGGCCTCCGAAAGCAACAGGAACTGGCCGTTTACCCTAGACAATCGCGGCCGCTATTGATTATTTGTTGTTGTTACATCACCAAGGTTGTGAGAGAATGTACATAATATGTGTTGTTTTAATCTTTCTGGATAATTCCCAGTTGATCCACATGAAAGTCGTGGAGCTGCAAGAAGTTGTATCTAATCTGAAGTATGATGTTTTGCTCCATTGGTGGTCAGCCCTCTGGAGCTGGCTGCGGGAGGATGGTTGAGTGCTATTGTACAGCTCTGCATTGGTTTAATTGTATGCCTTGTTATCGATCTTGTTTCGCTCAATGCGCAGCCTATCATTGCCCAACGTATAAGAAACCCTCGCGATTTCCCTACCCCGCAACCAAGTTCTAATGTTGCACAAGCAGCTTGCCAATCTCTTGACCAAGCGGGCGGAGGACAAGCGTCCTCTAAACGCCTTAAGCGTTTAGGCCCTCGTTTTCTAAAATGTAAAAAGGAGGATAGTGCACTGCCGACCCAGCAGTGCCGTGAAGTAGAACGTTGGGGCGCTAACCGGACCTGGGCGGCCTTGCCGTCGTGACGCACTCCCCCCACCTCATCCCCATGAGTCAATGAACTGTCACTAGCTCAATCAATCGGCTTAGGACAATGGTCTTGCCCCAGGTGAGGATAGGCTTTCAGACGCCGCATTTCTCCAAGACGTAGCCAGGCAGGTGAGATCATGCATCACATGATGATCTCCGACCTCCAGCTCTCGGAACTCCCCAGTCCTCCCTCCCACACTCTGATAGAGTAACAATAAAAGGTGCCAGGAACCGGCAGACGAGAGACTCGCTAGGAACACGGACCTCCGGTCTCCCGCTGCTGGCGATCTCCACCAGATGTTATCTCCGCGTCTCGTCTCGTTCTTACGCTGACCGCGTGGGTCGACTACATTTTTGAACAGCTTGAACAAATGTAGAGACTTGAATTCTAATTCTTGCTTGGGCTTGAGCTGGTTGCTTGCCACTCAGCTTCAATACAAATGAAGTACTTTGGGAAGAAAACCATCAGCATTAGCTGGAAAACACTGAACAAATGAATTGCCATAACATACTTTGCAAAAGTATTAGTAATCATCAGTACAATCTTTTAAAAATATAGTAAATCTTAATTAGTGCAAAAATGTAAGGAAATTTTTGATTGCAGATTAAAATTCTCCTTTTCATTAATTAGCTGATCTGATAACAGGATGGGCAGCCTGATATTATCCTTGTTGACTCAGAAGTAAATCTCACCAAGTTCAATTGGACTTATTTCACAGTATGTGTACTCCATATTCCCAAACAAGTAGATGCAGTGATAAAAAAGATTACCCACCTGATCAGTGTTATGGAATGGTGAAATAAATCTAGACATTGCTTATTTAGTGAAAGAAGCTTGCTTGTTTTCTTTTGAATCATGTGACTGGAGAAGGATGAAAGAGGTGCTTTTGATCCTTTTTAAAAAATACGTGGTCTTTGAAAATCCAGATATTTTATAGCCCCTATAAAAGAGTTCTTATCTTTCCCCGCAACAATTCCAAGGTGTTGCACCGAACCAAACTAGGAAATTGCAGATAATGGAAGTGTTTGCAGATTAGACCTCAGGCAATAAATAAGATCGATTTCCCATGCCAGGCAAAATAAAGATTCCTTATCATTGTTTAAACCCTTTGCTCTTTGTGGAGCTTGCTAATATTTTAACCGAAGGGACTGTCTCTGCTGCCTTTTTGCAAAAGGAGAACCCACAGCTGTATTTATCTTTTTATCCAATGTTAGGGTATAAAAAAGTGCATGATACCTACAAATTCATGTTGCGGATTGCAATTAGCCAGTGCTCTTCAGGAAGGTTCTACTTAGGAAAGATGCTAGCATTTTACATTTTATTCCTTTTGTTTTCTTTGTACCATGAAGTTGCTGCCACATGCCCACGAAAATGCAACTGTGATTTGTCAAGGAGAGTGCAATGCTATAGAATTGGACAGATGCCTAAAGAGATTGCTTCTACTACCAGGCAACTTTACATCAGCCACAGCAAAATCAAGCAGCTCCAGGTAGGATGCTTTCTTCATGCAGTAGTTAAAATTTTCTGTGATGATAGCAAGATGCATTAGAAGACAAGTCTTCAGTTTCCTGGAGAGGGAGCATAGACATTTTCCAAATGAATACATAAATGATGGGGTGGTAGAAGTGGGACTTTTCACAACTGTTTTGCAGAGGAGAAAAATAAGTCAGTTCTTAATAAAGTTGAACAGCTCCATTCTCCTTTACATCTGGTCACCTTAAGGCTGCAATTTTGACTGCACTTGTCTAGGAATAACTCCCACCAACCTTCATTAATGTACATTGGATGTTTAGATTTAACACAGCCTTACAGTAACTGAATGTTACAAAAATTGCTTGTAAACTACAAAGCAGTGAGTTAGCTTGCAAGTTTCACAGAACAGGAAAGGAAGGAAGGGGAGATGTCAGTGGCAGGTAAAGTGGTGAAAGTTCAGTTTTCACATTCACACAGCCTCATCCCATGCATTTCACTGAGGAATAGGTCCCACTGACTTCAATGAAACTGTGCATGTAACTGCACATAGTTTTTTTTGTTTGTTTTAAAAAAGGGAATTGTCAGGCAAACGCCATTGAAGAAACACTTGGGTAAGTATAAGTCCTTTTTGCTCCTCTTCTGCTCTGAGCCTGATTCTACTAATAATATACATTGACTTCCTGAAATAACTAATCAAGTGATTACAACATCCTTCACAGCATTATCAAAACAAAGTTGCAACTCCATTGAAGTCCATTGAGTTTGGAAGGGTTACACTATCTATTCCATATGCCTCAGTGATAACTGAGTCCCCAAAGTATTTATACAGCTTCCATTCTAAATTAAGCCTTCTGTTGACTATCTTACTTTATCATTCATAAATTTTAGAGATGAAAAGATACCATTTTTGGCATATTGCTCTGTCTGCTTAATAAAGGTCACAGAAATATATCCAGTTCAGAAATTTAAAAAAACCCAGTAGTTATGAGAAGACCAAAGATTACAGCTTTGGCTACCAGCAACTTCACCACTGAGGCACCTTCTGCATATGCAGAATAATGCACTTTCAGTCCACTTTCAATGTACTTTGCAGCTGTGTGGGATAGCAAAATCTACTTTTAAACAATTGTGAAAGTGGATTGAAAGTGCATTATTCTGAATGTGTGGAAGGGGCCTAAGTCTTACAGTTAACAGCAGCAGCAAAATCTGCTGAAGAAAGATTTACATTAAATAATGAGAAACATTATTCCTTAGACATATTTGGAATAGACTCACCAGTTCCAAAAGATGTTGAACCTGTCTCAGGTAAATGTAGTTGTGATTTAGCTCAATCCTAAGTAGGTCTGCTCTTAATCCTTCTCCAATCTATTGAAGGAGGAAATATTCTTAGGATTGTCATTTGTACTGTTAGTCACAATTGATTTTAGCCAGACTGCACCTCTGTGTGTAAGAAAGCAAAAATTAGATGCAGCTGAGTCTAGTTAAGATTGACAAGATTTCATATTTAATTTTTAAATTCTTAAACTTTCTCTGGCTAGTGTCTAGCACTTTTTAGAAATGAAATCTGTAGAAATCCAGTTTTGGATTAGTCTGAGACTTGCTTCATTCTAAGGTGTATCTGGCTCTTTTCCATGCTCATTGTGAAATGAGGCACGTCCTACTGAGTCCTGTTGAGTTCAATGCGAAATTTTCTCAGGCTTGTAGCCATGAGAATACCTTTTAATTATCCAGATCAAATAATACGGAGCATTGTTTTGCAGCAATAAATCTGATCCCTGCATTAATATCTAGCATCATGAAAGCTTAATATGTAGTTAAGAGACGCAACCGTATTGGATCAAAGAGCGTGTGCTTTCTGTATTGAAACAGACCTCATAAATTTATTTGGATGAGTGACCTCCAGAGGTGTAGCTAGGAAAAATGGAGTCCGGTGCAAAATCGGGGCCCCGGTATGGACCCGGTATGGACGGCCCCGGTATGGATGGCCCCGGTATGGACGGCCTCCCCACGACCAAAGGCCACCCTCCCTCACTACAACCAAAGAACAATTTTTTGCACCATGTCATCTCAAAATCACAATCACATTATAGAACATGCCCCAGCTCACAAATCTGGGCTCCCTAGTTGAAACAACATTGAAAGTGATGCTGTTTTTTTTTGGGGGGGGGGGGGAATCCATCCTGAAACAGCATAACTTTTAATGCTGTTTAGACTAGAAAGCCCAGATTCTTCTTTTAAATCCATCTTAAAGAGAGAATCTGGGCTCTCTAGTTTAAACAACATTGAAAATTATGCTGTTTCAGGGTAGATTTTCCACCTCCCACCCCCAAACAGCATCACTTTCAATGTTGGTTGTTGTGTGTATTCCAGGCTGCGTGACCGTGGACTAGTAGATCTTGTTCCTAATGTTTCACCTGCATCTGAGGCTGGCATTTTCAGAGATGTATCACAGAGAGAAGTCTGTTGTACAGTGTGTCCAGACTTCTCTTTTTACAGACTTCTCTCTGTGATACGCCTCTGAAGATGCCAGCCACAGATACAGGCGAAACATTAGGAACAAGATCTATCAGACTAAGGCCACATGGCCAGAAAACCCAGAACAACCAGTTGAATCCATCTGTGAAAGCCTTTGACATAATCTACTTGAATAAAAATACTGAAGTTTAAAGTAGTTCCATTTTGAACAGATTTGTAGATTGCAGCCAAAATTTACTAGAGTAGTTCTGATATAGTTGCCAGTGGTATTCATTCTTGTACAGATAGGCCTGTTTGCTCATTAGTGTAACATATAACCATAATTTTGTGGACAAGAGGAAATAGTATTTGCATGTCATGACTAGAAAGAAAAATGGAGGTTCTTTATCAGTGTAATTTGCTATTTTGTCAAATACCAACCTGATAACAGTAGGAACACAGACTTCCAAAGTCTCTTTGCAAAGAACTATTGTTGACAGATTAAATCTCTGAAATAAGCATCTAAAATATGTTATCAACATGTAATCCCTTCCCCTGTCTTTCTCTGTGAAATAAATAAGGAGATAGTGCTAATGTTTCTTATTTATCCTCTTGAAGAAAATGTCTCTGATATTTTAAATAAACCACAAAATACAGTCAAAATCAAGTCAAGTATCTTTAAGACCTCAGCCCTGTGAATTTATTTGTGAACTAAATTGAGCAAAGTGGGGCTTATTTCTGAATAAGCATGCCCAGTATTAAACAGTATGGCTGTGATTCAGAAACCTTTATTAAAGAGGAAGGGAAGGGGCATGGCTGAGTGAAGATCATCTGCTTAGCACACTGAAGGCCACAAGTTCAGTCCTTAGCATCACCAGTTGAAAAGACCAAGCAGTAGGTGATATGAAAAACATCTCTCTGGCCTCTTCCGCCCAAGCAAAATAATGCATATGCAATCCACTTTCACAATTGCTTGAAAGTGGATTTTGCTATTCCGCACAGTAAAATCCAGCTTCAAAGTGCATTGAAAGTGCATTGAGCCCTTTGGGGGAGGGCAGGTTATAAAAATAATAAATACAATACAATAAATAAAGTGGATTGAAATTGCATTATTCTGCATGTGCAGAAGGGGCCTCAGCACAGTGGCGTACCAGGTCTAAATGGCACCTGGGGCCAACCCAGCTCTCTGCAACCCCCCCGCTTACGGGAGCCAGCGGGGAGACCAAAGAAGTGTGGGGCTCAAAGAAGCAGTGCTCAGAAGGATGCCTGGGGAGGGCAGAAGCCAGCCTGCAGGGAGGCTGGAGAGGTAGGGCTCGGTGGCCCAGGTGGGCATTGCAGCAGCAGGCTGGCTTCTACCCTTCCCAGCCTTGGGGCGGGGGGGGGGGAGCCGGCCTGCGGCTGTGGCAAACACCTCAGCCAGCAAGTGGCACCCTGGCACAGGGGGGCTGCTGAACCCCGGCTGAGTCGCTGCACTGTTGAAGAGGGTGTGCACTGGGACCTGGCCAGTGCCCAGTGCCCCCTCCCACATGACAAAATAACTTGCTCCCAAAGACATGAGTTACCCCATGTCCCCATGGGCGGTATGCCACTGCCTCTGAGACCCTGACAAGCAGCTCCCAGTCTCAGCAGACAATACTGACTTTAATGGGCTGGTGGCCTGATTCAGTATAAGGCGAGTTCGTGTGTCTTCAAGAATTATTGAACAGAGAGACTTGTAAATAAATATACCTAAAATCAGGCTGCAGGCACCACTGATACCAACTGAGAATTGAGAATGTTCTTAACTTTCTTCCATTTAAATTAGTGTGACCAACATCTTGACCATGTGAATATTTATATTGATGTGATTTTAGTGAATATAAAAAAATAAGTCTCATAGAGTTCAGTTGGATGTATTCTAAGCGTGCCTAGGGCAACCACCTTTAAAAAGTTCCATATATTGTATGTCAAGTGTCCAGAAGGTGCCATCTTGACAAAGGACATACAGTACATAACAAAAGTAATTTTGGCTGGATTGTTTACTAATGATCTTGCATCCTGTTGTACTGGGAATTTAGTAAGATCTTCATAGCTTCCCAGAAAACTTTTCCCAATCACTTGTGAAGGAACTCAACAGGTTTTATTTACATACATTTAATGTAGGCCTAGAGACTCTGACTGCAACAACTCCATAGCCATCCAACAGCAACCAACACAGCTTCTTCATCCCAGAGACCACCAGGGCAGATGGCCTGCTTGTCTCCAAACACTTATTTTTTTTCTGTGTAAATCTTTACTGCCTATCAGTCCATTTAAATGAACAGGCAAATGTCCTGATGGCTTGTGTCCATGGAGGTACTAATGAGATGACCCCGAGATAGCACATTATCCCATTGATTTTACCCCACTCCCACCCCCCCACAATCATTTTGCTGTGACTTTTGTGTTTAGATTTCTGATGTCAATCAAATGTCTGCCCTTGAAGAATTCATTCTGACCAGCAGTGGGACAGAAGCAGTGGAGAGGAACACATTCAAAGCCCTGGCTGCCTTGAGGATACTGGAACTCTGGAAGAACAAACTGAGATGTATACCTACCTTGCTCCCAGCAAACCTTGAAGTACTGAAGCTTGGTGATAACTTAATAAGTGTTCTAAATGAGTCTGATTTTGAAGGTTTAAAAAGATTAAGAGTTCTTGATATTCAAAACAATTTGATTTTGGCTCTTTCTTCTAGTACCCTTTCCTCCCTGAGCAGGTTACAGAGTTTGATTCTGGATGGAAATAATATGGAATCTGTGTCAGGACCACTCAGTCTTCATAACCTGAAGTACTTGAGTATGGCAAATAATAAATTGCAAAAGTTTCCAGGAAGATTTTTCACATCTCTCCACATTCTTCTGTTCCTCAATTTAAATGGCAACTTGTTAACCACAGCTCCTCCAGACCTGCCTCAATCCTTACTATCATTGACACTAGAGAGAAACCAACTCACAATGCTAAAATCCGAAGACATGAAAAAACTGGCAAACTTGTCAGAACTGTGTGTGTCTGAAAACCAACTTTCATCCATTGATGAGGTCCAATTTATTTCCAGCCTGACAAGGCTGGAAGTGGCTGGGAACAAACTCCAAACATTTCCGCTCCATTTACCAACCGCACTACAGAAAATTGACTGCAGCAACAACCTGATAGAGAAAATTAAAGCCCACGATTTCCATGATCTACAGGACCTTAAGCATTTGTTCCTTGACAAGAATGTTGTTAAGACATTTGAGGATGGGGCACTTCAAAGATGCAAACTGCTGTCTAATCTAGCACTTGAACAAAACCTACTCAGTTCTATACCATTAAGGTAAGTGACACTTTTTATTTTAATTCACTTATATACCACCTTTCTCCTCAGTGGGGCAGGTTAGGCTAAGAGTGTATGACCACCCAGCATGTTTCCATGGCCTAAGTGAGGATTTGAACCAGGATCTCCCTGAACGCCAAAAACCCTATAAATGTAATTTTTTGTTTCGTTTGTATGTGTTGATGGAACAGTGAAAAGAAATCTTTAAAAGTATAATAGTCAATGCACTACAAAAACTAGAACTCCAAGGAGGGCTTCAAATGTATTTCATCTTTCAGTACTGCCCACTAAAGATAGCTTTACTTACATCTCAATCCAGAGCCCTGGGACAGCCAAGGATGACACTGCTGCAGAACTACCCTATTGCCTCTAGAGGGCTTTTTGGCATCATGGGGAGGCAAAAAACAAGAAAACCCTCCCCCTTGCTAAAAAAAAACGCCCTTCATTATACTCAGTGGGCTTATGCCACCCAAAGGGTGTGGCATCCTGGGAGGCAAAGTTGGCTCAACCCTCAGCCATGCCTCTGGAACACCCCCATTATGCTGGGAGAACTGGTGGGGGCACAGGAGCGCAGATGCGATGCTTTGCACAGCACCTGGCTGTCATGGAGGGCCGCAGCAGCTGTCCACTGGTGGATTTACCCTGCAAATCCACCAGTGTAGGGCTCCACCACCTCTACAACTCCCTTCACATGCATACACCAGATTGGACCATTATTTGTGACATTGCGATGGAGTGCAGGGAGGTGGCTAGAGAGCTGCCACTGGAGTGCTGGCTGGTGTCAATTTTTAGAAATTAGCGAAAGCAAGATTCAAGTATAATGATTAATTGGCAGGGAGGGAAGTGTGAATTTGTAAGATGGGCAGTGCAATCCTGAGGGCCATCAAGGCAACGATGGCTGGCCATCAGGGCAATTGCGATAGCAGTGGCCCATTTCCTATGGACATTCCATAGGGGGAAACAAGGCACAGATGGCAGCACAAGCATGCTGGAGACCATAGCAACTCCAGCAACATCCACAAATCAGACTAGGGTTGTTATGTCCCCTTTGGCCACTATGGGGGATGGAGAATAGGATTATCAGATTCATGTTGAGAAACACCCGGAGATTTGGGGGTGGATCCCGGAAAGGGTAGGGATAACAGTGGGGTTCAATGCCATAGAGTCCCCTCTCCAAAGCATCCCTTTTCTCCAGGGAAACTGATCTCTGCAGTCTGAAGATGGCTGTAATTCTGGGGGATCACCAGATCCCAGATCCCACCTGGAGGCTGACATCCCCAAATCAGACAATGGCAGGCGATGTTGGCCCTGTTAGTGGCACAAAGAGGTGCAGGGGATCACCAGCCACTGTCCCAGGATGCCACTCCCACCCTCCAAGAGACCCAGCAAACAGGAAGGGATGGCCCAGCAACAGCCCAACCCCAACAGAAGTCCATGGCCTGAACGGTCACTTCCTGAGTCCTAAGGCACTTGTCCCTGGTGGCCATTTTCTCCAGGCCATTTTCTCTCTGTTGCCTGGAGATCAGTTTTAATAGTGGGAATCTTTCAACTATCACCTGGAAGTTGTCAACCCTAGGTACCAATTATAAGGCAACAGTATTGTAGTGAATTCCTCTGTTGTATATATTATTGTGCATTACTGTAGTACTATTACTGTCTATGTTTATAATTCCATTTTTTGCATTGTCTATTACGTATCTTTTCTGATGCCTTTTGTGCTGCATTTCTCTTCATTGTAATACTTAGGGCCACTCCCCACTTACCTCATCTGAGTGCAACCCCGCAGCGACCCCTCGTAGAAAAGCCTCTGTGGCTTTTGACAACGGAGACATTTGTTCCCCACTCATTTTCCATTCAGGAAATAGCGCGGGGTTCCACATCAAGAGTCAAAGAGGCAATCGAGCGTTCTGATTGGCTGGCACGCGTGTGCATCATTTACACGTGGGAGTTGCAGCCAGCCGAAGGCGGGGCTCCATTTTGATTGGCTGACCCGAAAAGTTCCTTTGGATAAGCTGAATACATTGTTTTAAGACATCTGCACATGCTGACGTCACTACCTGTTGCAAATTGCTTGGGCAGAAAAATGAAAGTAAATATCGGTTTCGGTTTACACCACTGACAACCCTGTGCTCAGCAGCACTTTGCGAAGCTGCAAAACAGTGGAGCTCGAGCAAAAAAGAGCAAAAAAAAGAGCAATGTTGGCACGTCTTGTTGTGCAAACGTCTCAATTTCCGAGCACTTTCTGACGGGAATACCCTCACTAAACAAAATGGCGGTTCCTGTTTCCTGATTGGCCAGAAGCTGCGCGTCAGAGCGAATCAGCCGGGCGTAAACAGCCAAGGTTCCCCACCCCCCTGCGGCACCTGTGGGGTTTTTGAAAATGTTGCTCTTTTCAGAGGACCTAATTTGCTGCGCGACAAGAAGGTGGGAGAGCGGCAAATTAAGGGCAGCTGCGCAGTGGGCGCTGGTGACGTGGGGAACGTCCATCCTCCTCGTGTCTTTTAAAGAGGTGACCCCGCGGCTTATGGGGAGTGGGGAGTGGCCCTTAGTCATATTGCATTGTGTCATGCTATTTGATTGCATTATCTTCCACTGTATAATCCACATTCAGTTTTAATTAAAAAGGCGGAATATGATATAAATGTGAGAAACTTTATCCACCCATCCTGGTTCTTGTGAGGATACTTGGGATAAATGTTGTAAACTTGCTGGCCTGTATTAAAGATATATGTTGTTCATGTTTTTTCCTTCAGCCTTCCACATACCCTAGCGAGACTGGATCTGAAAGGAAACAACATACAAAGAATTCAAGAGCAAGAACTCAAGAATTTAAAGCAGCTACAGGTTTTAAATTTACGAAACAACAAGATAACTGCCCTGGACCACGGCCTGTTGGAACATTTGCCTCGCCTCAAGCACCTATATCTGGAAGGCAACCTATGGAATTGCACTTGTGACCTCTTCAGAACGCGAAGAGTGCTCACAGCCAAAGGCACAGACGTCAAAGGGGGACAGTGTTTTGCTCCTGCAGAAAACAAAGGAGAGAGCTGGATGTCTTCAAAAAGGTTTCTGCGTTTGTGCATTCATGACAGCCTGTATGCAGGTGAAGACAGCAGCAAAACCAGAAAGAAAGCAAATGCTGATAATCCTTCCACTCACATGGATGATTATTATGACTATGAAACTGATTAAGCACAAATATCAAATAAATTTCAAAGTATACCTTTTCTATAATTACAGCTTACGTGGCGTTCTCTGAAGAAGCACTATAAACAAATCATTAACTCACTGACTTCTCTTTTAATAAGGTCACCCAGGCCATCAGATTCATCCTAAGAAGAGAGGAGTGCTTAGTCTTATTGAAATTAAAATAAAATACAAGTGCATGTGAGGAGGCTGTGAGTGTGTGTGTATGGGGATGGTCCCCAAGGTTAAGAATAGCTAGAGAGCTGGTATTAATGATGTTTAGGCATTAATGCTGTATTGGTAGGTACATTGGTGATGGTTCTGAACTCACAAGATACTTTTAAAGAAACTCTTTTACTGTATAGTTAATACAAAAATGTTTCAGACTTAAAAATGTAAATGCATATAAAGTAGCAGTATACCATTAAAACCAGATAAAGATCTGTATGCTCATTTCTACATTGCTTGTTCATGATCAAGACAAAAAGTATCCATTTGGGGAATCCATGTGTATCCAGAGCTCTACTTGTTTTTGCTTCCAGCTGCCTCAAGGTGCAAAGATTAATGTACTAGAGTTATCCGATTAAAATTGGATAAAGATTTGTATGCTCACTTCTACATCGCTTGTTCGTGATTAAGAGTACCCATTTAGGGAATCTACGTGTACCCAGAGCTGTGCCTGTTTTCACTTCCAGTGGCCTCAAGAGGCAAAGAAACATGTTTTAGCGTTTTCTTGTACATACATAAATTTCAGACCTTTCCTACCACGTGCTCGGGTTTTCAGAGACATACCCACTCCATCCACTAGATGGCGCTGTCTATGAAGGAAAACACAATGCCAGACGCAGCAGCAACACCGTGGGCGAGAAAGAGCATTGCTCGGAATGTAGCCGGAGCTGCTTCCTTTAGGGGGCCACGTCATTCGTGCCATCAACCCGGAAACGACACGGAGCGGTGGCTTTTGGACCAATGGGTGCGTTGTGCGTGGGTAAGGGGGAAAGGTCGGCACAACTATGGAGATGGCGGCGCCAAAGGAGGCTGCCGGACAGATAAAACCTTGCCAGTGAGGGCGAAGCGGCGAGATGCTGAGTGCCAGGTGCCGCGGCTGAACCACAGTTGTGACTTTCTAGCCCCTCCGGTTGCCCTCGCGCCGTCCTCTCCAATGAGCAGCGCGTACGAGTCGCTATGGCGTTTCCTGCACGCCCTCCTCTTTGCCCAGCGCGCGCTCCTGGCCTGGTTCCGAGAGTGGTTTGGGGGACGCGGCCGCTCGTGGCTCAGCCGGTGGCGGCGTGGCGCTGCTTCGGTGGCCGTGGCCGCCTCGCGGGCTCTGTTGGTGCCGGCGGCGGCCACGGAGTTTTTCGCTTTCCGTAAGCCGGCGGGGCGGAAGGCGCTGAGCAACCAGAGCCGGTGGCGGCGGGATGGCAAGTCCCTGCCGAAGCTGCCGGGCCACGTGGGCCTGGTGGTGACCGAGGAGGAGCCGAGCTACGCGGACATGGCCAGCCTGGTAGTGTGGTGCATGGCGGTGGGCATCTCGTATGTCACCGTCTACGACCACGAAGGTGAGTTGCTTTCAGAGGCGCGCGCTTCCATTCCTGTGCCTAAGATGGCCTTTCATGTTGGTTTGTCCTCCAGAGCTGACCCTCTGTCCACGGTTCTTACAGTGGACAGAAGCCATGGAAGGGAGCGCAGACATTACGCTCTTCCTTCAGCCTCTTCCCTTTTCAACGCCGTGGTAGGGGCTACTGGCCCCACTTAAGCACTTGGGAAGTGGTGGCGGCAAGGAGAAAGCTGGACTGTATGGGGCAGGTAAAACGAAGCAGCAGCCTTGTCCTGGCTCCCAGCTGCATCTCTTGACTACACTTCTTCCATCTCCATGTTCTTGTCAGTTATGTATTTGGAAGGCTGTGTTAACATCTGCCCTTTGGGGTTTCATGTTCATGCCTCAGTCTTAGACTGCAATTTCGGGCTGTGGAGTAATGGAATTATTCCAGTTTGAGCCTCTTATGAATTTTGGAGTAGATAATTGTACCCAGTGCCTTCAGTGTCTCTGTGGCCTTCTTATCTTAAGCATAGCGTCAAATCAGATGAGAGAAAGTAAAATGTATGACTAGGAAGGGAGCACTTAGTTTTATCATCCAGTGTTGTTTTTCTGATCTGAAATGGTCTCTTTGGGCTATATTATCCCAGTGAAGTAAAAACCTACTCGGTAGCCTGTATGTAGAAAAGCAGGGTGTAAATTTTGTAAAATAAAGACATGCTATTTGTATTTGCCTCAGAACATTCAATAGCTTCAAGGGCCAGAATTGAGTGGAGGAAGAGGAGACCCGGCGAGGATGGCTGGGGCCTGGAGACCAAACCTATGAGGAAAGGCTGAGGGACTTGGCAGTGTGGAATCTGAAGAAAAGTTGGGGGAGGGGGAGACAGGGTTGCTGTCTTTAAGTGTTTGAAGGGCTGTCACTGAGAGGAGGGCAGGGAACTGTTCCTGTTAGCAGCAAATGATAGCATGCACAATAATGGATTTGAATTACATGTGGAAAAGCATTGTCTAGATACTAGGAAAAAATTTACAATGAGAGTAGTTTAATAGTGGGATTCGCTGCTTTGGGAGGTAGCGAGCTCCCTCTCACTGGCAGTCTTCAAGCAGTGGCTAGGCTAGCACCAGTCAGGGATGCTCTAGGCTAATCCTGCATTGAGCAGAAAGTTGGACAAGATGGCCTGTATGGCCCCTTTCAACTCTATGATTCTATAACTCTGCTTTTAAAAAAAAATAGCCTCCAAAATTTAGTAGCTTGAATGAAATATGTGATCTTCCAAACATACATAATTTGAAGCCATTGTTGTAGATACAGATCTGTGTTGTAGATACAATCATGGGGATCAATTGCTCAACCTTTGCTAGTAAGGTCTCAGTGCCACCATGTCACCTTAGTCACAGTATCCTCCACACATCCCTTTCAAACAAAACAGCAGATGGGTTGTGAGTCCTACTGAGGATTTTTTCTTGGAGCAGGTAATCTTTCATTGCTACAGAAACAGTCCAGTCCAAAGATGTGGGGGAGAAGAGAAGGTTTCCAAAGAGGGCAGCATTGGCACCAGAGGAGAGTGCAAAAACACCTCTCCCCAGGTAGCCCATTCTCTTGAATGACTTATACCATGCTTTTTGCACGTGTAAGTCTGCGCCACTGGGAGAAAGTGTTCCTGAGCCAAAAATGCATTGGGACCTCCAGGAATTCCCACTGGAATGCTGCCGCATTCATTTTCAGCAGTGGCCAGCCATTGGAGGGCCCAGCTTCTAGGTTTATCTGCTGCCCTGATTGGCCACCAGCGTAAGTCTGGCGGTGTCCATACCACTCTACACTGCACTGGTGACACAGACGCCAGTGCAACCCTTCCGCTTCTTCCAGTGCAGCTTCAACCTCTCCTCCCCTTTGAATTGCACAGTACATTTCTATTACAGTGACCTTGTCCAGTACTTTGCTGTACCTTTAGTGGATGACTGAGAAATTTAGACATTGGCATAATATCTTTTAAATGGACAGAGCAGTAGCCAGAATTTCACTATATTACTGTGCCAGTTTGAACAATATATAATTGCACTTGAAAACCCATCAAATTATATCAGTTATATAGTGAAGAAGTAGGCAACTGTCCATTCCAAAATCATGTAGTTGAAAGGCGTATACTGTGTTTCTCTTGCATGTCTCATGACATTGATTGTTTTCTTCTGTTCTTCATTCCTGGATCAGAGCTGAACAAAACAAATCTAGTTCTACTTTACTCATAATTTATCAGCTCTATTCCTGATAGAATCTGGTCAAATTGTTTTTGATAAAGAGTTTCTGTAAGAGATGCACAACAAGAAACTCCTGTGCATCACACCTCAGTTCATCTAGTCAGCACTGTATGTGTCTTGTTGAAGCTAAGATCAAGAATTAGTTTCCATTAGAATGTAATGAGTGCTTTTCAGACAATTCATAGATATGTTTGTGTATTTTTTTTCTTTTCATCAATGTTTATTTGAAACAGTGAATTACAGAACACTGGAAGTAAAGGTGGCAGGATCCCATGTAAAACTTGTTATTTTACTGAATTAATCAAGAGGAAAAATTGGAGAGACTTCTGTACTACTTCACTACTTGCTACTGCTTCTGAATCTTTTTTAAATTTCTGCATAAATTGTATTCTTTTGAACATATTATAAATTATTCTGGAGCACCCACAAATGATGCAATTCTGTGTAGGCTAAATTTATTTTGTTTGTCTGGTTAAGGATGCAAGCTTATTATTAACATGCTGGTGTTTGTCACATTTAGAAGTGAATCACTGGAACTGTATGGAAAGGGGAAGTGTTTTCCACTGACTGAATATTTTAAAAGCCAAAGATAAGTGTTTCAGGTTCTAGGAGGCTTCACAGAGATGTACAAATCCTGTTTTTCATTTGTATTCAGAACATGATTTTTTTTAACAAAAAAGACTTTTCTGTAAAAGCTGCTTATATTCTCCTATTCAGGGCTAGGCCAAGAGTTTTTGCGCGCACACGCACACACACACATACCCAGACAAAAATGGGAAGTCTAGAATGTGCCTTTTCTTTCATTTACTTGGCATTTGAAGTGAACATAAAATAAAAATAGGCATTTGATTGATTCTGTAAATTACTCTTCAGAACTGTGAATCAGGTTTATATTATGATCTTAAGATGGATGAAGAGTCTGAAGATCTTGAAAGCTTCCATACTATTTTGTGTCATTTTATCTGGTTCTACTGAGAACCAATACACAGGATTTGTTTTTGGCTTCAGATATTACCTTTTTGAAAATAATCTTAACTGTTCAGAAGCAATATTGGCGCTCACTTTGGGTGTCTTTGAAATGCCTTATATTTTGCCTTCTATAAATGTGGCCTGGCAGCAAAAAGTTAAGAACAAAAAGTTATGAGGAAAATCAACAGAATCATGTATATGAACATTTAAACGCTGGACTATAAATACAAATACAATTTTACATCCATTCTACATCAAGATAACCTTATCTTATGATAGAAACTATGTGCCTCAGTCAAAATTACATCAAATATACATATTCCCTTGAATATTTGTCCTGTGTTAATCATGTACATGAAATACTAATTTAGAACTGTGTAACTGATCAGAAGTTCTCCATTTCTGCCCTTGTGGGATCTGCCTACTTCCTGACTAATTATCTAAAACCTATACCTCAGCTTCTTCTGTAATTCAGCGGATAAGACATTGACGTGCAAGGATTCTATATAATCCAATTTAGAACAGCTGCAAACTGTACAAAAGCAAGAGCATTGGCTTTTTAAATGTTGGCAAAGGACTGATAAATGCTCCTTATGGCTTTTTTTAAAATACAAAAAAATACATGAGTGAAGCATGAGGGAAGGAACAGAGGTCAGTGTTGGGTTAGAGTTTTGAGCAGAAGAACCTAGTTAAAGAAAAGCTGCTCTTGCTCACTCTGCAACATCAACATGTTCATTTAACTACCTGTCTTTAATTGTAGGTAGCAGCAACCATGGAAAGGAATGCCGTTGTGGAAAAGTAGTATGCAAGATAAACAGTGGAGTGGAACATTCAAAACAATTATTGTGATAAGAGTATTGGATTAGGATCTGGGAAACCCAGGTTCAGAGCTCCACTCTGCTGTGGAAGCTTGCTGGGTGACCTTGGGCTAGTCTCATTATCAGTTCCACCCACTGTGCAGGATTGTTGTGGAAACAGTGCACCCAGTTGGCCTACCTTTTTCCCGTGCGAGGATTGGTAGCGCTGTGCTCTGTGGTGGCGGTAGCAGGCTGTAGCCCCTGTTTTGGGCAGCACTATGCTGACATACTCAACCATCACTTCCACACTGCACCTCTGCTTATATGCTGATAAGGCAGTCACTCTACTTGCAAAAAGAATGCAGGTATTTGACCTGTCCCTGTTAGAGAAGTGCAGTTGGAATCTTCCTGAACGGTGTTTCCCATCCTGTGTGCGTTGGGGAAGGGTGAGAAATGGATTGCATCTAGATGTAGCTTCCGTGCACATTGTAAAAGTAAAATTCTGAAGAAATAGTGGGCAGTGGAGTTCTCAAGAAAATGAGCTGTGTGTTCTACATTCCCAGTTACAAGAAGAAGAAAGAGAAGCTCTGGTTTGTATACCACACTTTTCTCTACCTTAAGGAGTCTCAAAGCAGATGTAGCATGCTTCTGCAGAAAAAAGTATTTACTTGCGGCAAACCCTCAACCCAGCCACTCATTGCTGACCCAGGTTGACTTCAGGAGCTTCATTTTTCTTCTTCTTGTCCTCTTCCTCGTCTCTTTTCTCCTCTCAGTGGCGTAGTGGCTAAGAGTAGGTGCACTCTGATCTGAACGACGATCAAAATTTCATCTTTCGTTGAGACAAGGTATAGTATTATGTCTATTAAGCACAATGTCATTTCTGCTTAGCAGTGTGGAGCAATGCACTCTAATCGATGCTTTGTAGAGTCAGGGACTGCCTGTGTTTGACTGGAAACCAGCTTGAATAATATTTTCTGAATTCTGGTGGAGGATAAATTGAAGTTGTGACATTGTGCTGTCCAAAGTCACCTCTGCAGCCTGGTTACTGGTTCTAACAAGTAGCTACTCAGTAGTGCTGTGTATGCTGTTTTTGCTTTTTTAAAAAATAAAAGGCTAAACATAACAAAGAAAGGTGTTCACTAACTTCATTTATGTAACAGTGCAAACCTGTTTTTCCAGTGGTCAACATAACTTTTAACTCTTAGTAGCATAAAGACCGACTTTGGGAACTGTTTGGTTAAGAAGTGTTGCAGAAAATGGCTGGGTTCCCAAAAAGCATTTTTCTAGTTCTACACACCTAAGGTGGCTAACGTGCATCAGACAGCAATTTCACTGGTTAGTGCTTGGAGACCAACAAGGAAGTCCAGGTCACTATGCAGAGGTAGGCAAAGGCAAACCACCTATGTTGTTCTCTTGCTTTGAAAACCCTGTTGGGTTGCTGTAGGTCTGCTGCAATTCGACAGCACTTTCCACACACATCTAGAAAGTAGCTTTCTAGACCTAGGGTTTTTTTTTTAAGTTTAGTGGCTTGTTCTCTTTCTAGTAGTAACAATATTTGCATTGCCTGCTTATTTTATTTCACTTACCATTTCCCTAAAAATAAGACCTACCCCGAAAATAAGCCCTAGCATGATTTTTTTGGATTTTTGGAGGATGCTTGAAATATAAGCCCTAGATACAGATTCCTCAGCGCAGCTGATCTGGTCACGTGGGGTGGGGCGCAAAATCATGGAAAAAGAATAAGACATCCCCTGAAAATAAGCCCTAATGCATCTTTTGGAGCAAAAATTAATATAAGGCTCTGTCTTATTTTCAGGGAAACACAGTAGTTTGTCATATATCTTGCTCAGTGAGACTCAAAAGTAAATTATCAAACAATGTAATAAAATACTAGTAAATGTACCCAATGAAACAATGCAGTAAAACGGGATTATAAATAAATATAAATAAAAACAATATGATAAACCTTAATAAGCTGGATTACTTGATTAGAGATCAGTGAAATGAAGATAATCCAATAATAATCCAATGAACCATGCTGAGAAGGGATGTTGATTTTTTTTCCATACAATTATATTTACAACTTTATTCCCTATAACCATGACAAGGATCAGGGAGGGTAAAAATCAATTATTTAAATCAGATTTTTAAAAAATAAAATGATGTTAGAAGAATCTATACATTATAGCCCAAAGGTTATTCATCATGAGATAAGGATTAGTTTTTAATTATGTAGCATGAGTCTGTATATTCATGCAGTGTTTAAATTTTGGAGCAAATTAATTCCTTTAATACATTCACAATGTTATACTCTTCCAGAGGTTTCTATAAGATTACCTTGGGCAGTTTTTCTGTCTAGAAGTTATTATCACGGTTGGCTTCACAGTTCTCAAAACTGTGAATGTGTGTCTGAAGAGATGACATGCCTCTTCACAACAAAAATAAAATGTAAAATAAGCATACAGAGTTGAGAAAAAGACCTTTATCCCATTGTTCCTTTGCAAATCTGTTCATACAGAACCAACCCCCTTACCTCTTAAATGTTGTGTTCAATGAATAGAATATTGTTGGGAGTGGAATAGATCTGCACAAGGAGTTATGTGTGAGGAGGGAGGGGCTAGCAGTAAAAATAAAAGTGAAATTTTTTTAGCAGAATACTGTGCAAGTCCTGGGATCTTTGTGTGTATAACTTGAGTTTTATCATATTATTCGCTCCTTGGAGGAAAACCTATCATGGCAGCAGGCTTTAAAAGAGGTCAAGTTTGAGAATATTTTAACTAAGTTCCTCTACATATAGGTAAGGTCGGCATGTGTGCAAAGTCCAAACTCTGCAAGGCCTGCAAATGAAACAAAATCATGATTCAAATCTAGTCTTACTGATTAGTTACTTAAATAGAGATTTAAATCAAATCTACCTTGGCCACGATTTCTATTTGCACAAGATTAACTTGTCCTGATTTCTTGAGTTTAAGTATCACAAGGTTACTTTGAAGACTGTCTATGGCAGTAGTTTCCACCCTGGGGTATGTGTATGTCAGAGTGTTTGGGGGTCACCACCATTCCACCTTCAGCCTTGACCACTAAATAAAACTTCCAGTTCTCCTGTCAGTGTATTGTCTGCTTCCAGCACACACTGACTCTTAATATATTTCAAATCAGATCCACTTCCTGACTGAAATTCCCTCAGTGTAGATATTTAACACACACAGTTAAGGGACCTGTTGACTCTCAGGGATCTAATTCCAAAAGCTTACAAACTTTTCCCTCTCAGAGAGATGCCTCCTCCCTCTCTGAGTCAGCTGGTTGCTGCACCAATCAGGGTGCAGGTCAGCTTAACCAGTCAGAGAGCTTTCTTGTTCCGAAGATGTTTTTCTCCACTCTGTTGTGATAGTACCTTGTTCCACTGACTGACATGCACTTTAGAACCTTTTTTTCCCCCTGTGCAGTCCGTCCCAAATGGTTTTCAAAAAGTTTAGCTTTCTTCTATCACCGAGGATCCTAGGGGGAAAACAAGTGATCCAGTGGTGGGATCCAAAAATTTTAGTAACAGGTTCCCATGGTGGTCGGATTCAAACTGTGGCGTAGCGCCAATGGGGCTGGGCTAGGCACGACGGAGGCTTGGCCGGGCATTCAGGGGGCAGGGCATTCCTGGGTGAGGCTGTGGCAAGGATGCAGCCGCTGCGCCGGTCCTTGGGTGGGAAACGAATGCACGCAGGCGCAGGCTGCCACGCACGCCGGTGCACCTCCTGCTAAATTGCTTCAAGTTCTGCGCGCTACTGCTGAGAGGAGGGGCGTAACGAAGACAAAAATCACGTGGCAAAATCACCAATTAGTAACCCCCTCTCGGCACACACAAATAATTAGTAACCTACTCTCAGGAACCTGTGAGAACCTGCTGGATCCCACCTCTGAAGTGATCCTTGCCTGGGGCCATATGTTGACTTGCCAATCTGGGGGAAGCAGGTAGAGTGGGTGGTATTAAGGACTTTGGGTATCAAATAGCAGATATTTTGGGTTTCAGGACTTCAGGCAGCTTTTTTCTTCCTTATTCTGCTCACTTCATGAATGAAATCCAAAACCCTACATTTTAATTCTACATCTTTAAAATTGACTCAGAGCAATGGGTATCTAAGAGCCAGCATGGTGTAGTAGTTAAGAGCAGTGGACTCAAATCTGGAGAATTGGTTTTGCTTCCCCACGCTTCCACATGCAGCCTACTGCGAACCTTTGGGTAGAGATAGTTATTTCAGAACTCTTTCACTTACCCGCCTACCTCACAAGGTGCCTGCTGTAGAAAGATAAAGGGGAAGGCAATTGTCAGCTGCTTTTAAACTCCTTACAGTTGACAAAAGTGAGGTGTGAAAACCAACTCTTCTAAGCTGATACTAAGGAGCAGACTGACTGCCATCAGCTATGTGGATCTCCATTAATCTACCTTGGAATTGTATACATATATGACACATGCCTGTATAAATATAGTTGTACTGTCTGGAGTGTTCTTTGTCTTATTTTTTTTACTTATGGCTTGAAGGGTGTTTAGTATTTTTTGTGTACTTGGTGAACAGTTCAAAGGTCAATAACCACTGCTCTAAATAAAGTAACATGGCTATGATATTCTTTGCCTGTTTTTAGCCATTAAATAGTTGTACAAATAAAATTGCAAAATACTTCTGGTAAATTCTTGGGCCACAAGATAATAGAATTCCAGAACCAGAAGCATTATTTCAGAGTGCTGAGTTGGATGTGCTAACTACTCAACCACAGTATTACCTTCTTTTTACCATTTTTAATGTAATGTGTTTGACATATGGATACAATGGGAATTCTTAGTAATAGCTTCATATTTTGCATCCCATATTTACAGTAAGATCAAGGCCACTCAGCAGCAAGCTGCATTAGAAAATGATCCATAATTACCCATCACTGGGTCTCCAGAGTCTGCAATACTATATAGGTCAAAATTACCATGAGCTGCTGAAATGATTGGAATGCAAAAGCAGATAAGTTTCCATCTTGGATTCTCCATCGTAGTGAAAGGATAAGATGCTGTCAGGATGTTGTTTTGTCTATTTAGTATATTTTTCAGTTTATTCAGCTTGAGGATATGGACAGGGTAATATGTTTGTATGACTATTGCGTTTCCTGGCTACTTAAATCTGCCATGAGGGGCAGGCCAATTGGATCTAAGAGGTAGTTAATGCCTCCTTGAGAAAGAGAGTGGTTGCTTCAGCCTTCATACAGGCTGTAATATGTCAACCACTAAGAATGTCTTCCCTGGACCCAAAATATTTCATAACTGTAGACCACTCTCAAATACTCCATTCTTGAGTGTGGTGATTAAACAGATGGTGGCTAGATAACTTTGAACATTCCAGGGTGAAGCAGATTGTTTCAATCCTTTCCAAACTGGTTTCAGACCTGGTTATAGGACTATAGGTTATAATCTTGGGGAATATGATTTTATTGATTCTCCTGGACCTGTCAGAGTGCTTTTCATACTTTTGATCATGTGTATCCTGAACCACCTTTCTGAGCTGAGATTGGCACTATTTTGTTTATGGTCCTACCTGGAGAGAGTAGTGCCTGTGGCCTGTAAGTATTCAACTTGTCCTGTATGCTTTTCAGCATATATGTGAAACTTCTGGGTAAGGTCATTTAGAGATTTGGCCTTGGTTGTCACCTCTGTGCAGATGACACTGAGCTCTATCTTGCATTCCAGCCAATTCCAGAGAGGTTGTAGAAACCGGGATCCACTTTCTGGAGGCAGTTTTTGTGAGCTAATAAACTAAAGTTTAACCTCAACAAGACAAAAGTGCTAATGTATTTAAAGTGTCACCTGTTTTAGATGGGAGGGGGAGGTTGTACTCCCCTTGGAGAAGCTTCTCTTCAGTTTGGAGGGTGCATTTGGGCCCAGGCCTAGAATTGATTAAGCAGGTGGCAGCTGTGGCCAGGAGTGCCTTTTATCCACTTTGACTTGTTAGCCACCTATGGCCTTCTCTGAAAAACTCGCCCACTGTGGTACATACCCTGGTTATATCTAAATTAGCACTCTATGTAGGGCTGCACTTGAAAAGTTGTCAGAAACTTCAATTGGTACAGAATGCTCCTGCCAAGATGTTGACTGGAGTGAGATGTAGGGACGTATCTCCCCAGTCTTGGTCCCGCTACTCTGGTTTGAAATCTGTTTCCAGGCACATTACAAGGTGAAGGCATTTAAGGCGTCCTGTGTGTTTTAGGGCCAGCATACCATACCTGAAGGACCACTTACTGCTTTACAAACCCACCTGACCATTACAATTATCTTTCAAAGCCCTGTTTTGAGTTCTTCAGCTTTCTGCGATTAGATGTAGAGCAACCTGAGAAGGGTATTTTCACTAGTGATACCAAAACTCGGGAAGGCTTTCCCTCGGGGATCTCTTTCTGTTTCCCTCTTTTGTTGTTTTTCACCAGGAAGTGAAGACTTTTTTGTTTCATCTGGTGTTTCCTCAGTGATCTTATGTTTCTTCTCTGTTTTTAATTGCTGGTATTTTGTGTGTGCATTGTATATGGATTTTAACTTTAAATTATTTGAATCATGTGTTTTTGTTTTTATTATGTGTTTTTGATTTGTGATTTGATTTGATGCCCCTGATGTGGACAGATGAAAGTAAATAAATAAGTGCCTCTGACAGTATTTTTCCTATCAATCACTTAACAACTATCATGTAATGTCTGAATCAACTATTATCTAATATCATCTGAAACAACTATCATCTAATGTCTTTAAATATACCAAGTTGTAGGATCTGTGCTTTTGCTGTAGATTCACTATGTATGCTTTGGGTTAATTTTATCTACACTTCTTCCAAGCAACTCAAAACATCTAACAAGTCTAGACTTCCTTTGATCTAGAAAAGGTATGGTTTTTGTCAGTTCCTGTCAAATAATTGTCTGCAGCCAGAGCTAAGATCAGTCATAGATCTCCTCAAAAAGGATCATGAACTAAAATGTATACCCTTTTGTCTTCTGTTTCCTCTCCCTGCACAGGTATTTTCAAGAGAAACAATTCAAGATTGATGGATGAAATCCTAAAACAGCAACAGGAATTATTAAACCTTGACTGTTCCAAATATACAGTAGAATTTGCAAATCAAGACAAAACAGATCAAGGTAAGACTGTTTTTTAAATCTTTATTTTAGCTTTATACTGATGAAAAGAGCTGGTGTTCATTCCTGTTGATCTTTCAGTGGGAATGAATGCGATCTCCATGAATACCAAAGATCGAGTCGATTGCTAGGTTTATTCTCAGGTCTCTGAAATTGTGCATATACACTCTATGACATTATAAATGTTCATTTAGACTTTGCTGAGCTGTAGCACACTCAGAAAATATTGTCTTGAGTTTGTATGCAAAATTTAATTTTTTTGTAAGATGAATTCCAAATACTGATTGAGGCATATTGGGCAACTGATTTGTCCTGAGAAGAAGGCAAAGGGGGGGTGGGGGGGATGAAGTGTTAATTCATCATGAGTTTATAGAGGGAAGCTGACTTTTCATTTTACATCTGAAAATTAATGTATTTGGAATATTTTATTACAGTTTTAAATTGCCAACCTACATTAAATGTGCTATCTCCAGAGGATGGAAAGATGGATATAGTAAAAGCAGCTCAGAAATTTTGCCATTTAGTAGCACAACAGCAAAGGAAATGCACAGATTTGGATGTGGATGTCTTGGAAGGTTTATTAAGTAGTAAGTATACTGTGGATGTGAATTGTTTTGCTGATTTTAAAATGTGTGATCCACCATTTCAATGTTCAAGATACATTCTCAAATTAACAGGCAATATGCATACTAAAATGCAGTGTGATAAATGGTGAAATGATAGAAGCTGTAGTGTGATAAATGGTGAATTGATAGAAGCTGTAGAAGTATGCAGTCTTTTCTTGATGGAGTCCCTACTACATCACAATATTCCCTTTCTGTTTCTGCCAGCATGGCTAGTTCAGTCCTAGGCCTGAGTCTGAATAAGGTAACGTAGTTTGTGATAGCTTCATGCAGACCTTCTGCATATAGGTCTTATTCTTCCATGTGAGACAATTTCATAGTCTACAGTGTGACACTTGTCCTTTATCTGACATTTTTAGTTATTTGTTAGGTTATAAGGGAAGGGTCTAGCCCCGTGATGGTGAACCTATGGCACAGCTGCCCAAGGCGGCACTCAGAGCCATCTCTGTGGGCACTCATGCCGTCATCTCCCCCTCCCCCTTCCCCCCTCACCCAGCCAGAGGCAGCTGTCAGCAAACGCGTTGGGAGTCACTCTGCACAGGCTGGCTGTGCACAAGGCACTCTGCCGGCTGGGGCTGAGCTTCAGGGAGGTCCTCTTGAGTCGACCTGATTTGCTGTAAATACCATCTACCGCCCCACAAGTACCCTCCTCCCCCACAAAGCTTGGGAGACTGGAGGCTGGCATGCTTTTCTTGGTGTGTAACTTTTTTGACCAAACTAAAACTTTGGTGGTAGGATTGGAAAGCAGCAGTCCAGGTGAGGGGCTTCCATTGGGAGGAGTGAATCTGCCAAGAGCAGGGCAGGCGCAGTGGTGGGATTCAGGCACTCACCTCGAATGGAGTGAACTGTTTGTTAAGGGCCCCCCTCCCCTGGGAGAGAGCGTGATGGGGCTTTTAGTGCCTGGGAGCCCAGGGTGGGGTGGAGAGATCTTGCAAGGTCCCTAGGCTCGAGACGCCAATCCTGTTCCCACAGGATCAAAGTAAAAGTACAAAAGACAAAAGGCATTTCACACCGATAAAAAATTGACTGGCAGGAAAGGGAGAGGAGCATCCCTTGCCGCCCTGAGCATCCCTTCCCCACCCTGCTTGTCAGAATTAGGGCCATTCTGACTGGCAAATATGGGACAGAGAGGTCCATTTCAAAATATTCTCCATGCTTTTATTTTTCTGTTCCTGTTGCATTTTGTGGGAAGTCAAGTGCTGTGACGGCATGTGAAGAAAAAACTGCAGATCAGATGGCTGCTCCACCAATTTAGCTTTCCTGAAGTTATTCCACCCCTTGCACAGCATTCTTGCTTAGGATTGCCTTCCTTGACTGCCTTTTTACTTCTGTTTTGTGGTGGGGGGGTTATTAGGTTTCAGGAAGTGAAAGTTTTACTTTCCTCTCCCCCCGCACACCTCCCCCTTTCCCTGCCAGGCCCCCAGTGTGATAATAGTGTAATTATTTCAGGGAGATTATTAGCATTAAACTTCAGACCTAGTTTTGGGGAAGCAGTGTAGGTAACCCTGTTAAGCACTGTTAAACCCCACTGGTTTTCATGGGAAGAACTAAAGCACGATCCTTTACCTGGGAGTAAGCTCGGTTGCTGGCAATGGGGCTTGCTTCTGAGTAAGCTTTCCTAGGTTCACCCATCATCCATCCAAAGCGTTGCACGGTTGCTTCAAAGCAAAGCCACCGACTACCACCAAGCTTACTCCTGAGTAACGTGCACCTTGGAGCCAACCATTCTTTCTAAACTAAAACCTCAGTAGTCAGGTTAAATTGCCATATTGGTGCTTTGCGATAAATAAGTGGGTTTGGGTTGCAGTTTGGGCACTAGGGCTCAAAAAGGTTTGCCATCACTGGTCTAGCCACTACTCCTATCGAAGTACCCCTAGCAGCAATCTCTGCATTCCATTTTCCTGTTGGCTCCCACACTGTATTCTCAGCTCCTGACTAGAGATTCTGGAGAGATTTGACCTGCCTTTTCCATGTATTTGAGTCTTCTCTTTCTGTTTAGAGTTTGTCTTTAGTTTTATAACAAATTATGCATGAACTCTGAACCTCTGGCAACATCTGACTTTTCTTTTTTGTCTTATAAAGTTGCCTTCCTGGTTGCCATCTCCTTAGCCAGGAGAAAGGGGGAGTTATCAGCTGTCCGAGTTGATCCCTCGTTCACCAGGTTCTGCCCTGACAAAGTAGTACTATGCCTAAGTTTGGAATTTAGGCCTTAGATGGTGTCCCAGTTCCATCTGTCACAGGACATTACATTGCCTTAAGTTTTTTTAAACTCCCCAGTCATCACTCCACACACTTGAGATCAGAAGGGCACTCCTTTTCTACGTAAGTCATACTTTAGATGAGATAAAAATGATTTTTTTGCTTTAAGAACCCAAAGGAGGATAGACCTGTTTCTTCTCAAATCATTTCTAGATGGGTAGATTCTACAATTAGATTGGCATATAGCAGAGATAAGCTAGATTGTCCACTCCAAGTTAAGACTCTATACATCAGAGCTCAAGCCTGTTTAGCTTCTTTCCTTGTTCTCCAAGACATCAGTAAGGCAGTGACCTGGTCCATTCCATCCACATTTGTCTGGTATTATTCCAGCAATGTGGATTCCAAGAGAAATGCAGCTGTTGGAAGAGCAGTTTTACAGTCATTGTTTCAGTGACAAGCCCTCACTCACCTCCATGGTAGATGAATTTGCTACTCTCCCCTGCGGGACTGCACTGAAGAAAATTATGATGAAAATAAAGTTGCATTTACTTGTAAATGTTGTTCATTGAGTGTCTTCTGTACAGGCATGCATCCCTCCTTCCTTTTCCTGCTGTGAGCTGTATGCTTGATTGGTGCTCTTCCACAGCAGTGAAAGGAGAACTAAGGGAGGAGCACTCTTCCCATCATCTGACCATTTGGGTGAGGAATCAGCCCACTTTCAGCTCTAGATGCGGCAGGAGTGGGGGAGTATTCCAAAGCACTCTGAAGCTTCTAGCAGCCTTCTGGTCACTTCCCCATGACTTAACTGCACCTTTGCAGTCCCATGCATGCCTGCACAGAAGACACTCAATGAACAAGTTACAGGTAAGTGCAATTTTTGTTTTCTACTGCTACACCTACTTACTGACATTTCTAAGTGTTCTTCCTCTCAACTGAAGGACATCTTGGTTGTTTCCCACTGTCCAATTAGGGAGGCAGGATCAAACTTTTGCTTCCTGTTTGTCAAGACTGTTGCTGTGGGACATGCTCCCTTCTTCCTCAGTTCTTTCCTGCCTAGTAGCTAAAGGATGTCAATATTGGTTTGGATCATGCTTCTACCAGCACAAGAAATGGCCCCCTGAAAAGTTCCTTGGGATTAGGAGACCACCAGGAATTACCAGTGAGGTTGGAATCTGAAGTTTCCTGAAGGAGAAGAAAATAGGCCAAAATTATCCTCCCTCCCCTTGTTGATTGAAATTCTGTGTGGGATTCAAGCCAACATCCCTTTGAGGCCTGTAAAAAATTTTGGTATGATCTGCCTTCAAATGTGTGTTACATATGATAGTGAAATGTGTTAAACCTCTACTGAACTAAGCGGGTTTTAATTGTACAAACCAAACATATTACTCTTTGTATAGGTACTAAAGGCTTTCCTGACCCTGACTTAATCCTGAAGTTTGGTCCTGTGGACAGCATATTAGGATTTCTTCCTTGGCACATCAGAGTGACAGAGATCATGTGAGTGGACAGTACCGAATAGGATGCAATTTAATATTCTGTTCTTTGAATTCATTGCAGACTTGTATTAAAAATGGACAATATACATGAGTGTCTGTAGTTCATGCAAGTGTAGTCTGTTTTTCCTTTCATTCTCTGTGTAATGTAAATTCTAAATGTTTTCTTTAAAGATATTTTGAGATTTCCTTCATCAATGAGATGTAATAAACCAACCTTTACACAAATGCAAAAAAAAAACAACGTGTAGGGCTGATATGAATATTTTTTTAACTTCCTGATTCAAATGTAGCAGAACAGGCAGTGGCAGATATTTGATAAACAAAAACTTATTTAGAATTACAGAGCAGTAAGGGAGCATTCTTTTCTAAAGAAAAAAAACAAATGGCATTTTACAGGACATTGCCATTCTACAGAAGGAATGGTAGGCAAATACAGTTGGCACTTCTGTCCTGGGTGGCGAGACGGGGATTCACAAGCAGAAAATGTTGTTTTTGTGTCCAGAGGAAGACATGCAGTAGGGCATAATAAACAGATACAGAAGGAAGAGAAGGAAAAATCTGTATAAAAAGGTAAAATAAAGGTGTTAGGAATCCTAGTTCTTTGATCTAATGTATACATAAGATCATATTCTTAAATCCCAGTTAGTTAATGATCTATAATAACTACTATCCCCATATTCTGCATTTGCTGTTCCTTATAGAGATTGATTTGGGCGGTAGTGGGTGTTGGGAAAACCGAAGTTGCACCCCTTTATTCTTTGACCAGGTCTTGCTCCAGTTAGGGTAGAGCAGGGAAGAGAGTTCTCTGCCAATTTCCTCCCTTAGTGCTACATGATTTCCAAAGGTCCTCTATATGTGGCTGGAAGGAATAGAAGAGGGTGTTATAGTGAGAAGGGAAGAAGGTCTGTTTTTCATTTGGCTAGAACCAGCTCCCTAAAGCATAAACTGAATAGCACATCTCATAAATGGATAGCTGGGTATGGACACAATTTACTATGTAGACTTTGAAAGACCAAGTAGAAAAATGCTTGCTGTGGGCAGTTCATAACATTTACTGCCTTCCCTAGTAACATCCTAGACATGTTCTTTGTAGTTCTGTACAATTAGAATGCTTGCTGAGTTACCAGCTCAGCTCAGTTCAAGTATATATACTACTGGGGTGGGTCTAGTTTAGTAAGGGAGAGCTTCTACCTATGGGATCCCAAGATAATATATATTTATTATGACTTTGAATGTTGGATTGTTAGTGTGAGTTTTGTAGGAAAATTGTTTAAATTGAAATCTGCTGAGAAATAAGAATATGCAGATTAAATAACTTAAAATGTGAAGAAACCAGAAGTTAGAGTGTGACTACTCATTACCTTCCTATGGTAACCTGGTTTCAAGGAAGCGAGGGTAATGTTTTCACTTGGCATCAACCCAGTAGGAGACGGATAGACAATCTAAAGCATGATATCTTTAAATCGTACTTTAGTATAATTAAACTAAGTGAAACTATAAATGTGAAATTATGAAGAACACCAGTTAGGATGGAATTGGGCTCTTAGTGACTCTGTCAGTTGAACCCTAGTTATTCCAGTGACCTTTTTCCACCACCTTCTTCTGTTAACTTTTCATGTTTCTGAAATTGACTTCAAACAGTCTTCTATTTTGTTTGTTACTGAGTAGTCCACACACTTAAACAGCTGCACTTGATTAGTCTTAGTTAATGGTTTATTGAATCCAAGTTAACTTTCAAATCAGAGAAGTTATTGTTTGGGATCAATGATATCAGAGTCATCTAGTGCATATATCACTGTGACCACATTTAAGACACTTAAGTCTTTCTTTCCCAATTATGTTTTCTCAGTTCTTTGCCTTCTCATGTGAACATCAGCTATGAAGACTTTTTCTCTGCCCTTTGTCACTATGCAGCCTGTGAACAGCGCTGGGGAAAATGATTTCTTGCTGAACATTATCAGGATTTCCGAGGACCCAGTGTCTCTGTTTACAAATACCTGTGATATATAAGTCCAGTACATAGTCCTTCTTAATTTATCAAATTCAATAAAGTGTCTTACCTTTCTAGACCTTGTGTGTGTGTATACTCATCATCCTTGGAGGTGTGGGAAAATAATCCTTTATTGCTGTGAGGTACGGCAAAGCAGAAATTTGTAAGGCAGAGCTGTCTCCTTTCAGTGATCAAATCTTAAATCTAAGGAGTACTTTGCATCTAGTTATAAAGGGACCATTCAAAGTAGCTACAGTCAACAGGTAACCTGGACCTCATGGGAAAAAAAGATGGTCTATTGTCACAGCTTCTTTCTGGACTTCCATAATGGAACAGCTACCTTCAAATGTTTCTTAAAACTGCACATCAATTCTTCCGGCAGTTAAATGGAGTTAATCCTGCAGCTCATAATGAGCTGTAAATCAATAGAGCGTATAAAATTCAGTTAAGCAGTTCTTAGAATGTGGAAATGCTTTTAAATCATAGATTGATTGTATTATTAAGCAAGCATTTGAACAATTAATGGCTTCATCTGTTAATTACAATCCATTTTTACTCCCACTGGAAAGCAGTGGCTAAATGGGCACATGGTGAGTTGTGTAAAGACTTTGGCAAAAATCAGTAGATGTTTGGTTGGATTATCATATGTAATGGAATCCTACAAATTTATGTAATATAAACTTTAAGACACCTTTAAGATGAGTTTAAAGCAGGTTCTAAGGTAATGAAACTTTTCCCCCTTTTAAAAAAATCTTGATTTGATTTTGTTGATTACACTTCAGACCCACCATTCTGTCTTTGTTTAAACAAGTCAATCTATGTATTTACTTTTCAACAAAATGTAGTGTGAGTATATTCAATTTGTAATTTGTCTGAACATAGCAGCAAAGGGAAAGAAAGTATTAAGTCAATGCACTGAAGATTTCTAAATTTTGGGATTGTAAACCATGATGTGTATAACTGTATAAATTACTGTGATGATTATTCTATGATTGTGTGATTGCAATCTATATAACAAATGTAAAGAAAAATAAAATCCATGGACTGATTTTTGTCAACTGATTTCCTGCAGCTAGCTCCTTTTAGGTGCTACAGATTGTTTACAGTGTGCTGTGTTGTTTCAACACGTTATTCTACTGTTTTATCCCTTGATTGTATGATTGGCAAGCATTCAAAATAAGTGTATGTTCAGGTGTTTCTTTTCAAATGTGTATTTTGTTAGGAATGGTAAAGTTAGGCTAGTGAAATTTTTGGTTTAAAAAAGGAACTGAAATATACTTTGTAAATAGTTTTTTGTAAGTGCCACAAATTAAGGAAATATAAAGGATCATATTAATAGTGAAAACAGTATTTTCCCCCTCTCCTTTTAAAAAGATCAAATATGTAATGAGTTGCAGAAACCTGTAACAAACTAGTCAATTTTTATGTTGCTTGTTTTAAAAATATCTATTCATGGTGCTTGCTGCCATGGTCCAATTCATATTTATTGGAGTATCAGGAGCTGCTTCTGCTTTGCTTGTGTTAGTCTAATTTGTGCTGTGGAGATCATGAATATGGGTGATACAGTTGCAGAATATTTGACACCATTTGGAAATGTATCCTTCATTAGGAGGGAAGAACTTGACTTTCCTAATAGAAGGATTCCAACCAGTAAAACTTGTGTAAATCAGATTATTTGAGGATAAAACTATAATCTGAACTCCAGGATCATGAGCTTGCTGAAGCATTTCTAGTATCACAAATGACCAGAGTCATGGAAAGCAGGACTGAGGGGCTCAGATCCATTTTTCACTGGAGAGTTATTTTCGTGTTTGAAGCCAGTCGGCTTCAGATTGCCAAAGAATATAGAACCTGTGCTGTGTTTGTTTTTCCCTCTTGATTTAACTATGTTCTGTATTGAGGGCAGAAGCATAAAATGAAGTTAACTGTGCCAAAAAACATTGTGCATATCCACAATTTACTCTTTGAATGTACATCATTGCAGTAAGTTTTCTCCCCCCCCCCATCTTGTCTTGTGAAAGTGAAGACCGCAGCAGTGACATACTGTACATCGTTGCATACTTGTAAATAATGTGTAAAGCAAGTTTTTTGATTTAAAAAATGACTTATTGGAGTTTTTTACCGAGAGTAAAATCTGAAAATGCAGAACAAATAAATATATCTTTCTACAGGAAATGGTGTTACATGGACATTCTGTGCATACAGAACTCTCCCTGTTGCTTATTCTTGTCCATCAATATATAATGGGAAAGGAAAAGATGTTTCCTTGCTCTGAGGGGCCTTCAGGAAATGTCATTTAATACTTGAGTTTGAAAAGCAGTCCTGAACATTCCAGGTGTTTGTCAACATATTTATTAAAGAGGTTTAAGCTGTTTAAAATATTCCATCTTTCCCACTCCCCCAAAGGAATCCGTGTTTTTAAATTTATGAAACAGTCCATGGATTTTAATTTATTTAAGAAATGAGATTTGTGTTACAGCAGAATTTGCTCATCTTTATACAAGAGAGAAATTGATGCAGTATAATTGTCTGAAAGTTAAACTACTGTTGGCTCTGAAGATGGGTGAGCTAATTCTGGGATCCAAAGAACAAGTTCAAATACTGGGTGCACCTAGTGAGCTTAATTTAAAGTACTTGTCCCTAGCTTTCTGACCGTTCAAAATCAACAAGCTAGCTGGCAACAATATAATTTTAAAATATACCTGGCCATTATTTAAATCTCATTTATACAAAAAACACTTTCCCACTAACTGATGAAAAAATTGCTTATTTATTACTTTTCTTTAAGCGACCAATCAATCCCACCCTCCCAATATCATACCACAATTAGCTTAGGAAAGGCATGGTGAGTCCCACAAGAGAAATGTGAAAAATCCTTGGTCACTCAGAACTACTTGCATTGGTCTTTACAGCTATTTTAGTAGTTAATGGCTGTGTGTTTGATATTAAGTTTGAATATCGTGGTCCAATATTGTTGATTGTGATTGCTTTAGTATCTTACCATTACCTGCTGCTAGTTGTTGAGCAAGTACATACCAACCTACTAGTTCTGTGGAGTTGCTGGTTTTAATCTTTTTTTCCTCTTACTCTCGTTTCCACCTCCAGTTTCTCTGTTGCCTACTCCCTGAAACTCATGTCTGCATGGCTTGCTTCTATATTAATTTGGTCTTTCACTGAAGCTCGATCTGTTTTGAGGGTTGTTGGGTTTTTTTGCATGTTATTACCTAGAGGTTATGCTATTCCACAATGCCATCTGCAGAGTTTGGTTTCATCTTGGTTTAAGTGAAGGTTCCCTAGCCTCGTGAACCTACAAGCACGTTTGGAATTCTTACACAGGGTGAGGAGTACAATCACAAAATGGCTGCTGCGGGAGATGGAGCCAACCCCTAAGTGTCAGGGACTGAGGTTATGCATAACTCTTATTTAGCAAGGTATCTTTTTAGAAGAGCATATTGTTCATACTGTGAAGATCCTTGTGCTATGATGGAAATTCTTGCCAAAGCAATATTTTTTTAAAAAAATCTGCACAGACAACCCCTGGAGCAAGAGCTTCATCCAACCTTCCTTCTAAACATATTTGGTGGGCACCAGGAAAGGTGTTAGCAGAGACTCTTTTAAGTTCTTGTCACTGGCTCTTGTCAGCCACCAAGAGTTAAATGCTTGTAATAAAAAATGATGGTCTTGTGTCAGGTGCAAAGCAGTAAAATTGACTGTATGCTAGATAATGGAGTTTCTACATATCCAGGTGGTCTCTGCTGAAATGCAGATACTTTTTTTTGGCTATGTCGTTGAAATTTATGAACACCTAATATGGAGCATTAGATACTTTCCATGAATTGTCCTTCTCAGAGGACAGGAAGACATCTTGCTTGGGTAATTTTCACTCCTACCTTCAGAGAGGCAGGAACAAATTCTTTCCACTTCTTGTCTCCTCTAGTGGTAGTCATCCTCAGTTCAGAGAACTCTGATAGCAGCTCATTAACTTGACTAGAACGAACTGTAACAAGTGTGAAACTAGAAAAATAACATCTCAGGGACAAGAAGCAGAAACTTTAAAAATACAGAGACAATGACTTTGGAAGGGCCAAGATGGAGAATGACCATTCACGAAAGTATCCAATTATCTGAGGCAGGAGGACATATTGTTCGGGGTCTTCCAAAGCAGTATCCCTATCTGATGGGTGGGTCATTATCTGTATCTGCTACATATAGCAGCACTCTTTGTCTGAAGGCTGTGTCTGCCGAACCATATGTATGTGATTTGTAATGTAACAATGTAGAGACTGTTGACCAGTTTGTAGCTTGCATATTTCTTCCACCAAAGCATGTTTAGCCAATATTTTTTAATTTTATTAAAATATTTTTATTAATTAGTATCTGAAGACCTGACTAAATGAGCAGTGATGCCAACTGGTGCAACCAACTAGTGGGCCTGAAAGCTTCAATTATCCATGCCTTCTGAGTGGAGCTTAAGGTGGTCCTGAACATCTGTTTCCCCTTATCTGGTGGGTTAATGGAGCCAAAAGGCTTGAAATGCTTGAATAACAGTTATATTTGAATGTCTAGAAGATGAGTCTGAAGCTTGTTGTTGACCAGTCATCCAGAACTGATCCTCATCCTGTCAGACTGGCATCTGTGAATATTTGAACATGTTCCTGGTAAAGATTTTTCCTTGCCGTGGTTTCGACAATAGGGTCCACCAATGAAGGCTGGAATTTGACCTGTAGTGGAACCATTAACGACCAGTCTTTCTTGTTCATGATGCCCAACTGATTTGTGCAAGGAAAGCACTTGTCATGTTCCTTAGACCTTCCAAATAAACGACTCAGTTAAAAATAAATTCCATTTGTTGACAGAAGTATTAGGTAGGTTACAGTGTGGAAAATCTTTGTCAATTCTGACTTTCGCACCCAAAACCCCCAGTGGGAAAAGCAACAACAGCAACTGTCTAAGCATCAGCAATGTAACATAATAGAGACAGAAATCCACCAGATGTCACATCTCCTGACCCCACCTGGAGACATGACAAGACTGCTGAGAACTCAACATTCTGCCCCCTAAAACCCCATTCCTGCCACCCAGGCCTCTGATGATATTGTTGATGGGAAAGGTGGACTAGCCGGGAGGCAGAAACATCAGATTCATCAACCCACTCATTATTCCAAGAGGTGAAATGCTGGCAGGCCATCAGATATTACAACCAACTTCTGTGCAGGCAAAGGTCCAAGATCTTTTTTTTTTTAAAAGCTTTATTGAAAATTATTTTAAAAGTACAAATTGTACATACGTATTTTGTTTCATACATTCTGTTTCAAATAATTAAAAGTTATTGTTTCCCTTATTTGGGAATTTCGTACATTTAATTACTTAAACCAAAAGACTTCTCTTCTGACTAAACATTCCATATTGAAATCAAATATGTGGAAATATTACATTGTGAGTCTGCATTCATTAGATCTTTCATAACAAATTAAACCTTTGTCCTTTAAATTTTCGTTATTCAAATACTTATCTAACATAATCTACCTACTTACTTACTACTAAATACTTATCTAACATAATCTACCTACAACACTTAACTTAATATAATTCTTAATATAATTCTTCTTATACTCCTACTTCATAGTTATTCTATCTATTCTATCTACTTCTATCTACTTTGTAATTAATTTGAAGTATTCTTCCAGTGGTTTCCACTCCAGTTCTTTCTTTCTTGTCTCTTCTTCCTGTAATGTAAGTGAAATGCGTTCCAAATCCATAAACATGTATATTTTTTCAAACCACGCCTCCACAGTTGGTATATTATCGGATTTCCAAACCGACGCAATCAACATACGTGCCGCTGTTATAAGGTAGGTAATCAACTTTGTATACACTGTAAGTTTTTTATCTTTAAATAAACCTAACAGATACATTTCCGGTTCCATTATAAATTGTACTTCCAATATATTTTGTAAGTGGTTATGTATCTTTATCCAAAATCTTTTGATTCTTTTACAGTTCCACCAAAGATGTATGAATGTTCCTACCTCCTTCCCACATTTCCAACAGGTCACCGGGTAAGTATTATCCATTTTAGCAATAATTACGGGGTTAAGTACCATCTTATGAAGTACTTTGTAAATATTTTCTTTAACATCTGTGCATACTACAGATGTATGCGCTCTTTTCCATACTAGTTCCCAATCTTTCAAATCGATATTCCTGCCAACATCTTTTGACCATTGTAACATTGATGTTCTAACTATTTCATCTTCCGTTTCCAAATCTAATAAATATATATAGATTCTACTTATTAATTTTTTCCTTCCTATATTCATAATTTCATCTAATTTCGAAGGTTTTTTTGAGAAACCCCACAGTTTATTGTCACTTTTAAAGTAATCCGTAAGTTGCATATACGTATACCAGTCACAAGTTTTATCAGCAATTGTTATATTTTCTTTATCTTTTAAGGTTAATTTCTCTGTCTCAAAAATTAACAATTCCTTATAGGTCGGCCATTTTGTTTCTTTTGACCAGCCTTTCAAGTTTAAGGCTTCCAACCTAGACAACCATAAAGGAGTGCAGTTGCCCTATAAAAAAATCGAATCCTATATCTGTCCCAGACTTTTTATTAGGGATCTTCTAGCAAAGTGTTGGTTAAAGGTCCTGTACCTGCTCTTTATCTCTTTAGGGTGGCCACAATCTTTTCGTGGCCACCCATGGTTGAGGCCATAACTTTCAATATTCAACATCTTAATAGTTTCCGAAGAAAGGTCAATCCAGTCTTTTTTGAGCCATACACAAACATTTGCAATGTAATAAATGTGAAAATCAGTGTAAAGATAAACTCTCCTCTTTCCTTCCTTCTTGAAATCAAAGAATCTTATATTTCACTCTTCATGGGTTTCTTTCCTAGCTTTACATACAAATTTCAAAATGTCTCTCTTCCATGTTTTGAAGATTGATTGTTTATCAATAAAGGGAATGTTTTGTAGCAGGTACATCAGCTTCGGTAAGGTGTTCATTTTGACCAATGCTATTTTGCCTAGAAAAGACAAATTAATCTTACTCCAATTGTTTAAGTCTTTTTTTACATTTTTCCACAATTTTTCATAATTATTTTTATAGATATCTAAATTACATTTAGACAGGTTTACTCCTAAATATTTTACTTCTTTCACTATTTTACAGCCCGAAACTGCCATCAGTTTTGCTTCCTCATCTTTTGGTAAGTTAAAGGTTAGTATCTTTGTTTTATGTTTATTGATTGTAAATCCTGCCAATTGTCCAAAATCCGATATGATTTTCCAAAGATAATCTATATTTTAATGAGCAGGGTCATCCAAAATGATTAAAAGTGTCATCTGCATAAGCTTGTATTTTTTGTAGTTGAAATTTTTTATTTTTTAAGTCCCACCGATTAATTTATCTTGCCTAATAGTATGTAATAATAATTCTAGTACCCAAATAAAAAAGTTGGTGGAGATAAAGGAACAGCCTTGTCTTGTTCCTTAGAAAAATGTTGAGCGTTTTGTATGGGGATCCATTAATTTTCAGAGAGGCTTTCTGATCATTATATATTATCTTGAGAATTTCCAAAAAATTTCCTTTTATGCCTATTTTCTCTAATAATTTTGTCATAAACATCCAATTTATTTTGTCAAACGCCTTCTCAGCGTCTAAGAATATTAAGGCTGTTTTTTGGTCTGGTTTATCTTTTAGAGTTTCTATGATATCAATTATTGTTCTAATATTATTTTTTCCACTCCTATTTGGTAAAAAGCCTCTTTGATCTTCATGTATCCATTTTGTGGAGATTCTTTTCAATCTTTCGGCCATTATAGAAGTTAAAATTTTATAGTCCGTATTTAACAAGGCAATAGGTCTAAATTTATCCACTTCAGGAGTTATTCCTTGTTGTTTGGCTATTAGTGTGATGTGATTTTCTTTCCAAGTTTGTGGAATATCTTTAATTTGTGTTATATTATTAAACATTTCAACAAGTATATTTGATATTTCTTCATGTTTATGATCTTTATAGAAGAGGGCAAGTAAACCCATCAGAGGGGCCAGAAGCGATTTATTCAATTTTAAATTGTCTATAGCTTAAGTTAATTTCTTGTTATGGTAAAACAATTTATTCAATTCTTCTATCATTTCTGTTTGGGGAAATTGTGATAAAATTTGGATGGTTGTCTAAAATAATCATCCATTTTTCTCTGGTTGGGATTTCAATTTTAATTGGCATAATTCAGAGTAATACCTGTGTAATTCTTTCTTTAATTTCTTCTGTGATTAATTATGCATCCATTTCGCTTTCTTTCCTAATGATATTTATGGTTTTATTTTCTTTGTCCTCTTTGAATTTTTTGGTAGGAAAGCCACCATTTTCCCGGTTTATTTGCATATAGGAAATTTTTATGTTTTAATTGTCTAATATTTTGCATCAAAGTTCTCCTATTTCTTTCTTCCATTCGTAATCTTAGTAATTGTAATTTCTTTTTGACTTTTTTGTTTAATGGGTTACTTTGGAATTGAATTTCCAGATTTTTAAGTTCATTCAATAATATCTGTTCAGTTTTCCTCCAAATTTTCTTCTGTTTAATCTCTTGACTTATACATAGTCCTCTTACCATTGCTTTATATGCATCCCAATTTACATTTAAGTTTTTTATAGAATCTTTATTTAATTCCCAATATTCTTTTGTTGATGATTTTAATATTTTATTGTATTTTTCCATTTTTATCAACCAATTTTTTAATCTCCATACTTTAGATTTTTTCTTTACCGCAATGTATAGTTCAATAGCGTTATGGTCCGATAAAAATTTAGGTAGTATCTTAATATCCTTTATGAATTGGAGTAATTTCCCAGTTGTCCAAGCCATGTCTAATCTGGTGTGTATTTTATGTCTATACGAATAATACGTAAATTCTTTGGCGTTTCCGTTTTTAATTCTCCAAACATCTTTTAATTTGATCTTTTCACTAAGATGAAAAAAGGCTTGTGGGAGCATATTAAATTTCTTTTTTAATCTATTTTTACTTTGTTTGGTTTCTTTCCTGTCAAACTCCGGATTAATTAAACCATTGAAGTCACCTAACAAAAGTAAATTCCCTTCTGTAAATTCCAATAACTTATTTAATAAGTTGTTGTAATAATTTGCCTTTTTGTTTCTTTCTGTAGGGGCATATATGCCTATTACTATAGTTTTTTCTCCCTCAATTGTTACCTCTGTTATTAAGGTCCTTCCGTCCTCGGCCGTATATAACAATTTGGGGTTCCATTGGTCTTTAATGTACATTAGAACTCCTCTCTTTTTTTGGGTGCTAGAGGAATAAAATATTTTCCCCAATCTGTCATTTTTTACCAAATGTTCATCTTTTTTCCTGATATGTGATTCCTGTAAACAGATGATGTCATAATTTTGTTTTTTCAAGTAATGGAAAATTTCCCTTTTCGTTTTTTTCTAGGATTATTCATTCCATTTATGTTATTAGAAAATATCCTACAAGTCATTCCTTTGTTTGTTTCTATCATCGTTTTTCCCCCCTTCAATCAACGTACATAAACAAACAATAATTGTTTTAGTTAATAAACAACCTAAGTTCCTTAATCTATAGCGATCAATACATTGAGCATCCAAAATAAAATTTAAACAGAGTAATAGCAATAACAAGAAAAGTGCAATCGAAACAATGAATACAAAAGAAAGTTATATGTGTATATATATATATAGACATATCTTACCCAGACCTGTGAATTATCCTAATAAGTCTTGTTTGTAACTTTTCAGGAATTCTTGTGCTTTCTCCACACTGTTAATAATGATTTTAGAGTCTTGAAAGGAGAAAGACAACCCATCTACCAATTCCCAACGAAATATAATGTCATTTTTCCTCAATACATCTACCAAAAAATAATAGTCTTTTCTTTTTCTCAAAATATAATTCGGCATCTCCTTCAATATTGATAGTGTGTGACCATTATAGTCCAGTCGATTTTTGGAATGGTAATGTAGAATCTCGTCACGCAGATTTTTTCTAACACAATTTATTATTATGTCTCTCGGAACATTCTTGTTTCTTGCAAATCTGGAGTTGATCCTATATAACCGATCATATTCTTTAAATGTTTCTTTCTCTTCTATTTTCCAGATTTTTGCTAAAATGGGGGCTAGTTTGAGTGGAAGGTTTTCACCTTTTTCCTCTTGCAAGCCTCTTATCCGTAGTGTTGTTTCTTTTTGTTTAAGTTCTAGAAGTGCAATATTGTTTTGGTAGGTCTCTACCTGTTTTTGTAATACATCATATTTGTTAGACATCGCTTCCAGTTGGTCTTGGTTAGATTTCACTGAGTCCTTAAGTTGACTGATTGATTCCTCCATTTTTTTTATTTGACTGATTTCTACCTTCATATCTTGGAGTTCTGCGTCTATTTTATTAAATCTATCTTTGGAGTCCTTATCCAATTTATTGAATCTTTTTTGTGCCTCCATATCTATTTTATCCAATTTTTCTTTGGTGTCCTTTTGAAAGTTGGTGATTATCTCAATGAGTTGTTCTATTTTAGGATCAGATGCCATTTTTTCAGGAGTTCTCACATCCGCATTTATATTACTGGCACCGTTTAATTTTGTTTTCCTTGTGGCCATATATGACTTAGTAAGTTCACTTATCAATTATAAATGTCTTTATTGAGGAGAAATATATTGGTTTCGTTTATATACTATCGTCTTTAAAGTCCGTCACAAACCGGTTATATTACCCAGGTCTGTATTAGTTGTAAAATCACGTCTTCATTGGCACTTCCTGACTGTCTAGGAAGATAGTCTCGTATGTTCTGTCGTCATTCCGGACCGGAAGTGGTACTTATTTCTATAGCACAGTAAACTTCCTGGTATTTTTAAAGAGGTAAGTAGGTATTTCGCTAGGCTCTAATTAATCCTCCTCTTAGGTAAGCTCATTAAAGTTTATACTCAGGTTTTGATGTTCTATGGGGAGGGAACACCGCGGAGATCGAATCGGACCTCACCTCTGGTTGGTCACTTTCACTCACTCGCCAGTGTCTATTCAACTCCGCTGAAAGTCCAAATGCAGCGTCTCGTCAGAAATCCTTACTTTGCCTTCCACATTCAATGGAAGCCGCCGACTGCCCGGGTATCCTTGGGATGGTAATTTTAGTTCGTAACTATCCCAACTTTCAATACAATCCGAGCTCCGTCTGGCGCGATGGGAAGGGAGAATGGGTGTTTATACTATCGTCGCTATCTCGATAATGGCCGCGACGGCGTCCGGCTCCTCCGCCCCCTCACTAGTCGTTTGAGGACTCGGGTGCCGACTCGTTTCGCGGTCCTTAATCTTCACAAAAGCCCTCTCTTCTCCTGAAGAATTACCCTGGGTATTTTGTGAAGAAAGAGCTAAAATAGCGACGACTAACCGTCCGTGATGGCGGACGCGTGCAGCCCTTTCGCCACCCACCGGAAGTCCTCGGTCCAAGATCTTTTGTAATGGACATTCTTGTCAATCATAATAGACAGGAGTACTTCCGTAACAGGGTGCCAATGGTTGAAACACAGGTTGAATAGATTGATATGTCTTAGGCAGTTCAATCTCCACTGTCACCTTGTTAATCAGCTGCTTAATCAATGTCCGCCTTTTATACCTGGGCTAAGCATACTTAAGGTTTTTTTGCGGAGATGTAAATTGCATCTCTAGGTTTGAGGCACATAGCAGTATGTTTCTTATCAGACTGGGCCATATATGTTTCTTTGGTCTTTTCCAGCATTTGGCCTATGTCCCACTAGAACTCCTGGATCCACATTAGCCAGTCCTTTAGATTTCCAGGGCCCCCAGCAGAGTCAGGGAAAGACCTCCCCTCCTGCCCATAGATCACTTTGAATGGGAAATGTCCCATGCTCTGATGGACTGCATTGTTGTATGCAAACTCTGTGAATGGCAGGAGGTCTACACAATCATTTTGGTGATAGTTAATGTAACACCTGAGATACTGCTCCAGTACCTGGTTCACCCTCTCTGTTTGTCCATCATTCTTCAGATGGTAAGCAGAGCTTAGCCCTTACTCTATCCCCAGGATTTTCAGAAAGCATATCCAGAACTTACACACAAACTAGGCACCCCAGTCAGAAATGATTTGGTTGGGGATTGAATGGAGATGATCGAGATGTTGGACAAAGAGCGAGGCCAATTTCTGAGCTATGGGGACCAGTACCCATTTGCTTAGAGAAGGTATTGACAGCTGACAGTTTTCCCATGACTAGGAGGCAAGTCTGTAATCTGTTAGGGCCCTGCGGGACCTCGGGGAATTCCGCAGGGCCTGTAAAACTGAGCTGTTCCACCGGGCCTTTGGTGAGGCTGGCCGCTGAGTCCGCCCTTCTTTGTTGCTCCTTACAGCTTTGTCATCTGCTGATTGAATATAGGCCTGTCCCCTCCCGGGGGGTTAATGCCAGACAACATCTACTTATTTTAATTGTGGAAGATCACTGCTGCTAGTGTTTTAATGTTTAATTTATTTATTGTTTTAACTGAAACTATTTGCTGTATTCAAATGTTGATTGTTTTGTAAACCGCCCTGAGCCCTTCGGGGGTAGGGTGGTCTTTTAAATTTAATTAATAATAATAATAATAATAATAATAATCATCATCATCATCATCATCTATGGAAATTTCCAACCAAGGCTCTCGGGGGAGTCTCCAGTGGCTTTAACAGTACGTGGGACTTGCAATGGGGAGGGATAAGATTGGACTCCCCTTCTCAGGTACCTCTCAGATATCTCTATATTCCATGGGGATGGACTCTGGCCCCTCTTCTACCACACCTGCTCAGTCAGCTTCTGCTTGAGCACAATCGGACACTTGTATTCTCTCCCCCGCCCCACTTTCCAAGCTTGGGTTCTGCAGATGTCTTAGATGTAATGGGGCAGTGAAAGTGATGATCTCTTCTTCAGCAGATGATAGGATCATGCCTCACCAGCCAAGTCAGTCCCAGCACCAGGGGGTATTTGGTGACAGGGGCAACCACAAATGTTACTATTTCCAGTGATGCCCCACAGCCACTGGTTCCATCAACTGGGGAGCTGGTGGCCTGACCATCACAGTTCCACTCATCCATTCAAACTGAATCAGGTGTTTCAGCTCCCTCAGCTTAAGACCCAGTTGTGTGACTATTGGGGGGTTAATGAAGCTCTGGCAGCCCTGAGTTTACAATAGCTCATAAAGTCATACTAGCTCCCTTCTCCAAGTTATTTAGCTCCACTGGGAGAAGAACAGCCCTGCTGAGTCACTTATCATCCTTATAGCTCCTCTCTTTCTGACCTGATCTTTGGCACTGCTTAGATGAGGTGACTCTTAATTTCCTGTTGGCTGGGTTGCTGCCTTTATCTTCTATTGTTTCCTCCATGAAAGCACCACTCTCCACCTGCTGACCAGGTGCTCTGGTCATCAGACCTGGCTGGCCTCAATACTGGTGTCTAAGGCCAGCATGAAATCTTTGAAACTCTCCAGTTCAGGAGCCACAAGGTCAAACAGCCCCACAAACCAGGCTGCCACTTTTCTCTCCAGAAGGGTCCCTATACAGTGCACCCGGGTCTCTTTTTGTGCATAAATCCCCTCCATTTGTGCATAAATCCTGATACTTGAATAAGGAAATGGGACAGCTTCTCTAGTGCCTTGTTGAACATTCCTTTTAGCTCTTTAGCCACCGCACGTCATCCTGCAAAGGCGGGCACCAGTGCTGGGGTAGCAGCAGGTGGTTGACCAGGCCTGGCCAGAACTTGGGAGAGTGCCAGAACTCATGGTGCTACCGGCTCTGGTGCTGGCCTCCCATCTCCATCCCCACCTCTTGCTGCCCCTGGCGTCTGCCCAGCCACTGATCAATCAGCTCCCAGAAGCTGTGCCTCATCTCTGCCATGTCCTCTCTCAGGTCTGCAGTCCCCCTCTCAGATTGGGCCTGGTTCCCGCCTAGCTGGTAGCTGCTTGCCACCTGGGTTCACACTTGCCCAGGTCTCACAAACTGTGGTGGAGGTCCTGCTCCTCCTCAAAGTTCAGTCTATTTTACCACTGGGCCAGTCTCTTGTTCTGTGGGCGGGCCCCATCCATGACTTCCATTCCACATGATACGGGGTCTCATCCCCTCTTTCCTCTGCCGGGAGGTCCACTGGAATCCCCGGGGTCTCTTGGGATTCCTCCTATTGAATGTTGGTAGTCCCTGCGTCTGGCTCACCTTCAGCAGCCATGGATCACAACATGCATACAACCAGGACAGGTGTGAAAGTCAGACTTGACAGGCTGTTGTGTTTCTTAGATCTTCCAAATAAACAGACTTAGTTAAAAACAAACTCCATTTATTGATAGAAATATCAGGCAGATTACACTATTGAAATCTTAAAGTCTGACTTTTCTGTCTAAAACCCCCAGTATGAAAAGCAACAGCCCCTCCTTCTAATCAGCCCCCCCCCTCAAAGCAGCAGCATTTCATGTTTTCTCAAGTCTGCAGCATCCCAGTGTCTCTTGATAACAGCCCAGATGTCTGCCTTGGCAATGGTATTACCTCAAAGCCTGTGCATACTAGCAAGCAGCAAATGTCTAAGCATAAGCAATGTATTACTGTAGAGACAGAAAACTACCGGATGCCACAATCTCCTGACCTCACCTGGAAACATGTCAAGACCACTGAGAATTCATAGAATCATTGAGTCATAGAGGTAGAAGAGACCCCAAAAGCCATTAAGTCCAACCCCTTGCAATGCAGGATCACATCATCAAAGCACTCCTGACAGATGGCCATTCATCCTCTCTTTAAAATCCTCCAAAGAAGGAGACTCCACCACACTCTGAGGTAGTGCGTTCCACTGTCGAACAGCCCTTACTGTCAGGAAGTTCTTCCGAACGTTTAGGTGGAATCTCTTTTATTTATTTTTATTTATTTATTATTGGGTTTTGTATACCGCCCTACCCCCGAAGGGCTCTGGGCGGTGAACAACATAAATACATTAAAACAATTTAAAACACAGCGATCAGTAACAATGTCTGCAATAACCCTCATTAAAACCCTCCCAAAAGGGGGGAGAAACGGGTCCCATAGGTGATAAGAGACCCAGAAGTGAAGAAGAGGAAGATGAGGGGGCACCTATCAACGACTAGACACTCCAAAAGCCCGGCGGAACAACTCCGTCTTACAGGCCCTGTGGAACTCACCAAGATCCCACAGGGCCAGGACATCTGGAGGAAGACTGTTCCACCAGCCAGGGGCCAGGGCTGTAAAGGCCCTGGCCTGCGTGGAGGCCAGTCGCATAATTGAGGGGCCAGGGACTACCAAAAGATTGGCCTCTGCTGAGTGCAGAGGCCTAGTAGGGACACATGGGGTAATGCAGTCCCGAAGATACGAGGGTCCCAGGCCGCGTAAGGCCTTAAAGGTAAGCACCCTCAAGACTGGAACATAAGACTGGAACTCAAGACTGGAACATAAGACTGGAACTCAAGACTGGAACATAAGACTGGAACTCAAGACCCCCTCCAGGGGTCGGAGGGCAGCGTGGGCGGGGCTGCGACGCCCCGCAGGCGACGAGGAGGACACCGTGAGTGGGGCGGGGGAGGGCACGGAGCCGCCTGCCGTCTGCCGGCCTCCCCTTCGCCTGCTCGCACGCTTGCGTGCGAGCAGGCTCCCGCCCCCACGCCAGCAGAACTCCTGCCGGCGTGGGGGCGCCTCCTGGCCATGCAGAAACGGCCTCACTCAAATGCTCTCAACCTGGCATGCAGGATTTAAGTCATGGACCTGCTCACAGCTGTAATAATCTTTTACATATAATGCTACTCTTCCTTCGTTCCCATTTGATCTGTTTCTCTGAAATAGGTTATACCCTTCAATTTTTATGTTCCAGTCTTGAGACTCATCCCACCAGGTTTCAGTGATGCTTATAATATCATATTTGTTTTGCTGTGTTAAGAGTTCGAGTCCATCTTGTTTATTTCCCATACTCTGTGGATTGGTGCAGAGACATCAAAAGCCATGGTGCATTTCCTCTGGCTGCTTCTTTAAGGTTTTTTCCCTCTTGCTGTTGGCTTCTTGACATATATGCTCAGTTCTCTCTATAACCTTTGGACTGTTATCACTATCACTTGATCAGCTCCTGTTTGTTTGAATAATGTCTCCCTCCCACTCATAACTCAGTTCAAAGCCCTTCTAATTAGGTTTATGAGCCTCTTGGCAAAGATGTTTCTACCTACAGGCATGAGGTACAGCCCATCCCTTGCCAGCAGTCCCTCTTCATGAAACCACAGACCATGTTCCAAGAACCCAAATAGTTTCTGGTGGCACCACTTGCGAAGCCAGTTGTTCACCACTATTCTTCTTTTTCTCCATGGGCCATGTCCTTCAACCAGGACATCTGGCTTAACAGGTCTTGTCAGCATTACAGAGTCCTTGCATGCATTCACCCCACTGGATGGGATCAGTAAAGGATACCAGGAAACCATCAGACTGTCTAGTTGTGTCAGAGCTCTTGTCCTGCTCTTATGACCAGTGTTGTCAATGACCTTGATCTTAGTGACTTGGCTTCTGACAAGAGGATGCTGTTACAGTAAGTTTCTATTAACACTCTTCCAACTTCTGGGTGTTATGATGGTATCAATGAGCTCTTCAGAATACTGATAAGGAAGCCATTACTTTGCAGGTATCTAATGCTGTCTGAGTGTTGGTGATTGATTTCTCCCTGGATGTCAATCTTATGAAGAGGTCATTCTGTTATGAGTGTATATGAATCCCCAGTTCTTGAATTCTCATTACAGGCGACAAGGACCTTGGAAAACACTCATGGTGTAGTTGAGAGCCCAAATGGGAGTGTTCTGAACTGGAAATATGACCTTTCTACTGAATCTACTGTGTGCCCCAAAGATGAACATGCAGATATGCTTCACAGATGTCATGTTTCATAGGGTTTTTTTTTTTGCTGGATCTGAGGGCCACCCTGTGAAAATGTTGAAGCCTGATAATTTTTTTAGGAACTTGAGGTCTAATAAGTCTTCAAGAAGATAAAGAATGTGTTGCACACCTGCTGTCACCACAATTTAATACATGCAAAAGTGAAAGCTAATACAACAGATACCTATCCCTAAACAAAGTACAATGTGAATGTACAAAAAGCAAAATGCACATACAATAAAAAAAACATTATATGAGTCCAAACTGAATTGTCTCCAATTTAAGACAAAATTTTCAGTCTGGATCAGTGGTTCTCAACCTTCCTAATGCCGCAACCCTTTAATACAGTTCCTCATGTTGTGGTAACCCCCAACCCTAATATTTATCCATTTTACAATGGAGAACACTGATGCAGAGAATCTTAGGTGACCCCTGTGAAAGGGTTGTTCGACCCCCAAAGGGATTGCGACCCACGGGTTAAGAACCGCTGGTCTAGATTGATGGAACATCAATAGTACTTACTCCAAAAACTAACTGACTTACAACCTCACTTGAGAGAACATAATATTATTTATTATTATTATTATTTATTTAATTTGTATACCGCCCGATCCCCGAAGGGCTCCGGCTAATAATAATTAGCTTACCCTTTAGTTCAAAACTAATTAAGAGTAGTGAGGTAATAAGTTTTGGACTACGGGATAAGCTGATTAATCAATCTAGACATTAAAAATATGTCTTAAATGCACTAAGCACTTTTTGGAACAGCCTCAGACAGCATCTCCGACTCAGGTCATGAGCATTTCCCTTTTAAGAAATACATTGGGATTGAACAGACAACCATCTGTTGCAAAGAGAATCTGATATTTTTCCAACATAGTGTGCCATTGTTCATCTTTATATTTGGCACCCACTTCTGAAAGAAGATTTTGATTCCATTATATACATCACGCTGATATTGCTCACGTTGTTGGGATTTACCTACAGGACCTTTTACAGGACAGGCTGCCTGCTCAGTGGTTTACATGTGAGACCTTTAACGGAACAGCCTGTTTGCCTAGTGTTTTATGTGAAGTCTGGAGACAATTCAGTTTGGATTCATATAGTGCTTTTTATTGTATGTGCATTTTGCTTTTTGTACATTCATAGTGGGAAGGAGGGGTGCCATGCAAGGGAAGGGGAGTGAGAGAGGGGATGAAAGGGAGGGAGGGAGGAAGGGGTGGCATGCAAGGGAGGGGGAGGGGGCCCGGCATCTGAACATGGCCCACCCACCCTAGCAGAGGGAGGGGATGGGAGGGAGGGGTGGCATGTAAGGGAGGGGAGGGGAGGGAAAGGGGGCCCAGCATCTGGACATGGCCCACCCACCCTAGTAGAGGGAGGGGAGGGAGGGGTGGCATGCAAGGGGTGGGGTTTGGGGGTTGGGCGGGGGGATGCCCAAAGGAGTGCCATGCTAGGAAGGGGAATGAGGGAGGGGAGGGACTAAGGAGTGACATGCAAGGGAGGTGAGGGAGGGGTCCCAGCATCTGGACATGGCCCACTCACCCTAGCAGAGGGAGCAGAGGCAGTGGAAGGGGTGCCATGCAATGGAAGAGGAGGGAGGGAAGGAGGGGAGGGAGGGGTGGCATGCAATGAATGGAAGGGGAGAGGCCCAGCATCTGGACATGACCCACCCACCCTAGCGGAGGGAGGGGGAGGGATGGCATGCAAGGGAAGGGAAGGGAAGGCGAGTGAGGGAGAGGAGGGAGCAGGGACGTAGGTATAGATTTTTATGGGGGGTTCTGGGGATGGGGCCAAGCCCCACTCACCCCTGGGAGTGTGGCCACACCTCCCCAAGCCCTGCCCCCAGCCTCAGTGCTTAAGCAGCTTGCTGGATCCAGCTCTTTGTGTTAATGAGAATGAGACATCTAGATTAGTAAGGAGAAGCAGGGATCCACACAGCCTTGTGGGGGGAGGGGAAATCTTATTTCCCCCTCCTCCACTATTTCCTCTTTCCCTTCCCCAAAAGCCCCACAGACACTCCCCCTTTCCTATTTCCTTCTCTCCCTCCCATCCAACAGCTAGCCAATCTTATCTGCCCCTCTATCTTCAGCTTCTCTCCCCCTGGCAGCTTCCACCTAGGAAAACTGTGGCACAGTTGTGAGGTGCCAACTGTGGAGCCGGGCCTACTTGCAAGGTAGGTAACCCTTAAGGATATGGGTAATACATCACTTCCTCTCCTATGCCCCCCATTATTTTCCCTGTCCTTCCACCTGACAATCCCCATATCCTCTCCCCTTTCCCTGCCTCATTCTCTCCTTTTCAGTCATTCACCAACCTACCTTTTATTTGCCTCCCATCTTCAGCTATATTTATTTTTTTCTTCTTTTATATCCTGTTTCTCTTCACAGTGGGGACCAAAGAAGCTTACATCATTCTCCTCTCATCTTTTTTATCCTAACAACAACTCTGTGAAATGGATTAGGCTGTAAGTGTAAAACATCACCTATTGAGCTTCCATGGCAGGCTACCATTCAGGCTTTCACTTCTTAAAGCTGCAGAAGCTCCTTTGTTCTAAGTTTTTCTTTTATCCTCTTCCACGTATTTGTTAGATTTCAGATTTTTCTTCTATCCTGGGACATTTTCAGGTTTGTAGAAAGATCTGTATTGTCTGTTCATGGTTCCATTTACCAGATTTAAATATCCTATTTAAATATAGGATTATGCAAAATCAGGTATTGCAAACTAATTACTGTCAGCTTTGTACAGGTTAGAAAATAATATTCTCTGAGTGTAATCCATGACTTATTCATTTATTTTCTCCTTTCAACTGGAAAGATCCTCTTCTTAGAAATCTGATCTTTAAGGCAGTGAACACCATCACTAGGGACAAGCACAAGCAAGATGTTTTATCTTTGTGCAAAGGTGAACCAACCATTAAGGCCACCAGGGAAGGTTCCAGTGGTCCCATGGCCTGGGGGGACAAACCCTCCATCCCGATGTGGCCATCCTAGCCCCAAGCAAATGGCAGCCCTCATCCTTTGACTAGCTGTGACTAGCCCAAGGTTACCAGCAGGCATCATGTGTAGGAGCAGGGAAACAAATCCAGTTCACCAGATAAGAGTCCACCACTCATGAGAAAGAATGGGAAATCAAACCCGGTTCTCCAGATTAGAGTCCACTGCTCTGAACCACTACACCACACTGTCAACTTCACATTTACTTTTAGGAAGCGGTAAGAAGTAAGCATCACTTAAGGAGTGTTTTGGAGATGATTCTGAAGGTACATATTACTCTTTTGCCATAGAAGTTACACTGGCCACTGTTTCTATTCATGTCTTGGAGATTGATTAGATGCACATTAGCATTTTTAGCAATAGCCCCCTCCACTAAACACACTCATATTGCTTATACAAAGACAGCAAGAGGGAGAGATAAGAATTATGTGTTACATCATGTTTTAGCACCACTCTGTTAACAGTACTGGGGAAAAAGCAACTAGAAACTAAAAATTAAATCTCCTAGGATATATTAATTGCAAAGGTTTGTCAGAATCCATATTTTACATTGTATTATAAAAACACTGGAGATTTTACACATACACACAACAGTTGCTGTATTATTAATCAGGTAGGCTATTTGCCAGATTAAAAGATAAAAATAACATTGACATCAATGGTGTTAAATATAAAATGGAACTGATCTTTTAGTGCCAATCATTGCCTTCCACCTCTAATTTGCATGTGCACTAGTTGCCTCAAGCAAGCGTGCACTGAAGCCTTAGAGTATCTGGCACACCATCATCTGTCCAAGGATAATTCACAGAATTGTTTGCTGATTTTATTAGCGCGCCTACTTCTTTTTCTCAAGAGATGTTGCACAGGGTAAGATTCACAACTGGATTGGGAAAGCCAGCATGTGTGGGTGCCAGTGCATTAATTACTGTAATGGGAGATTCCTAAATTATACCAACCTTCAAATCACTCCCTCCAACCTAGAAATGCATAAACACTTTCCCTCTCTTTGTTAGGAGCAGCAGTGGCGTAGGATGTTTAGAGCTCGTGTATCTAATCTGGAGGAACCGGGTTTGATTCCCCACTCTGCCGCCTGAGCTGTGGAGGCTTATCTGGAGAATTCAGATTAACCTGTACACTCCCACACATGCCAGCTGGGTGACCTTGGGCTAGTCACAGCTTCTTGGAGCTCTCTCAGCCCCACCTACCTCACAGGGTGTTTGTTGTGAGGGGGGAAGGGCAAGGAGATTGTAAGTCTCTTTGAGTCTCCTGCAGGAGAGAAAGGGAGGATATAAATCCAAACTCCTCCTCCTCCTCCTCCTCCTCCTCCTCTTCTTCTTCTTCACAGCAAATCAGTGAACATCAGAGGGTTTTTTGTTTTTCGTTTTGGAATTTCTGAATGTCACAGCAATGTCTTGCAAGCATTGTGTTAGACAGAGTAGCAAAAGTATGGAGTGTCAATATCTAAAATTTGTGGATCCTGCTGTGATTGTGCCAAAAAAGTGCATCATTCTAGAAAAAAATACTCAGGCATTCTTTGTACCTTGCACTTCTTACAACTGGAATCTGGTTCATGCTGCAGATAGTTCTGGCTTGGCAAAGGAGTTTTTTGTCATATTAAAATTTGTCATAATAATAATCATCACCTTTAATGACATATCAAAATGTTAATACATGTCAAAAGTTTACATGTAGACTACTAGATAAAGTTTTACAAAAGATTATCAGCTATCTCCCTAGATCAATAATTCAATCAGGACTAGATGAAATCATGTGAGTTTGAGCAATTTCTTCAAGTTTAAAAACCAGACATTTTACTGGGTGTGGTAAAGAATGCTAAACACACGAAGTTACTCTGTACAAAGCTTTTGAGCAAGCACATCGGAACTTGCAGAGCAAAGATTATGAAACTTATTTTAAACTTAAAAAGCAATATCTAGAAATGACTAAGTACAAAAATTGTTTTTTAACAATAGACGGGAGATTCTATTCAATGAATTGAAATTATCTGATGGTTGATCTTTTTGGAAGGCAACTGTGACTGCCTTCCAGGGGAAAGAAACATCTATTACTCGGGCCACTTTGAGAGGAGCATTTTACTCAGTTATTCACATCACATTTATTCATCTCTTTTAATTGGAGTAACAAAACACTGAGAAGTGGTCGTACAGGTCATGTAACACAACTAGAGTTGCCAACCTCCGGGTAGTGGCTGGGGATCTCCTGGGATTACAACTGATCTCCAGGTGATAGACCAGTTCACCTGGAGAAAATGGTTGCTTTGTATGGTGGGCTGTATGGCATTATACCCTGCTGAAGTCTCTCCCTTCCCCAAACTCCACCATCTTCAGGTTATACCACCCAAATCTCCAGCTATTTTCAATCTGGAGCTGGCAATCCTGCAACTGACCCTAAAACCTTTGCCTGAGACATCTCGGAATGCTCACTTAGATTCTGGGAAATCAGCTTTTTCGCAGCTGCCAAAATTAGTTGATGTGCTTTCTCATATACCTTCATCATGGTGGTTACACACAGGCAAAATTATGCTTAGCTGTCTTTGAATCCAATTTGAGGCCTCAAGATGGTGAACAGTTAAAAAAAAGATAACATGAATAAAATCTTTCAAACAATACTCATGTATAAAACCAACAATTATCTATTTGGATTGTGATATTTGTTGGAGGTACATTTCTCAATATTAAAAATAAGGTAAGTTGTAGCTCCTTTGATATTTGATCCAATGTTAGTGTTGAAGTTCTACTGGTTGGTTTTATCAAAAGTGGCAAATCTAGGGTAAATGAGTTGGAGGAAAAAATATAACTAAGGATTTTCTTGGGGCCCAGAATTGCCTGAGCCTGGGTATGAACAGCTAATGCAAGACCAGCTATTAGCACAGATGATTGTCTACAAAAACAAAAACAAACAAAAAACCACAAACACAAACCTGTTTTGTTCCCATACTCACCCAAGCTGTGCTTATACTTAGGCCTTCTGGGTTAGCTTATTTGACATACTTTATACAACAGGAGTGACAATCAAAGGAGGAGGGAAAGGGCAGAGCAGATGAGAATGTATTTGGTCAGGAAGGTGTTAACTGATTCAGCTCCAGAAGTTTGCATCATCCCCTCCCATATTCCTTCCGAGGCAGTTGGGACAAAACCCACTTATATCTATGCAATGGAAGAAGACAGAGAATTACTTCAGTAAAAATTAAAGTTAGCAATTCAGTGATGGTGGTGGAGGAAAAATTAAGTTTAATTTAATTCTAGGCGAATGGCACTGTGGCCAGGAGGAAACTGGAGGTTCCCCTCCTGGCCTGTTCCTGCTGTCAGTCTCTTCCCAGCCACGACACTCCTCACCTAGAAGTAAAATAAACTTAATTTTAAAACAACCACAGGCTTTTGTGGTGGCAGCAGGAGAAGAAAAGTGATCCATGTCCCCCCAAACTATGCCATCACTGCAGAAAAAGCTATGCTTGCTTTAAAATTAAGATTAACTTGCTTTCAGGTGAGTGGACACTGGAGGTAGGGATAAGGCCAGGTAAAGAACTCTATCCATGGCCTGTCCCTGCCTCCAGTTTCCTCCCAGTTGTAACACTGTTCACCTAGAAGTAAATTAAGCTTAATTTTAAAGCAACCACAGGCTTTTTTTTTTGCAGTGGGGGTAGTGGTCAGGGTACCCCAGGTAGCTGGTGCCCAGGGAAATATGCCTCCCTTGCCCTACCCTTGTTATGCATCTGGGTATGGAATGAACTATCTTTTGATTTCAACATTTCTACAGAACTGGAAGAAGAACAGGAAAGGAATTTTATATGAACAAATTTAGCGAAAGGATATTTGGTGAGGATTTCTGTTCAAAACATTCTATATTTGCTGAGATATCTGCATTGATACCAGCAAATTCTGGTTATTAAAGTTTTTCTGAAAAGTTAATATGTTAACAAAACAAAAATGTGTCTTGAGAAGCGTTGCTCAGTAGATTCCGGCCCATTTCATCTGAGGTATGGTTTTAATCAATCAACAGTAATCTACAGATGTTTAAAGAATTGCTACTGCCAGTGTGTCTGAACCCCAGACCTGATCAATGAAGGAATCAATACTTCAAGAGCAGAATTCTCATTTATTGATGGCAAGCATAGGACAGCTGTTGACGCATATTGTCAGAACTGAGTACATTAAAACAGGCAAAGCATTAGATTAGATTCCATGGTGGCGAACCTTTGGCACTCCAGATGTTATGGACTACAATTCCCATCAGTCCCATCAATTTGGCCATGCTGGCAGGGGCTGATGGGAATTGTAGTCCGTAACATCTGGAGTGCCAAAGGTTCGCCACCACTGAATTAGATAGATTAGATATTTAATCTATATACCGCCCTCGATCATTGATACATCAGGCCCACAACCCACTCTTCCCTCCCCTGAAGTGGGAAGGTACTGTTTCACACTCACACATTCACACACACACATTCTTCAGCCGGTGAGAACTGAGATGAAAACACTGCAGTTTACACTCCCCGCAGCTGCAGAGATAAGGCCAGACTTGTACAGGGAACCATTCCCAGACCTGCTTAAGCAACAAGCATTCAGTAGGCAGAGATATGACAGTAAGCGTTTAGGAAACAGAAATATGGAAGAACCTAAGCTAATACACTAGACTTGAAGGCCATGACACAATGGATGTTGGTATAATTGTTTTTACAAATACTTAAGGTATTAATAGCTTCTGACCAGTTCATTTGTATAAAGCTACTCTTACTTCCACCTGAGAGCCAACTATTACTACTGTACAGGACTCTTGAAGACCAACAGGAAAGATCTGATGACATTTTCAGTGACCCTGACCCATCCTTAAAAGCAATTGGGCAAATAATTAAATCCAATCTAAGAAAGTCCCTAATTTTAGCAGAAATTGACAACGTTTCTATCCCAGAGAGTAATGTGTTGGTTATCTTCTCCCCATTAACAGACTATTTCTAGATATGGCTCATAAATCCACCTGTGTTGATCATGGGCTAATCCAACCCAACAGCAACAGCGGAATTTATTCTGTCATTAACCATTTCACCAAATACCCTACCATATTCACTAATGCCTTTTTCAGAGTCTCAGAACATTCCTCTTATTACAAAAGTGAACGGCTGCATTTTTGAGGGTAAAGATGGCAAGCTGAACAAACTGGAGCAAATTGATTTACTATCTAAAATGACTCAAAAAGTAACTGACAAATTACATTTGACATCATGGAACATTGCTCATTGGAGGAATAAAATTGGTGATCATGACCTGTAGAAATTCTTGATACATTTGATTGTATATTATCATAACAGACCTGGTCTCTGGATGAGATCAAATTGTACAACTTTACTACCCATCACCTACTAGCCTACAAGACCAACTCTAAAGATTGTTACAAAACTAGTTCGAGCATTCTTTTAAATAAAAACTTAGCTGCATACACAGAGTATTTGGAACCATGCCAACCGTTGGTGCAAGCTCTCTTGATCAATCTACTTATGCAATAATATTTTTAGTCAGTGCAAACCTTCTACCCAAGAATTGAGAATTGATCTAATCAATTCCATTTCCCCATCTCTGCCATGCTTATTTACAACCAGATTGTTGCCACACTTAGCTCCCTTTCATGCCCTGCTATTGCAAAAGCCATTAACTTGGCCAATTGGTTTGACAGCGAATGCTCTACATGTGAAAAACAACTCTGAGACACATATAAGAACTTTTGCCTAGAAAATGACCCCTCTATTGGAATTTTTCCTGTAGAAAAAGAAAAAAATATCAATAATTAGTTCATACTAAGAAACAAACCTGCTACACCAAAAACTGATCCTTATTCCATAACTCATTAAAATCTCACAACAGCAGCTTTGGAAAATAGTAAATGGTTCTTCCAAGAAATGATCTAACCCGTCAATTTCCATGCAGATATGGGTTGGTTACTATTTTTTTTTCAGAGCCTCATATCCTACCAACTGACTGGGAATCTCCTTCCTTCTCAGATATCTCTGCCTGGCCTCCAGTTGAACCCAAGGACTTACTCCAACATTTCAAGCAACTTAAGAAAAATAAATCTCCCAGCCCTAACAGAATCCCCACTGAAGTGTTTCGTAAAGAGAAATATGAACTTTAAAACATCCTCTCTACGGTATTAATTTTTTTGTTCTGACAATAAAAAGTTGCTTAGTCAGAGGTGTTCTGTCAGTTAGAGATTTTGGAGGGAAAATTTTCCCTCAGGGCGCAGACAATTGGCAGATGCTTTTGTGTGAAAGAGGCATACCCTATCTGTATCTTGCCGAGGAGACTAGGGGGTGCCTTGTTATACCAAATTAATGGATTATAGGAATTGAGTAGGAAACATTATAGGAATTGAGTAGATTGGTGTTAGATGTGTAAAATCAACAGTTGATCATTTCACTATCCTCTCCTTCCTATCTGAGAAATATATTAACACAGAATGCAGAAATCTCTAAGTGGCTTTACTTGACCTAAGGAATTTGTTTGATGTGATATCAAGAGACATCTTATGGTCTAAATTAGTCAGTCTACAAATGGATCCCCACCTTTACCTACTCATTTGGAAATTTCATTGTTAAACATCCTGCCAAGTCAGATATAATCTAGTTTGTTCCTTAACACCACAGATCCAAATCGCTAAAGGGGTAAAACAAGGCTGTGTGCTAACACCTCACCTATTTACCATTTACATCAATGATTTAATCCACCATCTTCAGAATATCAATGGACATTCCCCAAACTTGGGTGGTTGCCCTACACCACTCCTCCTGTATGTTGACTACACTGCCATACTTTTCAGGAGAAAAACAGGCCTTAAATGCCATCTAAAAGCATTTCTCACATATTGTCAAACTAATGCACTCACCATAAACTATGACAAATATAAAATTATCAATTTTTCCAAAAATTGGCAGCCAATTACCTGGTCAATAGAATCCACCAGAATGGAACCAGTTAAGAACTTTAAATACCTAGGCATCAATTTCAATAACAATCTCAAGTGGTCTTCTCATAGTGCCCACGTGAGTTCTTCTGCCAAACGTTCAACCACAGCAGTTGCCCAGGCAATCAATCAGTGCTGGCTATAATTTCATATGTTCAAGGCCAAAGCCATCCCAACAATCCTGTATGAGATCCTTGTTTGGATTCAGGCATTTATCATTAAAATTGAACAAACATAGGCAGCCTTCCTCTGCAAAATCTTAGGAATACCAAATGGCATCACGTGTACAACTCTCTGTCTTGAATGCAGATTTCCCTTAATAGAGACAGAAGACTGAATACATTCAATTAAATATTGGCTGAACATGCATTATAGAACAGAAGCCACAAGCCTATTACCCTATCTACTTCAAGTTACTTGCCATTCACAGTGGTCCAAAATGATGTTGGCTACCTAACATGTCACCCTTACATCGCAGAGTCTTCATGCTAGTACTTCTTAACATTTTCCCTCCCTCAGGTACTGAATGAAGATATCAATGGATCCCTTTTCTTAAAAGATTCTGCACCTGTGGAAGTGACAGTTCTGACACACTCCCACATATTCCTTTTGACTGCCAACTCTTTATCAATCTGCAAAACAAGATCCTTCATCCCTTGCTCTCCAATTTTAAACAACAGTCCAATTCCCAATTAACACTTGTTCTGCTGGAAGATAGGAATGCAGAAATCTCATCCACTGTTGCCACTTACTTGGTTTTAGTTCTTAGGATGAGACTGTTTAAAGATTTCTGACTATTTCGTCAATAATGAACTGGCCATCCTGTTATATATATGCATGTGTAAT